>NC_030679.2:13878544-14190211 GCF_000004195.4 Xenopus tropicalis
CTCCATTCCTGTGTCTGGCCTCTCCTACCTACCTGCATTCCTGTCCTCTGGCCTCTCCTACCTACCTGAAATCCTGGCCTCTCCTACCTACCTCCATTCCTGTCCTCTGGCCTCTCCTACCTACCTGCACTCCTGTCCTCTGGCCTCTCCTACCTACCTGCACTCCTGTCCTCTGGCCTCTCCTACCTACCTGCACTCCTGTCCTCTGGCCTCTCCTACCTACCTGCACTCCTGTCCTCTGGCCTCTCCTACCTACCTGCACTCCTGTCCTCTGGCCTCTCCTACCTACCTGCATTCCTGTCCTCTGGCCTCTCCACCTTTGCACAATGAAAGGAAATAACATTTCCAGCAGCTATTCCATACACGCTCATTCCACATTTTTAGTGGTTTTACAGTTATTTATAAGTGTAACTGCTATCGACAAAAGTGGTATATGATGCAGATACAGTCTCTGCAGTACAGGGTCGGACTGGGGGGTGAAGGGCCCACTGGGGCTGCCGCCCCAGGGGCCCCGCACCCCCCAAGGTGGCTCCTCCTCTGTCCAATGTCCTCCCCAGAACGCATATGTGAAAAGAATCAGGGGAGGACATTGGAGGCCAGAGAAAGCAGCAATAGGGTCTGGTCTGGGCCGCTGGGGCCCACCGGGTATTTTCCCGGTGTCCCGGCAGCCCAGTCCGACCCTGCTGTAGTACTAGCCCTGACGCCTGAAACACTGTAGCTTTGAAAACACTGAAAATGTCTAATAAATACATTATGACAGAACTACATTTTCTTTTATTTGGTTATTGGGTGGAGTTCCCCTTTAAAAGAAGTAAAAGGTTTCCCAGTTTGGCCCCCCCAGCCTCCTATGGTGAGACCTTTTCCGTTGGCCACAAAGGGAATCTGTCCTCAATAAATCATCCTGAGGATCTCTGTGGCACAAAATGTGTTAATTCCCCAGCGCTGATGTAATTCTCTTGTATGGCAACTCTCCACTTTGTTTTATTAATCGCTTTGATTACATTGATTTAAAAAGGTCACTTGTGAGCTGCTGGCCTACAGTCTTCTATTGATTCTTAAAGAAGCCCATTTAGTAAGGCAGCTCCAGTCTCCCTGACAGGCGCTGATTATCCCTTGAAATGTTACTCGGGGGACTCAAGGACTCAAACGAGCATGCTGGGACGAACTGGGTGGGCAGCAAGGCCGGAGGGGTGGCTACACTGTGCATGCAGGGAATGGAATCCTCAGTTTTCCATGAATGTCCTCTTAGCCACTTAGTGCTTATCTAAAGCAGGGCTGTCCGACTGGAAGCCCGGGGGCCAAATGTGGCCCCTAGTCAGATTTCCACACACCTCTGTAAATGATGGAGACAGGGACAGGTGCCCTCCCACCTTAGGTACATCATTAATCCACATGCTGAAAGCATTATAAGCAATACATTAAGATAAAGGCTCCAAAATGCAAAGAAATTAAAGCAGCCAATGCTATGCACATCTAAATAATAATACGTGATTAAAAATGGGCATTAAGCCACATGCTTAATGCCCAAGAAATATAATTATATATTGTGGGGACCATTTATGCAGATAACTTACCTAATGTGTGCTATTAGAAATCATAGGGCCCCATACTTCAGGTATGGGATCCCTTATCCGGAAACCCGTTATCCAGAAAGCTCCAAATTACGGAAAGCCTGTCTCCCATAGACTCCATTTTCATCAAATAATTCAGAAATTTTAAAACTGATTTCCTTTTTCCTTTTTTAAGGAATTTCCTTTTTTGTAATAATAAAACAGAACCTTGTAATTGATCCAACTAAGATATAATTACCCCTTATTGGGGGCAGAACAGCCCTATTGGGTTTATTTAATGGTTAAATAATTCCCTTTTCTCTGTAATAATAAAACAGTACCTGTACTTGATCCCAACTAAGATATAATTACCCCTTATTGGGGGCAGAACAGCCCTATTGGGTTTATTTAATGGTTAAATGATTCCCTTTTCTCTGTAATAATAAAACAGTACCTGTACTTGATCCCAACTAAGATATAATTACCCCTTATTGGGGCAGAACAGCCCTATTGGGTTTATTTAATGGTTAAATGATTCCTTTTTCTCTGTAATAATAAAACAGTACCTGTACTTGATCCCAACTAAGATATAATTACCCCTTATTGGGGGCAGAACAGCCCTATTGGGTTTATTTAATGGTTAAATGATTCCCTTTTCTCTGTAATAATAAAATAGTACCTGTACTTGATCCCAACTAAGATATAATTACTCCTTATTGGGGGCAGAACAGCCCTATTGGGTTTATTTAATGGTTAAATGATTCCCTTTTCTCTGTAATAATAAAACAGTACCTGTACTTGATCCCAACTAAGATATAATTACCCCTTATTGGATGCAAAACAATCCTATTGGGTTTAATGTTTTATTAATATTTTAGTAGACTTAAGGTATGGAGATCCAAATTACGGAAAGACCCCCTATCCGGAATACCCTTGGTCCCGAGCATTCTGCATAATGAGTCCTATACCTGTACTTATTTAGCAGGAGAAGGCTCATGATATAACCTAGTAGTTTGGGGCCCCGTGAGTACTGATGGCTGCCCTGGGTAACATGAAAACAATTTTCAATTGGTTGATTGTTATCCAGAAGTCTCGCTGACCAGGTAGTGGGTTGAACTAGCTTGCAATCTATACAAAGTTTGAATGTCTGTGCCACAATGCAATCTGCTTGTGAACCCCATTTAATTTGATATAGGAAAACAGAATAGGCCAGCAAATCATTCAAATACTACAAAAAGTGCAAAAAAACAAATGCCTACGTCATACTAAATGTAATTCCATGTTGAACAGGGTCCGTTTCTGCCCATTAAAGGGGACATATTGTGTGAAAAACAATATGGTGCCAAGAATTGTACTCATCTTAATATAGAAAAAAATTTGCTCTAAAAAGTAGTGTTTTGGGGTGATTTATTGAAAATTCTGTTTCAATTCCTGCTGCCAACCAGGCTGTGCAGGGGGGCCGGCTGCTCTCAGCACACTGCACTGTAGGATGGGAACCAATCAGCAGCTAGGCTGACCTGATAGGGAACTGAAACATGTCTTTGATTGTGTGCCTGCAGGGCTGTGATTGGCTGTCCCCCTTCTACTGTGCTTCTGGCAGAGACCATTAGGACACGCCCTCCCCTCATTTGAAACAAGGACAGGAACCTGAGAGGATCTATAGGGAGTTTTTTCCCTTATCCTATATGTCTCGGTTAAAGGTAACTTTTGTGCTAATGAACTAAAAGTACAGCAGCCAAAGGGATAAATGCCATTTACAATCCACCTGCAGCCTTATGTCAAAAAACATTATAGATGCAAGAAAATTCACCACTGAGCATTCTACTGACTAAAGATCTCATTACAAGTGCAAGAGAAGTGACCAATGAGAATGCTGATTCCCAGCCCTATGTCAGGCATTGTCCTATTATCTTACATATATCATTTTTTTTCTACATAACACCCGAATCAAACATGGGAATAAAGGACAGACTTGTTCAGTGCTGGGAAACTGTGCTTATTGCTTCCAACTCCAATTGCAGGAACAAAGAACATGGAGCCAGATTTACACAGAGCAGCTGGGATTCTCATTGGAGGATTTTATGCATTTTAATGCAGCCGCTGGCCCTGAAGATTTGGGGGAAAGCTTTGGAAAAGTTTTATTGTGCAATATTGCTTTAAGAATACAACCCTGATGTTGCTGAACTACAGCTCCCAGCATGCCTCAACCTTCATTATATGTTTAATTGTTCTGGGATCTGTAGTCCAGCAACAGCTGAGTAAAGTTTGGTTGAGCAGTGCAGTAGGGTTTAGTTCCCCTTTAACCTTCTGGGTAAAAATTCCAGCTAAAGCACTGTTGTAATCTGAGATTGATATATTAGGGTTGATTCACTAAAGGTCGATAAGTTTTATTGGCCTTTTTTTGCGTTAAAATTGACGCGAAAAAAAAACCTGTGCAATTTGCTAAAGTATTATCGCATGCGTTGTCGCATATTGCTTGCATTAATTTACGCGCAAACGCATGTGTTAATTTCACAGCATTGCGTTAATTAGTGCACAGAAATAATACTAACTCACGATTCACAAACACTTATACGCGCTAAATATCGCATTAGTCTGTGCGAAAATTAACCCCTACTTGGGGCAGGCGGTAATTATAGAAAAGTACAGTTAATGAGCTTTTGGCAACACAATAAGGACTTTGCAGTGGGATTTATTCAGTCTGTGTTGGCCCCAGAGTGATGCAGCCGCCAGTTTGCAGGGAAATGGGCATTTTCATAAAAGTAGTTTTCCTAAAGTAATGCCGTGTATGGCTAATATGGTGTGCGTTTTTTCACACGCGGCAACTATTCCGTCAAATACCGCATGAAAATAGTCTTTGTGAATTAATGACGCAAGCAACATTGTGTCTAAATTAACACAAATATACTTTTAGTGAATCGAGCGTTAAGATGCGAAAAATTAGACGTGATAAAATTTTTAACCCATGCTATAAATAGCGCTCGTTTTAACGCACTTTAGTGAATCAGCCCTATTGTGTTTCCCCTGGTTTGAAGTCAGTCACTCCTACCCCTTCCTGCAGTGGTTGTCAAATTAGTTTACGTTCAAGCCCAACTTGAAGGCCTGATCTTTGGAAAATAGTGGTAAATAGTGGTATTCCAGTCATTTAGTCATAGCACCGCAACTACCTTAGTGTTGGTTTGGGTAACTGGGGCCCACACAGAACCTGACCTCAAGGGCCCACTAAATACATAAGCACAGGAAGGCTATTGTGATTCCAATTTTACCTGCTATGGCAGTGGACAAGTCCAACCCTGATCTCACCCTAACTGCCCTTCAACCTGGGCCTTCAGGAGAATTAATGACAACTATCCCAAATCCTTATTCTAACTGGCCTTCAAGCCCCCCTTTTACTCAGAAGGGCCAACCTCCTCTGCTTTATGACAAAGGTCAGCAGACAAACAACAAAATGCTTGGCATTACCCATCATTCAAAGGGGGTCACGGGTGGTCCAGAAAGGTATTGAGGCCCTGCCCAGTCGTAGGAATTAAACCCTTCTAGTTGGACCACTGGTTTTAGGCTACAAACTCCCACAAATCTCAATCTGTAAATCTGCGGCAAGAGGTTTCCATATTTGACAAACCGAATATTCTGAAACAACAACAAAAAATATATTGTTATTTATGAAAGAGCGTGCAATGCAAAATTGGGCCAAAACCAGTGCAAACATATTGTCCTAGATTCCTCCTCCGCAGATCTCATTAGCTTAATTAGGAATTTATTTCAGTGCAGGACATTCGTCCCACTTTTCCCCGCAGACTTTGATAAATTAGCCCCCCACAACTTCCTATATGAATGAAACTTCATCCAGTGGGTGCCTCTGTCCCAAAAGCCAGAGAATTCTTTCCTCTGATTATTTAATTAGGAGAGTTTCTATATGTAAAATATATCCGCAAAGAAAAGGTATGGTAAAACTCCGCCATTAATCATCAATATTGATTGGGGGATAGTGAGGCATAAATCATAACTGATTCAGTCACTATATCTGTGATATACACTGTAAAGGGGCAGACGTGGGATTAATCAACCCGTAACGAGCAGCTGAGATTAATTATCTTCAAGCAATGACATCACAGGCGCCTAATCAGAGTTACACGCTTAGGAGAACTTTCCTCAATTATTTCATTAAATAATCTTTTCTTTAAAGGGGGAGTAACTGCTTCTAGATCCTTTTAATTGCACCAGTTCCCTGCTTTTTTTATATATATAATATACACAGGACTAGTAAATATCGGCAAGATAGCCAAGGTTATTCTTTCTATTGCTGGTGGTCACTCAGTTGCTGTTGAACTCAAAGCAGCCGGAGGCTAATATAAAGGGGACATTCCTTCCATTGAATTGGTGCTCTACCCTAACATTTCTGGACTGCAATAGTATCATGGGGTTAAAACACAATGGGAGCTGTTATCCAAAGGAATCCACTTTCATACTCACATGCCAATCCTATACTGGGAGGATTATTGGATTTTTCACCTAAATATTAATTGTTAAAAGTTTATGGGCAAGTTATTCGTTGCCCAGAGTGCCCTCCATTACTTCTGATTTTGGTCATTTCAAGAGACCCTGGATGCAAGAGCACTCAGGGGATCATAAGTGTGCCCCTTAGTACTTACACTTTTAACTTGTTTATTAATGACCTGGAGGTGGGCATAGACAGTACTGTTTCTATTTTTGCTGATGACACAAAATTGTGCAAAACTATAAGTTCCATGCAGGATGCTGCCGCTTTGCAGAGCGATTTGAACAAATTGTAAAACTGGGATGCAAAATGGAAAATAAAGTTCAAAGTTGAAAAGTGCAAAGTTATGCACTTCGGTAGAAATAATAAACATGCAAGTTATACAATAAATGGTAGAGTTTTGGGGGGGATCTTTAATTGAGAAGGATCTAGGGGTTTTTGTTGATAACAAGTTGTCTAATGCCAGGCAGTGTCATTCTGTGGCTACTAAAGCAAATAAAGTGCTGTCTTGTATAAAAAGGGCATTGACTCAAGGGATGAGAACATAATTTTGCCCCTTTATAGGCCCCTGGTAAGGCCTCACCTTGAGTATGGGGGGCAGTTTTGGGCTCCAGTCCTTAAGAGGGATATTAATGAGCTGGAGAGAGTGCAGAGACTGCAACTAAACTGGTAAAGGGGATGGAAGGGTTAAACTATGAGGTGAGACTGTCAGGGTTGGGGTTGATTTCTCTGTAAAAAAGGCGCTTGCGAGGGGACATGATTACTCTGTACAAGTACATTAAAGGGGATTATAGGCAGTTGGGGGATGTTCTTTTTTCCCATAAAAACAATCAGTGCACCAGAGGCCCCCCCCCCCCCTTTAGATTAGAGGATCAAGGCTTTCAGTAGGTGGGTTTTTTTTTTTACGGGGAGGGCAGTGAGGTTGGGGAATGCCCTTCCTAGTGATGCTGTAATGGCAGATTCTGTTAATGCCTATAAGAGGGGCCTGGATGAGTTCTTGAACAAGTATAGTATCCAAGGCTATTGTGATACTAATATCTACAGTTAGTATTGATGTTAGTATGCATGATTTATGTATGTGAGTGTATAGATAGGTCAGTATAGGTTTATGTGGGTGCTGGGTTCACTAGGAAGGGTTGAACTGGATGGACTGGTATTTTTTCAACCACATGTAACTATGTAACTATGGAGCGAAGCAGCACCTTACATCACAATAACCAAGAGCGTGGGGAGTGGGAAGCAGGCCGAATGCAATTAAGGTGCTGCTTGTAAAATGCCTAGATATTAATATTGTTAATTGAAGCTTAGGAACAGAGGGTTGCAGGCATTAAAAGGTTAAAGTTTGAAGAGTTAGGGGGCCGGGCCAATTCTAGCTGCCGATATCGGTCCCTTAGCGAGCGGATCTCAGTGTGTATGGCCACCGTTACCTCACCCTCATTACCCTACAAGTTCAGGTACCGAGGGCTATTGGAGCTTACTGATTCCTAAACCAAACACACACTGCTGCCAGTCGGGTTATTACAATGGAAAAAGGTGATATGCTTCCTTGAAAATTCTTGTGTATATTGAGCAGCCGATAGCAGACTGGATCCGCACAGTGAAATCAGGTGCTGCAAAACTGTAATGCTCTGGGTTCTAAGAGGTTCAGGCCTCTATCACTCCTCTGGACTCGACAGTGTGGGTTCTGACAAATGCCAGAGGGGCTTCTGTAAGATGCCATAGACAGTCACTATTTATTGGGCTGGGGGGGCTGTTTGTGCCTCTGGGTACTGGGAATGCCAGGGGGGCTGTAAGGTGCTACAGACAGTCACTATTTATTGGGCTGGGGGGGCTGTTTGATCCTCTGGGTACTGGGAATGCCAGGGGGGCTGTAAGGTGCCACAGACAGTCACTATTTATTGGGCTGGGGGGGCTGTTTGTGCCTCTGGGTACTGGGAATGCCAGGGGGGCTGTAAGGTGCCACAGACAGTCACTATTTATTGGGCTGGGGGGGCTGTTTGTGCCTCTGGGTACTGGGAATGCCAGGGGGGCTGTAAGGTGCTACAGACAGTCACTATTTATTGGGCTGGGGGGGGCTGTTTGATCCTCTGGGTACTGGGAATGCCAGGGGGGCTGTAAGGTGCCACAGACAGTCACTATTTATTGGGCTGGGGGGGCTGTTTTTGCCTCTGGGTACTGGGAATGCCAGGGGGGCTGTAAGGTGCCACAGACAGGCACTATTTATTGGGCTGGGGGGGCTGTTTGTGCCTCTGGGTACTGGGATGCCAGGGGGGCTGTAAGATGCCATAGACAGTCACTATTTATTGGGCTGGAGGGGACTGTTTGGGCCTTTGTGTACTGTAAGACAACTACAGGACCAGGACAGAAACGGTGGCTATCAGTTACATGCAGCTTGGCACAAAGTCAGCCTGCACCCTACCCTAACCTATCCTTTCCCAACCCAAAGCCAACCCAGTCCCTCTCTGACATCAGCATGCCCAGCCCAGGAAAGGAGGTAGAATCACAGGCATGGAGGGGCTGTGGACTAGGGTAGCCAACTGTCTGGTTTTCACCTGGACAACCCGGTTTTAGGAAGGGCTGTCCTGGTCAAAACTGCCTGCCTGGTTTTCCCAATTTGATATATATATACAGGGTATGGGGAAGTGTCTGTCCAGAAAGTAAAAACTATTAAGTGGGGGGGTTAAAAAGAGTGAAGGAAAAAACTTAAAAGACTGTGAGGAGTGCCCACTGGCAGCATCCAAAATGGCGGCACTCATGGGAAAATCAAAATAAGTAGATGCAAGAGACCCGGGTTCAAAGCTAAATTCAGGATTTCTCTCTGACTCCTGGTGTGCTCTAAAATGCTATTTCTGGCTGCCTGGTTCTTGGCCCTTTGGCTTGTTATTGACCCTGTTGTTTTGCTGCCGACCTGTGCCTGGAATAAGACTCTGAAACTCTTTAACTCTTCTGATACTGTGTTTTAGACTATTTGTTTACCTGAACTCTAGCTTTCTCCTTAGCTGGTTTCCTATATATAGGAGAGGGGACTGGTCTGTTTGTTTTCAAAAGACTGAAATGTAATTTGTTTTGTGGTAAAACTTGCTGGGAGACAATTGCCTGCTTGAAGTTATCCTGGTTATCACCACTTTTGCCATTTGTGTGAATTTCCATTATATAGATATAATATAAGGTTGTCCCCATTTCTGCCTGAAACTTATGTAAGTTTATCCACATTCCTGATTATCCTAATATAGAAAACTTTTTGATAAGCAAGATCTAATTAGTGTGAAAACGATAAAGTATTTGCATATACAGCCTTGTGGCCTTAACTAGCTGAACCTCATAAAGCCCACTTATCCCATAAAGCTTCTTTAAATTGGTTCATTCTATGAAGTGGAGAAAAATCTATTGCTCTGTTCCATGTTTTGCTGCTCTGAAACAAATCATTAGGATTTAATAGTCGGAGGAGCCAGTATCAGTCGCTGGTTGTTAAGTAATAGTTTAATAAGGCAGTGAGCTGAGTAAAGTCATTATTATGTGGGATAATGATGTTCTATATTTAAAAAGTCAAACTATCTTGTTAAATGTAATCTGGGTTTTACTGGCACAGAAATACTAAAATAAATTTGGATAGTTGCTTGTGCTGTTCATTTTAGCATACGCCACACAAATTATTTTTTTAGGTGAAATATAGAGGATTCCTTTTCCTGCACCTTTATTAAAGGGACAGTAACATCTAACATTTCCATAGTAAAGGGGATTTAAATTTGGTTTGCTAAACCAAAATGCAGGTATAGTAGGAAGAGATGGTGCTTACAGTATCAGTGGGGGGATAATAGCCTCTGGGAAGGGACTATGGCTGTGGGATAGCAGGTATAGTAGGGAGAGATGGTGCCTATAGTATCAGTGGGGGGATAATAGCCTCTGGGAAGGGACTGGGGCTGTGGGATAGCAGGTATAGTAGGGAGAGATGTGCCTATAGTAGCAGTGGGGGGATAATAGCCTCTGGGAAGGGACTGGGGCTGTGGGATAGCAGGTATAGTAGGGAGAGATGGTGCCTATAGTAGCAGTGGGGGGATAATAGCCTCTGGGAAGGGACTGGGGCTGTGGGATAGCAGGTATAGTAGGGAGAGATGGTGCCTATAGTAGCAGTGGGGGGATAATAGCCTCTGGGAAGGGACTGGGGCTGTGGGATAGCAGGTATAGTAGGGAGAGATGGTGCCTATAGTAGCAGTGGGATAATAGCCTCTGGGAAGGGACTGGGGCTGTGGGATAGCAGGTATAGTAGGGAGAGATGGTGCCTATAGTATCAGTGGGATAATAGCCTCTGGGAAGGGACTGTGGCTGTGGGATAGCAGGTATAGTAGGGAGAGATGGTGCCTATAGTAGCAGTGGGGGGATAATAGCCTCTTGGAAGGGACTGTGGCTGTGGGATAGCAGGTATAGTAGGGAGGGATGGTGCCTATAGTAGCAGTGGGATAATAGCCTCTGGGAAGGGACTGGGGCTGTGGGATAGTAGGTATAGTAGGGAGAGATGGTGCCTATAGTAGCAGTGGGATAATAGCCTCTGGGAAGGGACTGGGGCTGTGGGATAGCAGGTATAGTAGGGAGAGATGGTGCCTATAGTAGCAGTGGGATAATAGCCTCTGGGAAGGGACTGGGGCTGTGGGATAGCAGATATAGTAGGGAGAGATGGTGCCTATAGTAGCAGTGGGATAATAGCCTCTGGGAAGGGACTGGGGCTGTGGGATAGCAGGTATAGTAGGGAGAGATGGTGCCTATAGTAGCAGTGGGGGGATAATAGCCTCTGGGAAGGGACTGGGGCTGTGGGATAGCAGGTATAGTAGGGAGAGATGGTGCCTATAGTAGCAGTGGGGGGATAATAGCCTCTGGGAAGGGACTGGGGCTGTGGGATAGCAGGTATAGTAGGGAGAGATGGTGCCTATAGTAGCAGTGGGGGGATAATAGCCTCTGGGAAGGGACTGGGGCTGTGGGATAGCAGGTATAGTAGGGAGAGATGGTGCCTATAGTAGCAGTGGGATAATAGCCTCTGGGAAGGGACTGGGGCTGTGGGATAGCAGGTATAGTAGGGAGAGATGGTGCCTATAGTAGCAGTGGGGGGATAATAGCCTCTGGGAAGGGACTGGGGCTGTGGGATAGCAGGTATAGTAGGGAGAGATGGTGCCTATAGTAGCAGTGGGGGGATAATAGCCTCTGGGAAGGGACTGGGGCTGTGGGATAGCAGGTATAGTAGGGAGAGATGGTGCCTATAGTAGCAGTGGGGGGATAATAGCCTCTGGGAAGGGACTGGGGCTGTGGGATAGCAGGTATAGTACGCAGAGATGGTGCCTATAGAGCAGTGGCAGTATGCTGAGTAGGGCCCCTACAAAGCCTGTGTTGATCTGTGCCCAAGCACCACTAAAGCCAGTCCTACATTTTGAATATGTTCCTTTTACTAATGTAGGGACCCATAGGGTTAAGCTCCCTATGGCTTTACAACCCTACCTCTTCATATCTTTACTGTTATTGGGCAAAGCCTTTGTACTCAGGATTCAGTTATATAACTATCCCTTATTGGTTAGTCTGGCTGTTCACACCCCCCAGACTGACATAGTGTCTGGCAAGGAGGTGTGACTTTCTCTTTGGGCTGCCTCTGCTTTCCAGTGCAAAGCTCCACTGAGCGTGGGAGCAGAACTTAGACCCCAGAAGCCATTTTACCCCAGAGGACACTATCCCTCTGGAGAAGTCAGACACAGGGCCCCATGAACGAGGTTTTAGTAAGCACAGCAGGTCTGTTATAGCACTTTCTAGGAAAGTGACATAGTTAGCACCTAGTAAGAAAGGGCAGCTAATAGTCCCAACAAAGGAGAGTTAGCTCTGGGAGTATTTCTCCTATCTGGCAATGTTGCCTCAGTGTAGGGCCACGGAGTAGAGATAGTGACAGGCATAGAATCAACCCTGATCCCTACTCACCCGGAGGACTCATATACTAGAAGTTATCAACCTGAAGGATCAAATATCTAGCCAGTCTACCTCCACAGGGGGCATTGATCTGAAAGGTGTATCTACCCTGCCCAGACTCTACCAAGAGGTGGGATAAAGCGGTGTACACCCTCTCTTCTTCCTCAGAGTGCACTATTACCTAACATCTACCTCTGCCTGTCTGTGAGTATTGATAACCCTGCTTGCAACTGTGTCTTGGACAATAAACTGTATTATAGTTAACCAGCAAGAACCTTTCTGGCGTCCATATATCCTGCACTTGCACTAAACAGCTACAGTGAGTTGTAGTTTAACTACAGCCTCCGCTCCGGTCTGGTCTCTTCCACCTAAGCGAAGGCCCATCCTAAGAAAGGGAGTCACATGTAACCCATGCTCACCTAAATACTAGCCTGGTTTTAACTATTTTCATAGCCAAACAAGTGAAGATAGTGGATAGTGAAGAGGTAAAATACAATATGTCAGCAGGGAAATCCATTTTTTTCTGCTGAACAGGTGTTTTAGACAACAAAATGGGTTAACACATCCCTAGAGCCAGTGCAGTTACTCACATGACACTACTCAGCCCTTTCCTACAGCCATTCATCATTAAGTGTGAGCCCTGTAAACCAGGTACCGCGTTAATGTCCTCAGCTGGTTCTTGACAAATTGGGTTGTTAAAAGAGGATTTTATTGCGGGTGGGTGAGTAACCTTGTAGGGAACAGCATGCATTATGAGGGGCTTTCTGGCAATCTGATCCATAACATATACATATTTGCTGTAACTAGTTTCCTAGTATTAAAGAGAAAGCTTGTCAGGTTTAGTAGTGGTTACCTTGGTTTTAATTTTCCTAAAGACATTCCAATGAGAATGTTCCCTATTAGTGCTAAATATCTCAGTATACAACAAAATTAAAAATCAAATCAAATTAAAATCAACTCTGAGAATTCTACAGACCAAAAACTTAATTATTAATGGAAACCATTGAGAATGCTGATTACAACTCTATGACAGCCATCTTGCACTTATCTTACATACTGACATTATGGTGCCTATTATTATTTTGCATTTTAAAGCAGTCACTGGCTGTGGAGATTTGGGAAAAAGTTTTGGATAAGTTTTATTATATATATATATATATATCACATTATTCTGGGATTTGTACTCCATCAACAACTAAAGAAAGTTTGGTAGAGCAGTGCAGTGCTGCATGGTTTACAACCCCTTTAACAACTTCAGCGACTTGTATGTAATCATGGAAAAATGCTGTGACTTGAGCAGGGAGGGTTCTCATTGGACGACTGGACTGGCCTATCTCAGTTGGACTACAGCTTTATCATGCTTAATGTTTGTGTGATACGGCTGGACTCCCTCATCGTTGGTGGGACAGTGGAACTTCCTGGGGCCCATACAGTGACACCATCTATGATGTCAACTAGGTGGGTGGGTCTGGGTCAGGTTTGGTCGGTGAATTTTTTTCTCAACCTTGGCTAAAGTAAGCCAAGGTTAAGAAAAGGTGGGTTAGGGTGGCTGTGGGTTGGAAATTCCCCAATTATAGGTTTGCCACCTGTCCAGTTTCTACCCAGACAGCTATGTCATAGCCCCATCCCCGCAATGTCCCCACCCTTCTCCAACGACATCACAGCCCCACCCAGTAACGTAAACACCTGACCCCTCCCCGGAGTTAGAGGAAAAGGTGGCAACCCTAGTGCAGTATGATCCAATCATAGGGCTGATTTGGCTCGTGTGTAGATGGCCAAATTGGGCAACCGACCCATATAATGAGATCTCCACATGTATGGCCTACTTAACTCCACTTTCCCTAGCACTTCCTTTTTGGGTTTTCTGCAGTTGGGCCTTCATATATGTGCCCCACACAGAGGGCAATTCAACTGGGATGTGCTGCTCTGCGAATACTCTGGGCTTTGTAGGCTTACTGGTAATAATTTCTCCCAAAGAAGATAGTGGTATACAGTGTCACAATGGCGTTCCATGTCAGAAAAGGCTAATTATAAAGGGCAAGATGCTCTGCTAATAACCAGATACTGTTATTTCTGCTGTAAAAGCCTCTGGAGACCATATCAAGTTAGAACTTCCATGTTGCTTTTCATGTGGTGATTTTGTGGTTTAATATTATTTATGAACCACTTTAATGATGGTGAAATATTTCTGCGAAGTGAAAGATATATATTACTTAAACTCATTTACAAGATACAATAGATCAACATTACTACTGCCCTGAAGTTAAAGAGAGCTGGTTAAACTGCCCATGTTAAGGTGCCCATACACGCTAAGATCCGCTCGCTTGGCAAGGTCGCCAAGCGAGTGGATCTTCTCCCGATATCCCCACCTACGCGTGGGCGATATCTGGCTAATTCGCCCGTTTGGCCCTGGGACCAAATGATTGAATTAGAACGCCAAGTATACGTGTTTGTCGGTTCGGGGACACCATCAATGAGCATCAAACCTGCCCGATTGAGATCTGGCCAATTTCAGCCCAGATGTAGGTTGGGCAGGTCTGTTGTTAGTGCCCATACACGGGCCGAATTGGTCTAAGGGACCGATATCGGCAGCTAGAATCGGGCCGTGTATGGCCACCTTTAGATAGGCGCAAGGTGGCCAAGATAGTGTTGATCTATTGTATCTTGTAATTGAGTTTGAGATGAGCAAGGGGGGCCAAATGTGCCAAGTTTACAACCCCTATTGCAAACTTATAAAAGTCAACCTTTAATGACTTTAATATCATAGCAGTGCAATTACACTTCTAATAAAAGAAATGACTTTAAGAAATCATATAACCTACCCATGTCCAGACCCGCAGCCTTGCTTTGCCCCTCTCTGGCCTAATCTATAGAGACAGGCTTTCAATATTGTCGCTCCCACGCCTGTCACAGTCTATGCACTTTCCAGCATGTTTAATTATTTATCAGGCTCTTACATGGCTCTGTGTGATATCTCACTGGGGTAACGGTTGCTCTGCTGCTTTAGTGCAGGTCTAAATCTGAGTATGGAGCTATCTGCTGGCGCAACAACATCTGTCATTAGCAAAACATACTGACTGGATATTGTAATGACTGGACACAGCGTCCCTGCAATTTATATGGAAAGAATACATCACTTATGGAAATATATAGGGTGGTGCACACCAAACAATGTAAAAAAATAGGCAAAAAAAGTTCTATGCTTACAGGTCTTGAGTAAATAGATGTGACCGTCCTGCCATATTGTTTTCCATATATGGTACAGGATAAGGGCACAGTATATTATTTTTGCAAAAGTATCTTTCTTTGTATATTTGTATTAGTACATATGGGTAGGGATTTTATTGAATAAAAACATTACAAAAGGCAAAATAACTTCACATTACAATAACAAACACAAAAGCTTTAAAATCAGAAAGAAACGGTTACATTCCATTTACATTTAGTTACTCATTTCACTTGTTCTCTTAAAATCCATCTCAAGTCTTTTGATTTTTACATTTGCCATTTACTTGCTCCTCACCGGTTCTTTTGACCTGGAAACTTGGGGCTCCTGCTACTTCCTCTGGTCCCTCCACAATGTCATCCTCCCCCAGAGACCCCCACTCATCCTCTTGGTTTTGGCCTTTCTTTTTATTTTTCCTCCCTCTTGAAACCTCTTCACTGAAAACACTTTTCCTTTTTTCCTTCCTTTCCTCCTCCCTTTCCTTTCCCAGTCTCACCAAAACCTCCTCCTCCTCCCTTTCCTTTCCCATACATATGGGTAGGAGCAGCCAGATGGTTTCCCACAGTCCACTATCATTCAAAGGCAAAGCTATCCACAATACAACTCTCTATTAATGGGAGTTTTAAGAAACCTGATCAGGAAAGGGGTCCGATGTCCACAGTGGGAATCCTGGAACTACAGCCTTCTTAAGGTGGCACTGGCAGCAGCCTAGGTTCCCTTGCATCAATAGGCCTATTAGCCTGCAGAGTGGGGGAAGTGTAAGTGGTGTCTTTGGATGCAACTACTTTTAATGAATGGCATCAATACATGCAATGGCTACATCCATTTTAATACAATCTCAGGGTCTGACTGGGCTGGCAGGACCCTGGGTAAAAAGCCAGTGGGCCTTGCCAACACAAGCCCACTCCCCTCACCCAGGCTTATTAGTACTTTTACTTTCTATGCAGGGCCTCTACTACTGTATTTATATTCCCATCTCTCGCTTAAACCACTGCCTGGTTGCTAGGGTAAATAAGAGTCTAGAAACCATTTAGCTGCCAAAATACCAAATGGAGAGCTGCTGAACAAAAAGCTAAATAACTGAATAACCATAAAAAATAAAAATTGAAGACCAATTGCAAATTGTGTCAGAATATCAATGTCTACATCATCCCCTACCACATATACAGGTATAGTAGTGTACACAGAACATTCCCCCTTTTCTTTTTTTTCTTTTTTTTACTTGGTTTCCAAACTGATAACCACAAATTCAAAAAAAGACACTGGTCAACCATATGTGTTGCTGGACTACAAATCTCAATACTGATGTCACAAGTACGCACGGGGTGCAACCAATTGAATTACCCGCTGACCACCAATGACAGGGCCTATAATTCTTTAAACTGTATCACGGTCGGGCCCCCTTTAAAGCGAGGATCGTGCGGGCCCAGGACAACTGTCCCCCCTGATCTGGGTGGGCGATATCAGGCTAATATATCTGTTTGGCCCTAGGGCCAAATGATCGAATTAACATAGTGGGTATAGGCGCTGTTGGTTCAGGGAGTGCATCAATGAGCCGATGCAGTTCCCGATCCAACGGAAAAATCAAACCTGCCTGATCAATATCTGCCCGATTTCAGGCCAGATGTTGGTCGGGCAGGCCCGTAGTTGCTGCTCCTACATGGGCAGATAAGCTGCCGAATCGGTCTAAAGGACTGATATCAGCAGCTAGAATCGGCCTTCTTTAACCAATGAAAGGTTAAAGAAGAAAGACAGACATTTTCTAAATACCATGGTAAAATGTTCATTAGACCCCCCCCCCCTGAAACGCCGGTTTATTTTTTGGAATGTAATTACCGAATTAGTGCACCAATGCAAGGAAGATCGGCTTCTCTTCACAGTTTGCGGGCGCCATTTTACTTACGTTCACGTCACTTCCCTCTGCTGATGATCTGTACTGCACATGCGCCACCTAGTGATCATCGCAACCATGCAACAGCAGAATATCGCATCAATACAGGAGACTTCAGAAGGCTGGCTACTGCGCATGCATGGGGCGCATTAGGAAAGGAATGCGCATGCGTACGCCCAAAATAAACTTTAGTAAGATAGTTAAGCTGTCTATGCAATGGACTACAAGTAGAAAGTTTTTTGGGAAGCGAAGAAGCACTCTGGAGAAACCACTGGACAGTATAATGAATCATTAAGAGTAAGTATATGTTCTCCTTATTGCCATTAATTGGAGATTTACTTTTTTTTTACCTTTAGTTGTCCTTTAATATAAATTAAAAGTAAGTCTAAAGGCATTCTTTGTAAGTACTTACTGCATATCTAAATTCCCAGATCCCTGCTTGCTTCTCTGAGATATGGTGCTGGCAGCCTACAGCAGTGTGAAGCCTACAGTGACATCACTGAAATCTCTCTCCCCTTCCTGTAGGTGCCAGCGGCAGCCTTCCTATTCTCTGAGCATGTGTGTAACTTGATCCTGTCTCCTGTTCTGAGCTACACATGCCCACCAGCCAATCAGAAGCGGATCTGGCAGAGGGGAGGGGGGGGGGAGGGAATGAAACACATGTGCAGTATGAAGCAAGGAGGGAAAGGAAGGGAGAATACCTTTTTAGAGATGGCTGCCTGTTCTAGAAAATGTGAAGTAAGTGTGAGTGAGTAAATATGTGATTAGGTGAGCCAAAAGTGTGGGGTTTTTACTAAACAATAGGAGGACTATTGGGCAGTATGCTTTTTACATTTTGATTTGCATTCTCCTTTAAGCTGTGTATATGTGGATATAAAGCTACTTTACTGTTATACATACAAATGCAGCTTCATTAGCACCCAGCCCCGCCTGGCTCCATTCCTTTACTTTCCCTTTGCACGTTGAGGGGTGTAGCCTAAAGACATGCCACAGCAAATCAGCTTTCAGTCTGCTCTGTCACTCACACATTTCTGCAGCCCATGTGTCTTCACCCTAAAACATTTTTTACGATTGTTCCAGTAAAATTCTTATTGGTGAATTGTTTAATTGTGTAATTACATTTCTCGTCAACTGCTATAGAAACCTAAGGGGCACAGTGGGACAGCTTTATAGTTGGGTTTAGTGTCCCTTTAAAGGAGAAAGAAAGGTAAAAACTAAGCAAGCTTTATCAGAAAGGTCTATGTAAATACAGCCATAAGCACTTACTGTAATGCCTCTATCAAAAGAAACACAGGATTTCTTGTCTCTTTTTTTCCTGTGCCAGAGTCTGCGCAGCTCTCTCCCCTCTCCTGCTCTCCCTCCCATAAGAATGCTAAGAACTCCTTCCCCACTTAGGAATGTGGATCTGAGCCAATCAGCAGGAAGCATCCTCATAGTCTTACAAACTGCGCATGTACAAGGGTCTCAGTGCAGGCATTTTCTATGAGGCTTCTGATCATCTGAACGGGAGAAATATGGGAAGACTTAAGGGCACTATTGAGAGAACTGAAGGTATGCCTGCAGCTTGAGATTAACTCTTTATTAGCCTTTCCTTCTCCTTTAAAGTCTTTCTAGCACAGAGCAACTAGTTAGAATTCTGATTACACAGTAATCTCCCTATGTTAGACAACAGCAAGATGCCTGACCTTAAGGTGGCCATACACGAGCAGATCCGCTCGCTTGGCGATGTTGCCAAGCGAGCGGATCTTCCCCCGATATCCCCACCTACGGGTGGGCGATATCGGGGAGCATTTATGTAAAAAAATCGGTCCAAGGGACCGATATCGGCAGCTATAGTCGGCCCGTGTATGGGCACCTTTACTTGTAGGCAATGCTCTCACTGGTGAATTCTCTTTCATCTTAAATAAAATGTTTACTACCCCTTTAAATACACCAGAGCTTGGACTAAGGAAACTCTCTTGCTTGTTCATTCCGCTCTGTACTACAGAGAAGCAAACCCTTCTCTCCGCTATTCCAAGCCCCCACACTCCGCCCGCTAAAAGAAAGTCAACTTTCGCACGCCGGCGCTCAGTTTCCCCAGAAGCTGTGAAATTAAAACAGTTTGAAATTAAAAATGTAAACTGCTTCTGACAAGGTTTTGTGAAAGCGAGAGCTGCAATCGCACGTGCCTTCCACTTCAGGTTACCCCCATGCGCGTACCTCCACCCCCACCGATTTTACATATTTGTGATATGAATTATTAATTAGCGTTACAGCTTTTATTTTGATGGTAAAGGTTTTGATGAATGTGGCAGTGTAATTACTTTACATACCGCCAGAAAAAAAAAATTTAATTTTATTTACTCTGATAAATAATTAAATTGTTGGCAACGATTGCGTTGTATTCCTGCTCCCGCCCGCTCGCTGCTGCTTGCATCTCTCTAATTAAAACTAGGTTGCTAGAATCTAAAGCAGCGTGTAGGAAATAAATGATGACATGCAAAGGGGGAAATATATAGATATAAAAGCATAGGGAAAAATGTACTTTGTGCAGTATTTATGAGAATCAATAAGTTTAGAATAGATGAGAAGAACAGAAAATCAAATGTAAACAGAGCAAGCAGGATTCCCATTGGATGAGCCTCTTGCATTAATAATTAGGCTTCATTCTTGTAATCTGCTAATGCTGCAGAATGCTGAAATTTGTACCCCACTGAATGGAGCAACACTGCTGTGAAAGGGATTTACGCCTCTCCCTTCCCTAAAGACCTAACCTCGGAAATACGGAACAGAACACGGGAAACATTCACTCTTGGGAATAGGGACGCCACCTTTTTTGTTAAGTAATACCGGCCTATGGGTGGTGGCATGGGTGGACTAGGCATGGAAACGGGCGGGAATAGGCAGAGGTAATTTGGCAGTGGAGAGGGTCAGGGAGGGAAAGGGTTTATCAGGTATTACAAATTTACTGGCAATTATAGGGCTGGTGATTTACCGGGCGCCGGTCAAATACTGGTTGGGTGGCAACCCTACATGTGAATTAAACCCCTGAAGCATAATAATTCACCTGGACTGAATAATTCTCTTGCTTTGATGTACACATTATGGCCCATTTATGATTGTACCATGGTGCAAGAGCCAAAGTGCTAAAAGGTGCAAGTGTACACCCCTTTAGTGCTCATTTAACAAGCATTTGCACCCCAAGAAGCAGACCTCAGCATCAGGAGACACAGGCCAGCCCTGTCTATACAGATATGTATGTATCTATTTTTTATTTATATAGCACAGCTTCTTATGTATACATCACTGTACTGTAGAAAAGTAAATTAACAGAACAAACAGGGATCATTACAATAATAAATAAGTACGACTGCATTAGAGACTAAGAGCTAAGTGTCAAAGAGACAAGAAGGAGATCCTTGCCACCTGGAGCTTACCATCTAAGTACAGATAAGGACATCTGCCTGTTACTGCCAGACAACAACTACCATCATGAGTTAACTGAGAGTTGTAGCCCAGTTGGCGACATTAGAGAGTTGAGTTATTTCAAGAAAAACACAGCAAGTCCAGTTGGTTCGACTTATTACTACACATATACCAGGTATGGGATCCCTTATCCGGAAACCTGTTATCCAGAAATTTCCAAATTACGGAAAGGCCATCTTGCATAGACTCCATTATAAGAAAACAATCCTAATTTTTTTTTAAATATTTCCTTTTTCTCTGTAATAATAAAACAGTACCTGTACTTGATCCCAACTAAGATATAATTACCCCTTATTGGGGCAGAACAGCCCTATTGGGTTTATTTAATGGTTAAATGATTCCCTTTTCTCTGTAATAATAAAACAGTACCTGTACTTGATCCTAACTAAGATATAATTACCCCTTATTGGGGGCAGAACAGCCCTATTGGGTTTATTTAATGGTTAAATGATTCCCTTTTCTCTGTAATAATAAAACAGTACCTGTACTTGATCCCAACTAAGATATAATTACCCCTTATTGGGGGGAGAAAAGCCCTATTGGGTTTATTTAATGGTTAAATTATCCCTTTTCTCTGTAATAATAAAACAGTACCTGTACTTGATCCCAACTAAGATATAATTACCCCTTATTGGGGGCAGAGCAGTCCTATTGGGTTTATTTAATGGTTAAATGATTCCCTTTTCTCTGTAATAATAAAACAGTACCTGTACTTGATCCCAACTAAGATATAATTACCCCTTATTGGGGCAGAACAGCCCTATTGGGTTTATTTAATGGTTAAATGATTCCCTTTTCTCTGTAATAATAAAACAGCACCTGTACTTGATCCCAACTAAGATATAATTACCCCTTATTGGGGCAGAACAGCCCTATTGGGTTTATTTAATGGTTAAATGATTCCCTTTTCTCTGTAATAATAAAACAGTACCTGTACTTGATCCCAACTAAGATATAATTACCCCTTATTGGAGGCAAAACAATCTTATTGGGTTTAAATGATGTTTAAATTATTTTTTAGTAGACTTAAGGCATGGAGATCCAAATTATGGAAAGATCCCTTATCTGGAAAGCCCCAGGTCCCAAGCATACTGGATAACAGGTCCTATACCTTTACCATGACCTGGATCAATGAGAATCTTCACAAACATTAGAGTTAGGTATAATCTTGGGAAAGAAAGCTAAAGTGTGTCAGATATGAGACCTTAGACTACTGATCATACAACGTATACATACAGATTGTTGGAGGACATTAAAGACTTCGGTCACTGGGAACAATGGGAAAGTTGGATATGATGCAGCATTCTATTTTCAACTTTGCTCTGTCTCTAAAGAAAGAAACGTGTTAGCAACCTTTATTTCTGCACATTAAAAGTGCACTTGTCAGAAATATCAAACAGTAACTGGCACTCACTGGGGTTCAGGACGGTGTCTTTGAACGCCAATTCCTTTGTTGATTTAACCTCAAACTGGAGGCTTTCAGATCTTCACGTATTCGCCAGCAGTCATTTAATATCTGTTAGAGAGTAAAGTACCACTTGAATGTGTCCAAAATATCTGCAGAAAGTACTTTTTTTAAAATGTCATTTATTTTAAGGGAGAATAAACTTCAACTTCTACGGTGCGGAACAATTCTTCTCAGTGAAATACAAATAGCATCTGACCTCAGAGTATGCTGGAAGTTCTAGGTTTCCAACATTTAGGTAAAGTATCCTTCAGCGTTACTGTATGTATTCCCTATAAAAGAACATATATAACGTCTCCCATATTGAAGCTCCCATATTGTCTCTAACATGAGGATATGGCAACATTCTACAATATTTCTCTGCATAATTAAAATACAGTGGTTGTTGGACTTTGGGTTCAAGCATCCCCCGGTGGGACACTGTTTCCAAAGGGTCCAGCTTATTTTATTCCAAGAATATCTAGGACAGCAAATACATTTTAACTTCAAATGACTCTAACTGACCCTTAATCTGGGCTTTCTGATCATCTAGGAGAGCAAATTCTCATTAAACATTGCCCTTGCTGTCCTTCAGGATATGCCCCCCCTCTGGCACTCCTCCAGGTCCCACGGTTCCTCACTGCCTTAGAAGATAGTCATGTATAGGGAGAGCAGGCAAGATTTATATTGGAGTATTGCTACAATGGAGCAGCTGGATCTGAAGTACTTTTGTTGTGTAGTGTTGCTTTAAGAATTGGTTGACTCAGCCCCCATAATGCTTTAACAATAGGCAATAGCCTTTAATACCATAGCTTTGAATTTTTATGTTTGTGCAGCTCATATAATTTATGTTTGGTCAGTGGTGGCTCAAGTAGAGCCAATACGTAAAGTAGAAAGATGGGGTTCTATTGAACATTTATGACATAGCCAGCTGCCCATGCATTTCTAACATACCTTCTCTTTGGATGTGCAGTCCTTTAGCACTTTCAACTCATGTAACTTTCCCTATATACAAGTAGGCTTTATAAGTTCCTGCTAGTTTCCTGCTTACATGAAGGCCTGTTCATTTCCTGGTAATTGGCACTTGCTCCTGCTTACATGGAGACTGGTAGTTGTTACTTTTTCCTGCTTACATGAAGATTTCTCAACGTCCTGGAAGTTGTCACTTTTTCTGCTTACTTGAAGACTTATTTTTAACATCTTGGTAATTGTCACTTTTTCCTGGTTAGACAAGACTTTTTAACAATCTAGTAATTGTCACTGTTTCCTGCTTACATGAAGACTTTTTTTCAACATCCTGGTAATTGTCACCTTTTTCCTGCTTACATGAAGACCTGTAAATGTCCCGGTAGTTGTCACTTTTACCTGCTTACATGAAGACTATGAACCTCCTAAGGCAGCACTGTCATGCTTTCAGTACACATTAAGAGAAGACAAAGTGTATTATTTATGCAGAGACATATAGATTAGGTCGGACTGGGGGGTGCAGGGCTCACCGGGGCTCCTGCCCCCCCAACCCCCCCCCCCCTCGCAGGAGCCCCCACCCAGCGTCCTCCCCAGACCGCGCGTAAATTTAGCGTGTCAGGGGAGGAGCGGTCGGGCAGGGGGAGCGCAGCAAGGGTCGGGTCTGGGCCGCTGGGGCCCACCGGGATTTTTCCCGGTGTCCCGGGGCCCAGTCCGACACTGAAAATGCTTTTATTACTAGTTTGTTCTTATTATTTTTCATGTTTACTTTGAAAAGGACCTTAATTATACAACTTTTTATGTCTGGGTGACAGGTCCCCTTTAGAAACAGCTCCCTTTCAAGTAAGGAGATAGAACTACAAGTAAAAACCTAGTAACAACCCCACCCTTACTGAGTGCTAAGCTGTTGAAAGTAAGGAACTTTGGCAGTAACATCCACCTACACTGGGGGCATGCGGAGCCCCATTCTAAATATTAAGTGATTTATTTGCCCTTGACTTTCTAGGCTTCTATGCAGAAAATTCCAAATGAACCACTGTTCTTAACAAGAATGTCTGCAACTGATATCATTCATACAAACTGATGTGTTGGACAATGCTCTGGTGACTAAAACCACTTCTCATTGAAGTTGCAATATGGATATAAGAAAGATCCAATGTGATCTGTTTGCCATTGTACCATTTAAAGAAGACTTTCACAGCTCACAGATAAACCAACATTGAAGTATTAACATTATCTCAATACTTCCATATTGGCACCATCCGCCCTAATAACATCTCGGGGGAGATTTATCAACTTTCAGCTTAAAATTGAATTTGAATTATGTTTCAAAAACTCGAATGTCTGGTATTTATTACGTGCAAGACACCCATAAACTTAAATGTAAACATTCGGTATCTAAAAGCTTGCAAGTTTCTATAGAAGTCCATGGGAGTAGTCCTAGGCAAAGTCAAGCCATATTTGCAAACTCAAATGTTTTTGAATGAGTTTTCCTTATTAATAAATAAGTGAGAATTCGAGCGAGAAAGCGAGTTTATTCCATATAGAAAAACAAACTCGAATACACAAACTCGAAAAACTGATAAATAATCCCACTCATCTATGGCCAAGCTTTACCTTCTTGTACAAGTTCAATATTGACATCTCACTTGAATTTAAGAGCCATATAACATTAGTGTGTGCCATATAAATAATTAACAGTGATAATAATGGCATCCTGATCATGCAGTCTGGACCTGATTACGCAGACTTGCCTTAGGTAATTATACTCATCAGTCAGGGTGCTCTTGGGAAATTTTTACTTCCTTTTCATGTCAAGAACAGGTCTCCATCTTAATGACAGGCAGCACAGGAGGGATGAAGTTTACTGACACTGCAAGGAGACATTTGACAAAGACTCGTTTGGCCTGAGAGCCTGGGGACCTGCAAGAATGTTTCCTGTTCCTCTTCATCCAGGGCAACTGGGGACTGGAATCATAAAGGAAGAGACCTTCAGGCTTGTTCCACTGTCTTTGCTGAGGCAAGTGAGTAGGAGAGCCAAGTACATCCATTTGTTTTGGTTTTATTTGCAGACCTGATATCCCAGAGCAATTGATTTGAAATTGAGTTTGTTTCAATGAACAGAACTCTTGTATCTACTCTAAGGTACAGCAGCCGTATGTGGCCACCACCTTTCCATTAAAAGGTAATGGAGTATACTTCAGAGGAATTCATTTTCCTCTACAAAAATCTACTCTGTTTTCCAGTCAATTTTTGTTTTGCTCAAAAGGAAAAAAGGAAGAAACATAATTTAGCTATATCTGTTCAAACAAAACAAAAACAATAAAGTAATAAAATAAAAGATGCCATGGTTATTCCATTGTTGTCTTGTCTAGATCTCCAGTACAGGGACTAAAATATGTAAACATGGCAGAATGAGAGATAAATACCTTACTTTGACAACTTAGACTCAAAAATATCCTCAAAAAGTTCCTGGTTAGAAGAGCGGTGCATGGCTGTCGAGCTACAAAACCTTACCCCTAGACAACAGATTTGGTGAAGTAGCTTTACTACCAGTCCCGAGTTTATTATATAATTTGGTGAATACTACGCCCGGGCATTATGACCTTACAATGTAAAAAAGTTTTGTTTTTCGCATTAGGATAGCAGAATAGTAGAACAGATCAAAGTTTAAAACCAAAAGTCTAAAAAAACAACGCATAGGTGAAAGTGATACCCTCTGCTTTTTTTTCCTTTTTTTTTTTTGCTGTGCTCACCCTACCCCTATGCCCCCCAAAATAGTTGTGCAGAATGAGAATGGAGACAACAAAACAGAAATCATTGTTTTTCCTGATAAATAAACCAGTGGCCTATATTCCTCGGATCACTCCATGAAGAACTAACCAGAGAGCTTCAATAATGCATCCCCTGAGCAGGGCTGATTAATTCATGAGAACACATCCTGCCTGCTCCACTTCCTTACTGCTATTTGGGGGAGCGGGAGGGGGAGCGATGCAAACACAAGGAGAGAAGATCTGAAATGGTTGCCAGACGCCTGTAGGAACGAGAAGCCTTATACCACTGGGAACATGCCAATTTTCTCCAGTTTAAGGAAAGTGTGCTGGACCCAAGAGGCTTTTTAGTTATGGGACTGAGATAAAGTTGCAGCGCTCTCTCGGTCTGGAAGTCAGACTTCAGATGCTAAAATGAGCTCTGTGTGGGACAGGTTATTATAGAGCGAGCCGGGTTTCTGAGATACCAACTCATGCGTGATGCTTTATAAAGGAAAGCTACTTACTGCCTCCACTCACGCACATTTTTACATTACCTTGAGAAGAATAAAAGTCTGAAAATAATCTTTCTTCCTGCTCTAGAGACAACACTTTCCTCCCTTGAGGATACAATATATGATTCTTTTCAACCAGTGAAATCATGTTATAAAATAAATCCAGCACATGACTTGCTGTTATTATGACATGCACCTTACATTTACTTTCTGTGACTATATGACAGCCATCAAGCCTGAAAAACCCTGAAAGGTCCAGAGTTTGGCCAGGGTCCCCCTTAACTCATAACAAGGTTACAGAGAGAGGAAAACATTGGTATATCTGTCATTCAGCCATGAAGAATATCTAGGGCACCAATAGGTTTTCACCCAAAATCTTGATTTACTTTCAAGAGGATGAGTCAAGATCTTCTAAATCTATTATAGCAAGTTGGGGTTCTCTTTAAATCTCACTACAACTGGCCTTCAGGCTGGCCCTTATTGCCACTGCTTCAGGCAGCCGCACATTTTAGGAACAGCTACTGTAGGTGCCTTGTACCCCACTGCCAGGCTGGGAATACCCAATTAAGGTAAATAAACTGTAACCACTTTATAGTATCCAACACTGACATTTCCCAGACATCAGCCATTTAGAATATAGTATATATATATTTGATATTCCTACTTCGAACTTTTAATCCAACCCAATCGACATCTGGCTGATTTCCATCAGTTGGGTAGGCCCATCTGAGGACCCCATAAATGGGCTGATAAGCTGCTGACTTGGTCCATGTATGGCCACCTAAGGCCACTAAGGTGCTTACAATGTTGGAAGCCAACCAGACTATATGGTATTACCACCCCATCCAAGTATTATCCAATTTAATCCATTTCGGTTGTTTAATTGAAATACTGGGACCATGATTATACTATGGTTAATGCCATTTTGGGACCTGTTTGTTCAGAAGTAATTACTAGAATGCTTATACTGAAAAAATAACCCAGTGTATCTATCTATGTTCCCTGGTTGATCCTTGGTCAGTTCATCACAGATATCCTCTGTGGACTCTAGTACATCTGTATAAATTACTGCCTTCTACCTAGATTTTCTATGCCCAGAATGCTGAAGGCTTTTTCTATTTCAGCAGCAAGAATCACTTATACTCCCATGATAAGCTTTGCTCTTGAAATATCCACATCATAATATCTAACAGGCGCAATGCTCCTCTGTAATACCATAACATTTTGATATTGTATAGTGATATGCATGACAGCCAATATCAATTTTAGCAGTTATATTACAGTCTCCAGGGAAACTGACCACCCTGCCATTTTTTTTCTTTGAAGCTCGGTAAAGAACACTTAAGGGTACCTGCTCTGTAGCAGGTACTAACTTTTTTATGGCCATGCTCTTTAGCTGTGGCAGATAGAAGATGGTAGAAGAAGATATTATTAAGATATGAATACTAATGCAGTGTAAGATGGACATCGTTGGAGGAACACACTTATGTGTGTTACTATGGAGACCTCAGTTCTTCTGGTCATTTGGCATCACTTCAGCCAGTGTTGACATGCACTAGCCATAAGTCACAACATAAGTGCAAGGAGTCAGTATAAGGAAATAAGGCAGAGTTAAACCACTGTGTGGAGATATAAAAGACACTTTAGAATAGGAGAATGGAAGCCTAGCTGAAGAGACAGTGGGGAAAAGTTGCACATGGGCAGTAACCCATAGCAACCAATTAGTTATTAGTCATTTTTTAATTATCTAGACGCAGTGATCCCCAACCAGTGGTTCGTGAGCAACATGTTGGTCCCCAACCCATTGGATGTTGCTCCCAGTGGCCTCAAAGCAGGTGCTTATTTTTGAATTCTTGGATTGGAGGCAAGTTTTTTGGTTGCATGAAAACCAGTTCTTCTGCCAAACAGAGCCTCTTTAGACTGCCAGTCCACATAGGAGCTACCAAATAGCCAATCACAGCCTTTATTTGGCACCCTCAAACATTTTTCATGCTTGTGTTGCTCCCTAACTCTGTTTGAGTGTGGCTCACGGGTAAAAAAGGTTGGGGATCCCCGATCGAGAGGTGGCCCTCCAAATTATTTTTATGGCCTCCCTCTACTTAAGGGCTCCATAGAATTAATTATAGGAAAGCATCATTTTTATATAATCCGATCCCCCCGAATGTTGTATGAGAAATAATCGTCCCTCTACCTATAAATTGGAGAGCACTGATCTAGAGTAAAGAATATTGGAACGTCTAAATGATGAAAAGCTGGTGAGGCAGAGGTTGAAGATCCCCTTAAACCAGGACCTAGAAGATTAAACTTTGATAATAATTAAGAGCAAAAAGGCTAAGCATATTTCGACTCCATTAAATTCCAATAACAGGAACTTTCTCTGTCTACTTGCAGTAGATGTGATAGGAACTGTTTAAATAAAGTAATGAAATAACAATGGGATGGACAATTATAAGAGCTAAAAATCCCTTATTAGACATGTAAATGGGTAGGCAACACAACCATTGCTTGCCCACTGCTCATATATTGAAATGGTTTGTTGACTTTCCCATAGAATTACATTTTATTTAGATAAATGGCATGGATTTATACTGTACGTTTTGGTGAAATCCACCCTCTTACAATCCTGATTTTTCAGCAGAGGTAGTTCAATTCATCTTGATACTACAATTTATGAATGAGCGCTGATATAATGGTTTTCCTAATCCCTAACATTTTTAATCTCATCCATAGACCAATATATAACAATTCCCAGGGGGCAAATTATCATTAAAAAAACTGTAAAATGGCAACTTTTGAACTAGCATCTCATGGGAGAACCATTATTTCACTTAGAAGAAAAGATATTAAAAAATGTATTGCTCTCTCAAACCTTAATTGGTGTTTTATGAGAAAAGCCGTGGAGACAAAAACAGGGATTAGCTCTAGGCTGTCACTGCGTATGATGTTTCACAGGAGGAAAACAAACTCTGCAGGAATATAGCAAAATGAAATTGTAGACAAGATTAGTACATAAATACCAACAATTAAAAAATGTACTAACATAGGCAAGAGTCCAGTAACCCATAGTATCTAATAAGCAATTACCTATTTCTGATGTAGTGCAATAAGAATAATGAAACAAATATATGATTGGTCGGTATGACATTCACTGCTCTAGGAATGGTGGCCCATAAATTGAGTTGCCCCCCAGTCAATGCTCCATTGGCCTACCTTAGCACTGCCCAAGGCAAGGGCAGTATTAGATATTAATTGATAATTGCCAAACCGATAATTGTCCTTTCTCCCTTTCTACATCACCACTTCCTTAGGTGTCAGCCCTAACTATGATACTGTATAACAGTATAAACTTGTAAAGAGTAGAATAATTAATGTTATATAAGTGTTGTTGGTGATGCTGTTGGGTAAAGGGAAGTCCCATCTAGAGGAGCATTGCTCCCTTTTTGGCTGATAAGAAGAAGACCGTGACAGGAGAGCCTGAGGCTTGCCACCTCAGAGAGATACTAAGCAGAGTTATTAGAGCAGTTATGTAGTGTAAGGGTAGCTTGGTTGAGCTCGCTGTAGGCGGTGAGAGTCAGGTGTAGCTTGCGTAGACAAGCAGCTGAGCTCCAAGAAGGAGAGAGGGGATTAGTGTCTTGATATTACCTCGCCCAGATAGGGATCTATACAGGAAAGGGGACTAGGGTAGGTAGATTCTAGTACCCCCAACGTACGGCAGACTCCGGTGTTGAAAGTCTGTTAAAGGTTATGGCATCCCGGAGGAGACAGGGAAGGTAGACAACCAGTGGGGACCCATGGCCTGGGATTCACAGTTATAGTTATGCCAGGGAAGATTGTGAGTGGCAAGTAACACTGCGGAAACTGTACCATAACAATATCTTTAAAAGCACTGAGCATACAGTATGTAACATGCTTATATTATAAAGCTGCTTGGAATGATATTTTCTTTCATTCGGTAAAATTGTAATTTGGGGTTTTAATATAATACAAACTATTTAATAGGTTTTCCAGTTTGGGATATTGTTTCCATCTAAAACTCATTTAGTATTGCTGCAGATGTTTGCACAATGCTGCCCCATTCCTGAAGCAGAGAAGTGCTTAGGAAGAGCATGCACCACATATATAATTTAGCCAGACTGTACCTGTGCATCGGTGCTCTGATCCTTATGGTGATGTTTAAGAGAATAAAGCCAGTCCTGCTGATCATGAGTAAGTGACTGGAGTGCAATAGTTTTCTGCCTCTGATGTTTGGAAATAATGTCTTTCTCTCTTGCGTGTTTCACAATATCAGTTTCTTGTGTGACATGAAAACAAGAGCACAGAGCAATATACGCCACCTGCAGTCTGCCTCTATGAATCAGATGATAAAGCTATACAATAAACCTAAAGGCAGCTTGATTTAAATTGCTTACTTACCTAGTGCAAATAATCATAAGCTGATCACTATCTAACAGGCTCAAGCTAATAATTGAGGAGTTATTGACCCAGACCAAACTAGATTCATGCCAAACAGGTCCACAGACATAAATATACACAGGTTGTTCACCAATATACACGCAGACCACTTAAACAAAGGCTCACGTATCGTGGCCTCTTTGGATGTGGCAAAGGCCTTCTATTCAATAGAGTGGCCATACCTCTGGGAAACCTTGGGGGAATATGGCCCAGGCGAACAGTTCATCCAATGGGTGACGCTACTCTATCAATCACCAACAGCAAAAGTTAGAGTCAATGGATATACATCTCCAGAATTCATTCTATTTAGAGGCACGTGACAAGGCTGCCCACTCGCCACTACTGTTCACCCTGGCCATAGAACCTCTGGCTATCAAAATAAGGCACTCCCAGGGTATCACAGGACTAAAGCTGGGTGGAGTGGAAGAGCGCATATCCCTTTATGCAGACAATGTTTTGCTTTACCTTGACAATCCAGGGGACTCCCTTCAAACAGTGTTACAGATAGTAAACCAGTTCGGCAACTTCTTTGGCCTAAAAATATATTTAGTCCAGCGTGTTCCCAATTGATGAGGACATTGATCCCAACAGCTTCCCCCCCACCCCTCTTATCTGGGTAAACTCCTTTAAATACCTCAGAGTGGTGGTCCATAGGAGAACAGAGGCCTTTCTCCCAAACAACCTAGACCCTATCCTTAAAACTATGAAGGAGAAACTAACAATATGGGCTAATCTACCTCTCACTATTTGGGGCAGGATAAATTTGATAAAAATGATTTTCCTCCCAAAATTCCTTGATATTTTCCACAATTCCCCAACCACAGTTCCCAAACAGTTTTTTGCCACCCTTGATGTTGCACAAACAGCACTCTTATGGGCAAGCAAAATACCCAGATTTGCCAGAACCAAACTCAGGGCACCAGTCACTGAGGGTGGCCTGGGCCTCCCACATTTGTACCTATACTACCTTACATCACAAATATATTACATATATAACACGCCATACAGTACATTCACTGAACCAAATCAGTGAGCTGCACTCCAGACCATTGTGCTACACTCCCTGATCCAGACAATTAAGCTACACTCGTTGACCAAGTCCATTATGTTACACTCGTTGACCGAATCCATTATGCTACACTCGTTGACCAAGTCCATTATGTTACACTCGTTGACCCAGACCATTAAGCCACACTTGTTGACCTAATCCATTAAGTTACACTCGTTGCTCAAGACCATTGAGGTAAACTCACTAACCCAGATACTGAGCTAAATTCTTTTATCCCAGACCATTGAGCTAGGTGTACTAAACCAGACCAGGAATCTATACTGAATTGATCAGACCACTGAGCTGCACTCGCGGAGCCAAACCACTGAGCTGCACTACATGTACCACAATACTGAGCTGCACTCCAGTCGTTAACCTGGTTTAAGGGATCTTTCCGTAATTTGGATCTCCATACTTTAAGTCTACTAAAAAATCATTAGAAGGAAAAGTTGAATCACTTGGGGGGGTGTCAAAATGTTAGGCACCCCACCAATAAATGTATTCACATACCTGATACCCAAGCCTGGTGCTCCTGTTAGCAAATATACACACCAGCTGGGGTACATACAGGCAACTGATCCTCTTTTTTCCACCGGCTATGCATGTGCAGTAGAGCGAAAAGTCAAATTTTAACAAAAAAGGCGTCTTTTTTACTCTACTGCCCATGTATGGGAAGATGATCGCTCGCCTCCATGTAAACCAGATGGATTGTTCTGCCCCCAATAAGGGGTAATTATATTGTAGTTTGGATCAACTTCAAGGTGCTGTTTTATTATTACAGAGAAAAGGGAATCATTTAACCATTAAATAAACCCAATAGGGCTGTTCTGCCCCAATAAGGGGTAATTATATCTTAGTTGGGATCAAGTACAGGTACTGTTTTATTATTACAGAGAAAAGGGAATCATTTAACCATTAAATAAACCCAATAGGCCTGTTCTGCCCCAATAAGGGGTAATTATATCTTAGTTGGGATCAAGTACAGGTACTGTTTTATTATTACAGAGAAAAGGGAATCATTTAACCATTAAATAAACCCAATAGGGCTGTTCTGCCCCCAATAAGGGGTAATTATATCTTAGTTGGGATCAAGTACAGGTACTGTTTTATTATTACAGAGAAAAGGGAATCATTTAACCATTAAATAAACCCAATAGGGCTGTTCTGCCCCAATAAGGGGTAATTATATCTTAGTTGGGATCAAGTACAGGTACTGTTTTATTATTACAGAGAAAAGGGAATCATTTAACCATTAAATAAACCCAATAGGCCTGTTCTGCCCCAATAAGGGGTAATTATATCTTAGTTGGGATCAAGTACAGGTACTGTTTTATTATTACAGAGAAAAGGGAATCATTTAACCATTAAATAAACCCAATAGGGCTGTTCTGCCCCAATAAGGGGTAATTATATCTTAGTTGGGATCAAGTACAGGTACTGTTTTATTATTACAGAGAAAAGGGAATCATTTAACCATTAAATAAACCCAATAGGCCTGTTCTGCCCCAATAAGGGGTAATTATATCTTAGTTGGGATCAAGTACAGGTACTGTTTTATTATTACAGAGAAAAGGGAATCATTTAACCATTAAATAAACCCAATAGGGCTGTTCTGCCCCCAATAAGGGGTAATTATATCTTAGTTGGGATCAAGTACAGGTACTGTTTTATTATTACAGAGAAAAGGGAATCATTTAACCATTAAATAAACCCAATAGGGCTGTTCTGCCCCAATAAGGGGTAATTATATCTTAGTTGGGATCAAGTACAGGTACTGTTTTATTATTACAGAGAAAAGGGAATCATTTAACCATTAAATAAACCCAATAGGCCTGTTCTGCCCCAATAAGGGGTAATTATATCTTAGTTGGGATCAAGTACAGGTACTGTTTTATTATTACAGAGAAAAGGGAATCATTTAACCATTAAATAAACCCAATAGGGCTGTTCTGCCCCCAATAAGGGGTAATTATATCTTAGTTGGGATCAAGTACAGGTACTGTTTTATTATTACAGAGAAAAGGGAATCATTTAACCATTAAATAAACCCAATAGGGCTGTTCTGCCCCCAATAAGGGGTAATTATATCTTAGTTGGGATCAAGTACAGGTACTGTTTTATTATTACAGAGAAAAGGGAATCATTTAACCATTAAATAAACCCAATAGGGCTGTTCTGCCCCAATAAGGGGTAATTATATCTTAGTTGGGATCAAGTACAGGTACTGTTTTATTATTACAGAGAAAAGGGAATCATTTAACCATTAAATAAACCCAATAGGGCTGTTCTGCCCCAATAAGGGGTAATTATATCTTAGTTGGGATCAAGTACAGGTACAGTTTTATTATTACAGAGAAGGAAATTATTTTAAAAAATTGTAATTATTTGATTAAAATAGAGTTTATGGGAGATGACCTTTGCATAATTTGGAGCTTTCTGTACAGGTTTCTGGATTATGGCTCCCACACCTTTACTATCATGAGCATTACATATTATATGTACCAGTCAGGTGGAAATCTGGCCCACACTGGCGATCTGTGGGTTCTGACAAATGCCAGAGGGACTGCTGTAAGATGCCTCACACTGTCCCTATTTGGTGAACTGGTTGGGGCTCTTTGGGGATTTTTAGATCTTCAGTCTTGACCTTGTGACAGTAATAATTACAGCATAGGTATTATATTAATTGCCATCCAAAAAGTGTGTGATGATATAATTTTGGTTATTGTTATTTCAGTGTTTTTGTATGTTTTATGCTAAAAAGGGAAAGGATTTAGAAGAGCTGAGTATTCCTGCAGTTTTGATGTCTTTTGCCGCTACCCACTTTGTCTTCTAACCAAGGATGCTGACGGAAGTCGTAGGAAACCACCCCAGCAGTACCCTTTCCTGTGCATCCTCGTGATATGTAGCAACAGGAGCAAAACTACCACTTGTTCAACATATACAGTTGCACTGCCTTCAAAACTTTTATTTTTAAGGACATAAGTATGAAGTGCTAGGTTCTTAATTATGTTTTAATGAGCACTCAAATACAGCCTGAAAGAAAACGATCTGTATTTTAACCACACACTAACAGAAAAAGTTACCCGAGTGTTCAGCACTTTATCCTTTCGGCTATTGAGCGATACAAACATATTTTTGGAAAAAGAACCATCACAGCATTCTTTCATGCTTGTCTTTCCCACAGTAAGTTCTAGAGCACAATAAAGGAAGGAAGAATTTGTTGTGAGGTATGCGGTTTTTCTGGGTCTCTGCGAGATTTTCTTACAGTTCCAGAAATTAATTTGCGGCTAATCAGAGGAATCGGCATGCCAAGAAGAGAGAAACCTCAAAAATGCTTTAATTGGGAAGCTGGGAGGGAAACATGAGAGTCTTCAAAAGTGATGCGAGCACACTGCAGGGTTTTTGGGAAACAGTGTGTTAAATCATTAATGTTTTACAAATTTTGGCCTGTTGCACTTCTTCTGCTCATTTTGGCCCAGTTCCTTTATAATCTATCATTCCAGGCTTGGTCAAAAGCTTTAGGAAGCCAGATCAGTAATAGTTCCCTACTGGCACAATGTTGCTCCAGGTTAGAATCCAGGAACCATGGAACCACTATAATATACATATAAATTACATATAATATGTGGTTGTAAATTGTAGGTATTATCATGTGCTGAATATTCTTGCTAGAGGAAGAGACACTGGTGACTTAGAGAGAAGGTGATGGTTGGGGTACTTTGGAAGGAAGTAAAGTGAGGAAGATGCCCCTGCTTGCTGGACCACCCCACCCCATCAAACTATGGCCAACTCCTACATTCTCTTAAAGCACCCACCCACTCCTGTGCTCCGTCCATCCACCCTCCGGCTGCCCACTGAGTCCTCCCTCTGCCTGCTGAGTCCTACCTTTTCCAGCTCCCCCTACTCCGTCCGTCTTCCCAGCTACCCCCTCCCAATTAATCCTGACTTCTCGCGCCATCCGTCCTCCCTAGCAGCTACCCCGTCCTGCTCCCCGCTGAGTCTTGTCTTTCCACTGCCAGGGGTGAGGACGCAGCTGGGGGCCAGGTAAAGTACCCTGGTGGGTCGGATCCAGCCCCTGGGCCGTAGTTTGAGGACCCATGAGCTAAGGGGACGTTGGCTTAAAAGTCTGAAGGAATGGCTTCGACAAAATATGGGGCAACTGTGGGGTTGGGAAGGCATGCTCCTTGCCATGAAATCTGGCCATTGGTACAACATGCTCAAGCCCTAGGGAAAAGGCTCACAATTATCCCCTTCTTACCCCAAAACTTTTTTGTTCTTAATTCTACTAAATCCTTTTTACCGTAACACTCCAAATTCGGTCTGCAGAAAGAGGATCAACTTGACTTTTCCCCATAATAGCCTCACTTTTACACAGAACTAGATAATGTAATAACAGCATAACGTATTTCTAAATAAGATGGTTATATTTACTATTTTAATTTTGTGTTTGGCGGAGAGTAAAATGTTCCTTTTATGGTGGCGCAGGCACCATAAAGCAACAAGATGTAATCTACCGTACATGAGAAAGAATATACTTACTGCAGGAGGGTATTTACCACATAGGCACTCAAGGGCCAGTGCCTAGGACAGCAGCTTTAGGGGGTGGACCTAAGGTGCCTATAGGGTAAATAAAACTTTCTTTTTCTTAAAAAAAAAGCTCTCCAGCTGCTGTCAAAATATTTCCTATGAAATCCAGCAGCAGGGGTTAAGCTTGGGAAGCCCCATGGTCAGAAGTGACAGCACTTCTGTCAATTACATTATGCATGCACCAATGGGCACGCAGAGGTCTGGTGCTTAGGGTGGCAGTGGACCAAAATACAGCCAACTCACTTACCTTCGTCTTTATGGGAAAAAAGAACACCCCCCATCTGCCTATAATCCCCTCTAATGTACTTGTACAGAGTAATCATGTCCCCTCGCAAGCGCCTCCTTTCCAGAGAAAACAACCCCAACCTCGACAGTCTAACCTCATAGCTTAAATCTTCCATCCCCTTTACCAGTTTAGTTGCAGTCTCTGCACTCTCTCCAGCTCATTAATATCCTTCTTAAGGACTGGAGCCCAAAACTGCCCCCCATACTCAAGGTGAGGCCTTACCAGGGACCTATAAAGGGGCAAAATTATGTTTCATCCCTTGAGTCAATGCCCTTTTTTATACAAGACAGCACTTTATTTGCTTTAGTAGCCACAGAATGACACTGCCTGAAATTAGACAACTTGTTATCTACAAAAACCCCCGATCCTCCTCCATTAAGGATACCCCCAACAAACTACCATGTAGTAGATAGTTCGTGTTTATATTATTTCTACCAAAGGGCATAACTTGTCCACATTGAACCTCATTTCCCAGTTTGCTGCCCAGTTTTCAAGTTTTGTCAAATCGCTCTGCAAAGCGGCAGCATCCTGCATGGAACTTATAGTTTTGCACAATTTTGTGTCATCAGCAAAAATAGAAACAGTACTGTCTATGCCCACCTCCAGGTCATTAATAAACAAGTTAAAAAGCAAAGGCCCAAGGACTGACCCCTGCGGTACTCCACTAACCACACTGGTCCAATTAGAAAATGTTCCATTTACCCCACTCTTTGTACTCTATCCTTCAGCCAGTTCTCTATCCAATTACAAATATTATGTTCTAGGCCAATATTTCTCAATTTGATCATTAACCTTCTGTGAGGTACTGTATCAAACACTTTAGCAAAGTCCAAGTAGATGACATCAACTGCCATTCCAGCATCAAGGTTCCTACTCACCTCCTCATAAAAGGCGACTAAATTAGTCTGTTACGCATAAATCCATGCTGGCACAAACTTATATAAACTTAAATTTACCCTCCTCCCCCCCCCCCCCATGATAATAAGGTTCCCACCCCTTCTCGCTCAAATTACAGAAAGATCCCTTATCCGGAAAACGCCAGGCCCCGAGTATTCTGGATAACAAGTCCCATACCTGTACCTGATGAAAGTCCCTGCTGTCCCAGCTAACTTGAATGCTTTAAAACCACTTTTTTTTCCAACCTCGACACTAACACTTTTATTCAGCCATAAAGGTTTTGCTTTGCGATGCCTCTCCTTGCTTATAAGGGTAATATACTGATCCGTATACTTGCTAAGCAATGTTTTAAAGATATTCCATTAAGATTTGCTTCAGTATTCAAACAAATTTAAGCCTTTTCAAAGTAAAATTCAGATTTGGCCAGTTTTGAGTGCTAGGCAAAACTGGATTATAGTCACAATAAAAAGGAAATTTAAAATTTTTTGATTAGACTTTAGATTCAGTGCTTCATGAAAGATTTGAAGGATGCCATACTTGTTTAGTAGTCTTTCGTATTTATACTCAATAGGGGTGTAATCGGGGCATAATAGGACATGGCAATGTATGGTGAGGCATAGTGAAAAAAAAATAAAATCACCCAAAAGAAAGACTTCTCTTCAAAGGTCTACAGTTGATGAAAAAAATGACCCTGTAGTTACTACTAGACTGGTCTAGGAAGAAACACCTACCTCTTGGTCCCTTTGGGACTTTTGCAAGATTATAAGAACTATTGGCAGCTGAAGTATTGAACCCCAGCACACACATTAACCTATCCTGACTTATCTATACACTCATATACTGCGAATAAACTGTATATGCCAACATCAATACTAACTGTTGATTTTGTTATCCCAATAACCTTGAATATTATTGCCTCTTAGGCTGATGGCAGACGAGGCGTAGGATTGATATTTTCGGCAAGCAGAAAAGCGCTTGCTGAAAATACCGCCCTATGCCTCCTACATGTGCCTGCACCTGAATGAATGAGATACACTTGGGTGCAGGCACATGTAGCCAAAATACGCATAAAAATGGGAGACTTTGCATTCTCTTGCATTTTTATGCGCCTCGTCTGCCATCAGACTTAAAGTCATTAACAGAATCCTATTCTGACCTATTTCATCAAATCATCCAGGCCCCTCTTAAAGGCATTAACAGAATCTGCCATCACAACATCACTAGGAAGGGCATTCCCCAACCTCACTGCCCTCACCATGAAAAAAAATAAATTTGCACTTTTCAATACTGAACCTCATTTTCCAGTTTGCTGCCCAGTTTTCCAATTTTGTCAAATCGCTCTGCAAAGCGGCAGCATCCTGCATGGAACTTATAGTTTTGCACAATTTTGTATGGTCAGCAAAAATAGACTCGTTGGGCCTGATTCACTAAAGGGCGATAAAACGTGTTCTATTTTTATTGTGCGCTAAAATTTTTACCGCGTCTTAATTTTGGCGATTTTTCGCACGATTCACTATAAGCATACTCGCGCTTTTTTACGCGCGATATTGCATGCGTTATTTAACTCGCGAAAAGACTATTTCAATGCGGTATTTGCCGGTACATGCGCTAAATTACGCGAATAATCGCCGCATATGAATGGTAGCATAGAAATAGTGTATAAAAATTGTTGCCGCATATAAATGGTGTATATAAATATTAGCCACATATAAATAGTATCATATAAATAGTAGATGCTTATAAATAGTAGCCACTAGTGATGAGCAAATGTGTTCTGGTTTCTTTAGTGAAAAATTAGCAAATCTTTCGAAAGATCCACGAAACGGCAAAAATGTTGTGCGGCCAAAAAAATTGTTGCTGTGACTATTATTTTTTGACACTTGTATCAATTTTTGGATGTGCGGTGAATTTTTGCGTGGCGAATTTTTTCATGGGTTTTGCCATTGGCAGATTGTTTTGAGAAACGCATGAAAAAATCCGCCGCGAAAAAAATTCAACGCACGTCCAAAAATTCGCTGCGAATACATGCCTGGCGAAACATTTCATCACTTGTAGCCAAATATAAATAGTCGCGCAAATGAACGCACGCCATGTTAGCCATACACGCCAATACTTGCAGAAAATTACTGTATTAAAAATGAACATTTCGCTGCAAACTGGCGGCTGCGTCACTCTAGGGGAAACACAGACTTGAATAAATAACACTGTAAGTCCATATTTTATTGCAAAAAATCATTTACTGTACTTTTGTATAATTTTTCGCCTGCCTGTAGTAGGTGTTAATTTTCGCATAACCGAATGCGATATTTAGCGCGCAAAAGTTATAGTGAATCATGCGATCATATTCTTTTCAGCGCGGAAATTAACGCAAAACGGTAAAACTAGTGCGAGAAATACCGCATGCGAAAATGGCGATTTTTCGCACGCGATAATACTATGGTGAATCACGCGCAAATTATTTTGCGTTTTTTAACGCGAAAAAGCGTGCGATAATTTTTATCGCCCTTTAGTGAATCAGGCCCAATACTTTTAATCCCCAAGTCCAGGACAAGTTAAAAAGCAAGGGACTGAGGACAGACCCTTGCGGTACTCCACTAACAACAATGGTCCAATTTGAAAATGTTTCATTTACCACCATTCTTTGTAATCTATCCTTTAGCCAGTTCTCTATCCAATTACAAATATTATATTTCAGGGCAAAATTCCTCAATTTTATGATTAACTTTCTGTGAGGTACTGTATCAAACGCTTTAGCAAAGTCCAATAGATGCCATCCACTGCTATACCACCATACCAGGTTCGTGCTCACTTCCTCATAAAAGGCAATTAAATTAGTCTGGCAAGATCTGATATGCATAAAACCATGCTGGCACAAACTTATAGTATTATGGCTTTCAATGTATTCAAGGATCCTATCCTTTATTACCCCTTTTAAAAGTTTTCCTACCACTGATGATAGACTAACAGGCCTATGATTTTCAGGCTGAGAACAGAATACCTTTTTGAATACAGGAACAACATTAGCAATCCGCCAGTCTCTCGGCACCATGCCAGACCTCAATGAATCCTGAAAAATTAAGTGAAGAGGTTTGGCAATCAAAGAGCTAAGCTAAGGGATTAATACCATCCGGCCCTGGACCTTTGTTTACCTTTACATGTTCAAGTCTCTTTTGAATTCCCTCCCGAGTGACCCACGCGTCAGTAGTTATATTACTAGCATTGGGTCTATTAAAAATTAAGCCTTCATTATCTGGCTCCTCAGATGTATAGACAGATGAAAAAATAAGAGTTCAGAATTTCTGAGTTTTCCCCGTTCTCATCAACCAACTGACCCCCCCGTGATAATAAGGTTCCCACCCCTTCTTGCTTAAGTGTTTTACTATTTACGTATTTAAAAAATAATTTTGGATTCTTTTTACTCCTAGCTGCAAAACCATTTCCATTTCTATTTTAGCTTGCTTGATAGCTTTTTTGCATGCTTAATTGGCTTCCTTGTACCTGATGAAAGTTTCAGCTGTCTCAAACTACATTTTTTCTTACTGACCTCAACATTAACACTTTTTCCAAAGCATAAAGGTTTTGCTTTGTGATATCCTCCTTACTGGGAAAGTCTGGACGTCTAAAATTGAGTGTTTCAGTTACTCCCTTATAGTGCTGTCTCTGCAGCATTATCTCAAAGGAGACCATGTTATGATCACTATTCCCTAAATGCTCACCCACACAAATGTTAGAGATGAGTTCACTATTATTAGTTATCAACAGGTCCAAAATAGAATCATGCCTAGTAGGTTCTTGAAGCACCAGAGGCCCCCCTTTAGATTAGAGGAACGGAGCTTCCATTTGGGTTTTTCACGGGGAGGGCAGTGAGGTTGGGGAATGCCCTTCCTAGTGATGTTGTGATGGCAGATTCTGTTAATGCCTTTAATGGATGATTGGATGAAAAAGGATAGGTTTATGTGTGCTGGTTTGAAATTGATGGACTTAGGTCTTTTTTTAACCCAACTTAAGGTAAAGCAACATTTTAAAGATATTCCCCTCTGTGTTTAACCCTATGAAGCCTTTCCCAGCTGATACATTGCAGAGATGGTAACTCCCTGAAACCTGCATTGCCAAAAATGCTCCAACTATCCACCTTGTGGTAGATTTGAGAGTAGCACTCAATAGACAAATACGCAAGTCCGGCCATGACTCCTCTAGTTATAATGAGTAGAAGAAACAAGAGCTTATGTGAAAGCAGTTCCATTGTGAAGTCAGGGCTTGGTGTGAAAGGTCAGAATCGGACACAGCGATGGCTGCCTACACCAATATTACAGGTTAAAAAAAAAACATGTATTGGCATATTGATTAAAAAAACATATTTGAAATGGTAGAATGCAGTATTTGCAATATACAGAGTGCAGTTTTGTAACAACAACTACACCAATAAAAATCATCACAGAATCACTTTAAATGCATTTTTCGCCCATAAACAAATGAATATACCTGCCTTGGTAAAAAAAAAAATATTTTAGTTAAATAGGACTTAACCCCCCATGAAACATGTAAACATACACACATGGATTCTCCTTTTGATCTTGTCTTTCCCAATTACATTTCACTTTCACTTTATTTGTGTCTCTTTTATATATATATATGTAACCTCTATTTCAGCTCAATAGCTGCTTTCCCGGACTAGTACCAGTAGAACATGGGTTACACTGTACTCTCTTACCCAGAATGGGCCTTCGCTAAGTGGAAGAGGAAGGTGAGGGTGTTTTGCGACTACACCTCTCTGCTATGCAGAAAAATGAAAACAGAGGGCGCCAGAGGTTCTTGCAAATAACAAAGTAATAAGTATTTATTGAACATCCACAGGGTTTACTCACAATACAGCTTCAGAGGCCATTGGTACATGCAACATATACCGAGTGTATATTCAGACTCACACTCTCCTGCGGGCAGACTGGTAGGAATCTCCCTTCTCCTCTGCAACACACCCTGTAGTGGATCCCTCAGGGAATTCTCTATCCTGATTCCCTATTCACTTGGATCCCTACACTACAGGCAATGTGGCCTGGGAGAGCTATCTCCAGAAAAACTGCAAATCCTATGCAGGAGCTCATGCTGCTCATTCTAGCTCAACCCTAACTGCCTTACACTCCTAGAGTGTACTATAAAGGGAGCTACACCTGCCTCTATCTAATGCCTCATTCACGGGGCCCTGTTCCCCGACTTCACTGGGCCTGGGCCCATGCCCTGGGCTCTCAGCACACATCCACCTTGTCCCTAAGGTGGAAGCAAACAAACAGGAAGGTGCCACTCCTCTCCCAACACTATACCAAAGTCAGGCAGGATGTGGTCACTATACCTTCTAACCAATAGCACACATATGTTAATGAACTCACTTAGATACATTCCCTTCTGCCCAGCAACTAAGGGAACTGAACCTGTAGGGATTTAAAGCCATAGGGACAATTTAACCCTATGGGTCCCTACATATATAATATATATATATATATATATATATATATATATATGTGTGTATTTTCTTTTTGAAGGTTGTGCTGCTGCCGGTGCTGCTGATGCACAGGATCTTGGATAAGGGCTGGTGAGCCAAATGCAGGGAATCCAGCGCTGGTCGATGCCATGCTCACTGCTATGCAGCCATACTTTGCTGAGCAACGCTGCCATAATCTTAGGACAAGATGCTGGATGTCTCAAATGGATCGTCATGCCCATGAAATCAATTTGAGCAACCAGCAGGCCCGGATTTGTGGAGAGGCCACAAAGGCCCGGGCCTAGGGCGGCAGAAGTTTAGGGGCGGCATGCCGCCCCGCCGCAAGAACATTTTTTAATTTTGCTCCCATACGGAGCAGTCGGGACCTCTCCCCACTGCTCCGTATGGGAGTTAAAAAGAGCGTTCGCGCATGCGCTGGCGCTTTGCGCATGCGTACTGGGGGCGCGTTTGCGCATGCGCACCGGGGTGCGCGTTCGCACATGCGCATGGGGGACTCCCACAGGGGCGGCCTCGGGGCGCACCAAAGACAAATCCGGCCCTGGCAACCAGCATGGGTTCCAAGATGTGCCGGCACAAATGGCTGAACAGTGAGACTGCACGATCCGATGGCACCAATGCCCTTTTCGCATCCCTGGGTCATCACTTCCAAGGGCTTGGAAGGGGTCAAGTCCCTGTTTCTGGCAACAAGTGAAAGATCCAGTAGCTTCAATCTGTGTCCCTGCTGTTTCCACCCCATAGTTTTCAGTAAAAAATTTCAGTAAAAAATTGCTGTTTGTAACTTGGCACTTTACCATTACCTGCCCACCACTAATAATGTGGGCAGCTCTCTAAGTACCTCCTTCTCCTTGAGTGTTTTCTAAATAGCAAGTCACGGTTACATGTTGTGCCTTTAAAGGAACAGTAACACCAAAAAATGAAAGTGTATAAAGGTAACTAAAATATAATGTGCTGCTGCCCTGCACTGGTAAAAGTTGTGTGTTTACTTCAGAAAGTCTACTATAATTTATATAAATAAGCTGCTATGTAGCCATGGAGGCAGCCATTCAAAGGAGAAAAGGCACAGGCACATAGCAGATAACAGATAAAACACTATTGTATTCTACAGAACTTATCTGTTATCTGCTATGTAACCTGTGCCTTTTCTCCTTTTTTCCAGCTTGAATGGCTGCCCCCGGGGCTACACAGCAGCTTATTATATAAATTATAGTAGAGTTACTGTAGCAAACACACCAGTTTTACCAGTGCAGGGCAACAGTGCATTATATTTTTATTACTTTAAAGCTCTTTCATTTTTTGGTGTTACTGTTCCTTTAAAGGCCAAAAGTGTTGCTTGGTGGGGTGCATGGCCAACAGTTTGATGTGAGAAGACGCACTAGTTCTGAGCTCCGATGTTTGATCTCCCAAAAACCCTTGATTTTATCCTGCAGACCAACCATGAATAAAACAGACCATCCTTGGGAACAACTCCCGCAGAGACACCTAATAGGGAAAAAACGAGCACAGAAACAAGTCTCGGAGGCTGCCACTAAGTTGGGGAAATTTGCCCAGGAAGGCAGGGACTCCCAAGATGGCACCTCAACACCAACACCAAACACCCCTACTGCGGGCTCTTCCGAAACGTGCACGGAACACCTAGATGTCCCAGAACCATCGCTCTCTGACCTGCTGACTGAGATCTGATCCACAAGAGACACATGTGCATAACACCAAGACGGAAGAGATCAAAGTGGCTTTATCCATAATAAAACACAATATGCAAAAAATCTGGGAAAGAGCAAAGGCAGCCGAAGAGAGGATGATGTACCCGTCAAGAATGCAAGTGACATCTGAAGGTTTAACTCACTTTCTTACCTTACCTCTTTCTTAAGACCTCAGAGAGTGGCTGGATCATAAATCACCTCGCAATAAGGATTGCCAATGATATGAGAACCTTCCTAGCAACACCAGGCAATGGTTCCCTAAGCAGACCCACTAACATGATAACTAGTTCACCCATAACCCAGCTCACCTCATGCAATACAAAACCTGCTATTTCTGTGAGTATTTTGCTTAATAGCCATGGTTCTGGTAAACACCAGGCCAATAGACATTAACTTGATTATTATAACTAGACGTGTACCTCCCCCTTACTAACTGCAAACTTGGGAATGGCCACCCCACAAACTCCTCTGAAAGACTCTATCTGAGTGCAGGAGTTGCTTACTCCCAGACTGTACCATTGAGTTCACCCTGGTGAGTGGGTTACACCCCTGGTGAGTGGATTATACTATAAACTTAACAAAGTGTGGGAGAGGAATTGCTGGAAAGAGCTTACAAAAAACAGCACACTGTACAGCTCTATTAGCGCTCCTGGACTGGTCAACCCATGACCATGTTTCCTTATTATGGGAAAAATTCTACCCACAGATGGGGCAAAGGCTAGAAGGGGAGGTAAAGGGGAAGGGAAGTTTACAAGATTTTTTGTTTATTTAGTTTTAAGCTTTACGTTCAGGTATATTGTAATTGATACAAATGCAATGGCTAGGACTACACATGTAAGAATTTTACTGGTGGAAATATGATCGGAGAGGAGACACCCCACTAAACAATACTCCTGTTTTTCTGCATCCCACTTGGTATTATCGCGAATAGACTTGTGCCTGTGTTAATGACCTAGTATTAACCAAAACAAAGCAAATAGAGGAATCAATGACCATGCTCATTTAGAGATAACACAAGTATAGACTATACCCAAAACAGGGAACGGTGGACACTAAACCCAATCTGGCTCTCAATTCTAGATAATCATAAGGAACATGAGTTCATGGTAAAAGTATTCTTTCATACAACGATGATTCCACAAATGCTAACAATGTTTAGGACACCTTTAAGGCTTACCATCAGGGGTATTTGATTAAAGAAATCATATCATATAAAAAACAATCTAGGCTCGACCAGACCCTAACTGAACAAAATATATTAAGAATAGAAACTCGGGTCATTGACACCCCTTCACCCCAACATTTCTTTCAACTGGAACAACTGCAAGAGAAGTACGCTCAAATCATGTGGGAGCTTTTGCAATATAAACACATATTTACAGTACAAAAGCACAAGTCCTAAAACAAGGGGAGAAAGCAGGGCTGATGCCACAGTACTCCCCCTATGATTACCAAACTCAAAAAGACTGATACAGACCCTAAAGAGATAGCACAAATCATGATCTCCTATTATACACCTCCAAGTTGGACCCCACGGGGACAGATGTTGAGGCCTTTTTAGATAATCTAGAATAGGGATGTAGCGAACCTCGCGAACTTACGCCAAAAAGTGCGAATATTTGCAAACTTTGCAAACCCCATAGACTTCAATGGGAAGGCGAACTTTAAAACCTAGAAAAGCCATTTCTGGCCAGAAAACTGATTTAAAAGTTGTTTAAAGGGTGCCACGACCTGGACAGTGGCATGCAGGAGGGGGATCAAGGGCAAAAATTTATCTGAAAAATACTTTGATGACACAGCGTTGCGTAAAACCGCAAAGGCAGCTGGCAGACCTAGCGGAAATACGTGGCGTTTTTTGCTATTTCGCACTATTAGCACCATGGAAACGGGATTTGCTGAAAAACGCCATGTGTGGCTTGTGTGGCGTTTTTAGGCCGAGAAAAAACGCAGCGGAAAAACACCATGCGAACCCAAATTGCGAACATACGCGAAAAGTTTGCGAACTTCCAAACTCGTGAACGATGTTCGCACGAATTAGTTCGCCGGCGAACAGTTCGCTACATCTCTAATCGAGAATTCCCTTCACTGCCCAGTGACTTTAATGATTATCTAGGTCAACCCATAACAACAGAAGAAATAATAGAAGCAATAGGATCCATCCCAGTGGGTAAAGCCCTGGGGACCAATGGAATCCCAATAGAATTTCATAAAGCACAAGTTACTGCACTAGCCCCAATTGTGCTGAAATCAAAATATTACAAAAAAATATTACCACCCTCAATGTATGAAGCAACAATTATGTTGCTTTCTAAACCAGGTAAAGACCCCACCTATCAGCAAAAACGGCTTTAGTGCACACCGGAACACCATATGAAGTCCTTAAAGACTTAACCTTTATTCATCTTCTTAAAACCAATACGCTTGACGCGTTTCGTGCTCATGCGCACTTAATCATAGGCATAAATTCAAAACATGAGTTAAATAGCCTATCAATTAGTGACATCACAAAGTTACAATCAACAAAAAAAAGGAAGAAATGGAAAAAAGAAAATGAACACAGAGCAGAAAAGCAACTTCAGCAAACTCATTGGGAGGAAATATAGCAGCTAATGGAATTTAGCCCATCTGGATGGTGTGTGCCTACCATTTCTTCTGGGGATACTTTATCAATCACCTAAAGCTGTAACAAAGACACATCTCCATTGCAATAGTCTATAAAATGTCTTGAAATTGGACTGTTCTATTCTAACAATGTGTCCAATGTGTTCTTGCATTCTGTATTTAAGTGAGCAAGTCGTACAGCTTACATACTGAATATGGCAATGTGAACATGAAAAGGAAAAGAAAAGGTAAAAACTAAGTGAGCTTTATCAGAAAGGTCTATGTAAATACAGCCATAAGCACTTACAGTAATGCTGCACTGAGTCCTCTATCAAAAGAAACACAGGATTTCTTGTCTCTTTTTTTGTAAACATAATGTTCCCGTCTCTGACTTCCTCTCTCAGAAACATTCTTAATTCCCGTGGCCAGAGTCTGTGCAGCTCTCTCCTCTCTCTTGCTCCCCCTCCCTCCAGAATGCTAAGAACTCCCTCCCTTAGGAATGTGGGATCTCAGCTATAACGCTAGAGATTGCAGGAAGGAAGCCACTTAAAATGGCAGCTGCTATCTTAAGCAAATGGAGAAAGCTTCTAAAGCTGTTTACTCAGGGATGTTAATGGTTTCTGCAGAATAAATATATTGTTCTAGGTGGCACTAATGTGGCAAATCTATTGGCCCAGATTCTCCACCCCCTCCCCTAACCCCACCCCCCCGGATTGTGCGCATTCTATACGCTTACTTCCGCAGCACTGGGGACCGGACGCACTTAAGTTTTTTCCAGCTTCCCGTCCCCAGTGCTCAGTATGTGAGCAAATTTTACTTGCCTCACCACACATTTGGGCCTGTACGAGTCCAGAAGGAAAATACAGGAGAGTTGATGTATCTGTTAGTGTTGGTTGGCAGTATTCTTAGTGGTAGAATGGAAGGTGAAAATAGCAATGGATAAAGTGCTGATAATTTTTTGCAAATCTCTTTGTAATCGGATTATCGGCTTGATTGCTACAGTTTTTGAAACGGAGCAAACAAAGTTGCTTACTTCCCAATGTAATTCATAAAGCAGCTAAATTAACATCGGTTCATGTCAGTGAAGCCTTTAAATAATGTGGCTCCGTTTTGTCTTTCGGATGTGTGAGAGCAATCTGAAGCCATGATTTCTCCATCTGCACTCTTTCACCCGTGTGCCTGTGTGTTCTCCCTGTTCCTTTCTGTTTTCTGTCATTTTGTGTCTTTTTAAAGAATTTCTGTGCTTCAACATTTGTTTCTCATTACACTGCCATTAGGCCAGTGGTTATTTCTGTTCTGTTTTATAGCTCTTAACCCCTGAGCTACCATGGACCCCCGTTAGCATTGGGAGCAGTGTGAGTTGCGACACAGTGTGGCTGTTGGAGTCTTCCTTCGGTATCACATTGGGTTAACAAAGCAGAATGTTGAAGTGGACTGAGCAAAACAGTCCTTCATTGAGACCCAAATTGTTTTCATTGCCCTCCTCCAATCCCATTCGGCAGGGGTGGGGGGGAGCTGCCAAGAGCTGGGGGAGAAATTCTTTATTTTAAGATGTTTTTGTTGGCCCTGGTGTAAAATGTGTCAGTTTCAAGGTCTTTATTTCCCAGGGCGGGAAATCTGTCATCCAACTGAGGTGGAACCCTTTGTTTAACAGCCTCATTAATACAGATGTGTCAGGGCTCCAGATTTAATATCCTCTGCCATGTAATAATGGGCTTGGCCCATAGCTGGACTCAGGGACTGGGCTTTTTATACAATATCTCAGGGTAGGTTACACTGACATATGCCGATATGTACCCCAGCTGGTCCTCAGGGAAAGAAAGTGGTGCCACAAAATCAGATGGGCCCCTTGGCCAGAAAGTATCCCAAGGGGCAAAAGCCCTCCAGCTTGGTTCTCACCTGCCTGGTAAGTTATACCAGTTGTAAAAAATTATACTTGTTGACATGGTTATATGTTTCCAGAATGGGTTGCAGACCCACCCTTTAGATACTGTTAAACTACAACTCCCAGTAGCCCACTGACATCTGGTTTCTCACAGGTAAATGTCTCCTAAATAAAAAAAAATTCTAGATGCAGTATTTGTGTAATGCTTAGGGTACCAACTTAAATATTGGCCATATGTCCCTTGAGTAAATCCTTTTAACATTAAGTAGATAATTCACAAAACCTACAGTGGCCACATTAGCAGTTTGTTCTATCAACTCGATTAAGACTGGTTGTTATGAGTGTCCACCCCTCAGTAAAACACATCTATGATTTAGGAATAATTTAAAGGGATACTGTCATGATTTTTATGGTGTATTTTTTATTTCTAAATTACATTGTTTACTTAGCAAATAATTCATTCTACCATTTAAAATTTTATTCTTGAACCAACAAATGTATTTTTTTCAGATGTAATATTGGTGTGTAGGCGTCATCTCAGTGCATTGTGCCTGAGTCTGAGCTTTCAGCCAGCGCTACACATTAGAACTGCTTTCAGCTAACCTATTCTTTCTCCTACTCCCATGTAACTGGAGGAGTCCCAAGCCGGACTTGGTTTTTTACTATTGAGTGATATTCTGATATCTACCAGAGGTGTCAGGAAGCTGCTATCTTGCTACCTTCCCATTGTTCTGCTTGGGAGGGAAAGGGAGGGGGTGGTACACCCCAACTTACAGCGCAGCAGTAAAGTGTGGATGAAGTTTACCAGAGCACAGGTCACATGGCTGTAGCACCCTGGGAAGTGACGATATGGCTAGTGACGATATGCCATGTGAAATTTCAAAATTAAATAAAAAAAATCTATTTGCACTTTTGAAAATCAGATTTCAGTGCAAAATTCTGCTGGAGAAGCTCTATTAACTGAAAAAAAATGTTTTTTTAGTAGTAGGTTCAGTAGTAGGTTCCCTGTGCAAATGAGAGGTGGGATATCGCAAAAGGTAGAGAAGTGCCAGGTGCTGTCTTCCTAATGGTATAAAAGTTAGTGGTATAGACATTTAGGCATATTTAAACTACATTTAGAAGTGCAACAGGTTGATGCCAGGAGCCTGTGCATAGTTCCTCAGGGAAGAAGAACCCTGAGAACAGGGACTACTTAGTTACAAGTTCGATCCTATATTCTCATAAAAGATATAGTGGAAGTGCATAAAAAAGAAAACATATACGAAAAACAAATAGTGTAAAACGTTTTTAAGAAAAGGGGCAATAAACCCTAAGTGTGACATGCAACACACAATAGAATACACAAAGTGCACAGCGCTATAAAACTCCTACATCAACATGGTTGGTAAGTGTGCCCACTCACCTGACCCAAGGAAGTAAATATCAAAGCATTCAAAAGGCTTTAAACCATGATCCTTTGTGGTAAATAGACGAGTCCTCACGAGCAAAAGTGTGAAAAGAGGAGAGAATACAGAAATAGTGTAATAACGTTTACTAAAGGTAAAATCTTGCACAATACAGGTTACTCACAAATGTACGATGAACACGCAGTCATAATACAGCTCGACACATTTCACATGATATTCGTCACACTACTTCAAAAGCAAAAGTGAACTGGAACCACAAACTAAACTCCATTTTTATAACCATGCCAGTCCATTTTTTCATTCTCTACTTCCGCCTCACTAAAGCGGAAGTAGTAATAATACATATGAAGTCTCCAAGTGCAAAGGAACCCTCACTGGTGTATAAGTTCCACTATGCATTTTCAACTACCAGTGCGTGCAAATCTAAAGATATGTAAAATGGTAAGTATTGTTACCTGGAAACTTGGAGGTGCAGTTGATAATGAGAACATCCTGGTATTGGGGAAAAAGGAAACAAGTGCTTGCTACAAAAGTACACATTAAACCAAAAATTTACATTTTTATACTGGATAAATAAACAAAAAGGAGATGGTGTATATGCATACATAGATACACAAATAAAGGGAAAGTAAATCTAAAACAAAATCTATATATAACGATCCTATATTCTAGCTTGCTCAGGGAGTGGGCAGTAGGCCATGGTAGCTAGTAGAGTGGTCAGGATCCACAAGAACAGCAGAATGGTTGGTTTGATACCTGATATAGACTTACCCCCCAGTGTAGATACTCAAGTAGTTAAAGTCCCATGGAGCACACTTGCAGAACCTTGTATACATCAGCTGGGATACCTAAGTGACTTCTACCAATAACTATAACCAATGCCCTGTCTTACTTGTGTCATTTGGAATTATTAACTCTGTGTATCTTTGAGTAAATACAACCTGTATTACTGAGAGAAGGGCCTAAGTATGGTAACATCTACGAGACACCAGGGGAAGTGATTTCAAGACCATATATCAGGGCTGTCCAACTGGCGGCCCACGGCCCTCCTCTGTGTGGTCCCCACCTGTCTGGCTGCTGTGACTGCTTACCTTTGTGTAAACTTTAAATGGTACTGAGATTAAGTGGCCCTCTGCATGGTTCACACATAAAATTCAGGCTGTAACTGTTTAATTGTATTTGCCCCTGTATTGTTTAAACATGTAATCCCCTTTACTTTTCATGCCTTTTAATCCCTGCATTGTTCACCCCTCAGGCTCAGACTGTAAGACCCCACACTGTTCACTGTATGCTGCCTGTGTGTGCCATACTCTGCCTGCCCTATGCTGCCTGTGAGTGCCATACACACAGGCAGCATAGGGCAGGCAAGAGTATGGCAGAGACAGGAAACATAGGGCAGGCAGAGTATGGCACACACAGGCAACATAGGGCAGGCAGAGTATGGCACACACAGGCAGCATACGGCAGGCATAGTATGGCACACATAGGCAGCATAGGGCAGGCAGAGTATGGCACACACAGACAGCATAGGGCAGGCAGAGTATGGCACACAGAGACAAGGTAGGGCAGGCAGAGTATGGCACACACAGGCAGCATAGGGCAGGCTGGGTATGGCACACATAGGCAGCATAGGGCAGGAAGAGTATGGCACACACAGGCAGCATAGGGCAGGCAGTGTATGGCACACAGATACAAGGTAGGGCAGGCAGAGTATGGCACACACAGGCAGCATAGGGCAGGCAGATAATGGCACACACAGGCAGCATACAACAGGCATAGTATGGCACACATGGGCAGCATAGGGCAGGAAGAGTATGGCACACACAGGCAGCATAGGGCAGGCACAGTATGTTGCCTGTGTGTGCCATACTTTGCCCTATGCTGTCTATATGCCTTCCCTATGCTGCCTGTGGGAGGTGAACCTGGCAGGGGTTTGTTCTGGAAGTTTGTTAACATTTGAAAATAGTCATTATATGGTTCCAAAGGTGTGTAATTATATGCTGGGGGTTGCTGTGCTACCCACAGGGGAGGAGGCATATGGATTTAAGTGTGTGTCTTAATATGACATATATTTCTTTCACATTTGAATAAAGTGTGATATCCCTACAGTGAGCATCAACCATTTGGGCTTTTGCTGCGCTACCACCATTAATGTGGGTATGGTCTTAAAAGCTCTTGTGATAATATGGGTGTGGTTTGAAGTGGGTGCGATTTAAAAAAAAGGGGAGTGGTCAAAACTGACCCTCCACCATGTAGGCCAGAAAAATTCCGGCCCTCCCGACCACAGAAGTTGGACAGCACTGCCATATATGATATTATAATATAAACATGTTATCCAGGCTGCTCGGTAATAAATGTAAATGTAATTTAGAGTTACTAAAAATTCATTTGAACATTAAATAATCCCAATTGGATTGTTTTGCCTCTAATAAAGATTAATTATATATTTGTTCCCATAAAGTACAAGGTACTGTTTTATTATTACAGAGAAAAAGAAAATAATTGTTAAAAATTAGAATTATTTGCAATGGAGTCTATGGGAATGGCCTTTCCATAATCTGTATATACCAACAAAGGTTTGTGCATACTTAGCACACATAAAAATTCCCCTTTTCATAGTGGAACAACTGAGTAAGCAGAAAATCCTTGACACCTGTCATCCTCTGTCTGCCATACCTACACCATGGTTACATATGAGTGCAAAATACATTTTTAGTGCAGCGCATAGAAAGCGATTCATCAAACATTACTTTAAATAACACTGATGCAAAATGTCACAAAAGGAAACATTTTAAAAACGGGGCAATAAAACATGGGGGCTGTCATGGGGTTCATAAACACATATTATACATACATCTATATATATCTATAGAGTATTTGGCCCTCCACAATCACTTTTAAGAAATGCACAGCTCAGCCAAAAAATATATGCTCCAAAGGTTACATAGTCCAAGCAATATATTTAGACTTTTGTAAAACTTACCTTGTAAATAACATGAGTCCTGTGCAAACAAGGGAGTACAAAGGAGTTTCCCAATCAGCAATAGCAGCTTAACAAAGGCATTCATTCACCTGATGCTTATAATGGTCCGGGTGCAGAAGCCCCGAACCCATAGCCAGGGGAGAAATTCACACTTTTTTCTTGTCGAAGGCTCGCACATCAGATTATTACTCAAAGTCCTTTATTCTCCATCAAAGCATGAAAAAAACACCTGACGCGTTTCGTCCATTGTGCTTTGATGAAGAATAAAGGACTTTGAGTAATAATCTGGTGTGTGAGCCTTCTACAGGTATCGGACCCCTTATCCGGAAACCCGTTATCCAGAAAGCTCCGAATTACGGAAAGCCCGTCTCCCATAGACTCCATTTTAATTAAATAATTCAGAATTTTAAAACTAATTTCCTTTTTCTATGTAGAAATAAAACAGTACCTTGTAATTGATCCAAACTAAGATAGAAATAATCCTTATTGGATGCAAAAGATTCCTATTGGGTTTAATTAATGTTTTATTGATTTTTTAGTAGACTTAAGGTGTGAAGATCCAAATTACGGAAAGATCTCTTATCCGGAATGCCCTTGGTCCTGAGCATTCTGGATAATGGGTCCTATACCTGTACAAGAAAAAAATATTTGGCCCTCCAGCTGCACTACAATGGCAACAGTGGCATATTGACTTATTGTAAACTGCTCCATGGTTGTCAGCATCACGGTCCCTGGCACTATTGCTTTTCCATGGAGTTGATCTTGTTCTTGGAGTCTGATGTAAAGCAAGCCATGAGCATTTAGGTGCAATGCTATAAAACCTGTAGGATATAATAAATGTCATAGCTCTGTATTGATAGGAAATGTTCTATTTAAACAATGACGAACATAAACATTTTGTATATATAAACTGAGGCGATATGGCAAACTATTTTCTGCGGTCACATGCTCTCAGCTTAACACCTCTTTACCACCCCCTGCTGTCCTCTGAAATGACCTCTTGTCCCAAGGGTGATGGATGCCCCATTTGACAACTTAAGTGCTGTGTCTTGTCACAATGGATTAGCACAGACACGTGCCTTTCTCTCAAGGCCACTGCCTAAGCGCCTGCCTCTTTCTCTCTGAGGGAAATGGAGTGTCAGCACTGGACATGTTTGGATGTGACTATTGCTGAAAAGCCGTCTATTAGATTCCGACTCCTGAAATCTGATTGGTATTGGTGGTGGTGGGGGGAGCAGGTTTAACAATGCTTTATTACGCATGATGTGACCCAAAGACCAAGTGTGTTCTAATGTGGTGCTCCTGCTGCCAGGTGGGGTCAGGTAACCAGACCTTGGAACTTACTCAAAGTCTCTGTCATAGTTTGGAATCCTTACTATCCATATTTTAGAGCAATTCAGTAATATTCAAAGTTTATGAGCTCTGCAGTTGACACAGAGTATAAATATCTTGGTCTGAAATCATACTAATACAGTAAAAAGAACCTTAATAATTACATTGGATTCCTTGTACCTGGAAATAGGAGGAGCAGATTTTAAGGGAAGACTGATGTGTTTCTGACTAGTTTCAGATGTTGGCAGCAAAATCTCGGGAACAGGATCTGGTCATGCCATCAAATTAGTTAGAAGCAGTTACAAGCCAAGACATTTTAAATTATATGGCATAATGTATCTCCTACTGATGAGGATATTAGAAGTCACTGAGGGGTTCTGTGACTATATAAATGAACAAGGCTGCAGGCTGAGTTATACAGGGAACTCTGAGTATCACTCATGTATTATCAGGGATAATGTACCCCCTACTGTAAACGATAAGGATATTAGCAGTCACTGAGGGGTTCTGTGACCATATAAAGGCACAAGGCTGCAGGCTGAGTTATACAGGGAACTCTGAGTATCACTTATGTATTATAAGGGATAATGTACCCCCTACTGTAAACGATAAGGATATTAGAAGTCACTGAGGGGTTCTGTGACCATATAAAGGCACAAGGCTGCAGGCTGAGTTATACAGGGAACTCTGAGTATCACTTATGTATTATAAGGGATAATGTATGCCCTACTATAAATTATATAATCATATAACCATCCAAATAACAGAACTACTATACCCAACATATTTGTAAGTGTTAAAACATCCCAACATATTGGGATTTGTTATGTAGCATTATCCCAATGTCGAGAGCCAGTGAACCACTTCATGCTATGCCCTGCCTGCTCTCAGTTCTTTGTTTATGTAAGTGTTAGTAGAGGCATTACTCACATTTATAAAAACATAGAACATCTACACAACAAGCTCATTGATCAACACTAGGCAAATTTACCCCTGGGCAGTAACCCACGGCAACTAATAAAAATCTTTGCAGGATCTACCTGCAACTGGCCAGATGCAAATTTACCTACTGATGATAAATAAGTCAGACTGTCTATCCATCTAATGCTTGATTACAGTGTATGATTACAATGTTATAGTGGCAAGCTACCTCACAGGTTGTGGTCAGGAGCATATGCATGGGGCCAGAAAATTTCTTCTGCTTAGGTTCCAGGGTGCACAGTGTTACATCCCTGACCTTACAGTCATTTCCCTGGTCAACTACATCAAATCTTATAGTAACAGCATCAGCATATTACAATAAGGATCCATGTATTTTTAAAATGTACTACGCTATGCTGGGGCTTGTAGTTTAGCAATATTTTGGGCAGCCTATGACAACACTATTGTGCACACCCCTAAGTGAGAATCCAAAGTCTCCAAATGTGTAAAAATAGATGCAACCCACGACATGGAAAAATTACGCTGTAATGTTTTAGTTCACAGTTGATCAGTGAATCGGTGCCAATGTCCCTTGTGGTCAGGAATAAAGAGGAACTATTAGTCGAAATGAAGAATTTTATAACTTACCAAGGTGTCAGAGTGAGAAAAGAGCTTTAATTAGCCAACGATCCTACTGGAAATACCACCCTGGCACAACGTGACTTTGCTTGGCTTGGCGTGACTTTGCTTGTGCACTCTTTGCTGTCTGAAAGTGAAATGTCACCCCTGCTGCTATGGTACAGACCTTTATTCATTTTCCACCTGCATATACCAGATGACTGTGTTGTATGTATGTATGTATGTATAACTTTATTTATAAAGCGCCACAAGGGTACGCAGCGCTGTACAATCTTACAAAATACAAAATTACACATTGGGTTTTTATTATTATTTATAAAGGACCAACATCTTCTGCAGCGCTGTACAAAAACTTGGGGACAAGACAAAAATCAAAAATGAACAATGGAACAAAAGAAATGGAAACAAAAGGCCCTGCCCAAGGGAGCTTTCAAAAATTGTAGAAAATGTTAATAATGTAGCTGCCGATTAATTTTACACTTTAAATGAAATATTAAAATGACCCTGTAGACAGAACTAACCTGTAAATACAAAAGGAAAAAATAAAAAAATTTTAATCACAATTTTTTGTAGTTTACACAATTTTTACAGAAAAACAACAATTTTACGTACCTCCCATTTTACATTTTCCTGGGCTTTACCTTTTTTTTTTTTTTGGTTTCCTTGGAAAATGTAAAATTGGGTTTGACTGTCTATATTTAATAACATTAAATATGTTTCATTCATTTTTAGCCTGACATGCAATACAGATTAGAGACCAGCAGAGGGTGTTCCTTACAACCAACAAAACTAGACAAGACAAGAGCTTTTGTTTAACTATTTAAGGGCCAGCTTGGCTACATTACAAGGGACAAAGTTATCAACTGTTACTTTTCAACTGCAATTATGCATTACCCAAAAATGGAAGACCCTTGAGAAAGAACTGCACAACATTGGGGGTTATTTACAAGTAACAGGTACAAGGCGCAGAGCACAGAGGCCATGGGTGCAGCGCAGCCCCCTGATATTACCAACCAATTTGTTTACATTGGCACAGGTGGCAACCCTATACTGCATTCAGGGCTGTAGATACATTTTTCTTGTGCCAAACTCCATCAGCACTTAGTTGAAAAATTGGCACACCAAAAATCCACAGGTGTATGTTTGATCATCAGAAGGCTGCTGGACAAAGATTGGCTACTCTGGAGAGCTATGCAGTGCAATGGGAGAGTTTTATGTCGACTTTAAATGTTCTAATACCATCATAATCTGAACTTTGATTGTGCAAAGGAGACAGCTCCTATTTGGCTAGTGCTAAATCTAACAAAATACTAAATATCGCTAATTATATAGTAATGCTATGAGACTATTGTCTGACTGCTACAAATCCGCAATAAATACTTGGCAATAAATAACCAGAACCATTTCTATCCTTTGATTATGTCTTGTTAGTTTATTATTAATGAAGCCCTCGCCATGAAGCGTTGTAGCCACAGACAGGTCAATGACAGCATCGTTTTGAGAAAGTTCCAACAGACTAATTTACAGATGCATTCATTATATCTGCATCAGATGCAAAACACAAACAGGATTCATAAATAAGAGTTGGTTGCACTAAATCACTTGCTGGTATTGTGGCTCCTGAGTAAATCATATACATCATGCCTGCCATGCTAGGCATTAACTGATAGTTACAAATGGATGTGAAGTTAATGTGGGAGTGAAATTTTGATATGTGGTTAACCTGGACATTAAATATATTTCAATGTATCAATGTTATATTCTGAAAGGAGAAGAGAGTATACAGCATATTTATAACCTTTCCTTTTCCTTCAGTTTTTGAAATTATTAAAACCATCCTTCGATCCTTGCAAGTTCAGCTGTCATGAAAGCTTTGTAGGCTTGCCCCTTTTAAAACTTGCTCTACCTTGTTTTTTCCTGGCTTTCATACATGTTTGCTGCTGCAAGGGCTGCTATCATGGGGTAAAATACAGGTATGGGATCCGTTATCCAGAAAGCTCCGAATTACAGAAAGGCTGTCTTCCATAGACTCCATCATAAGCAAATAATTCCAAATTTTAAAAATGATTTCCCTTTTCTCTGTAGTAATAAAACAGTACCTTGTATTTGATCCCAACTAAGATATAATTACCCCTTATTGGGGGCAGAACAGCCCTATTGGGTTTATTTAATTGTTAAATGATTCCCTTTTCTCTGTAGTAATAAAACAGTACCTGTACTTGATCCCAACTAAGATATAATTACCCCTTATTGGGGGCAGAACAGCCCTATTGGGTTTATTTAATAGTTAAATGATTCCCTTTTCTCTAATAATAAAACAGTACCTGTATTTGATCCCAACTAAGATATAATTACCCCTTATTGGGGCAGAACAGCCCTATTGGGTTTATTTAATGGTTAAATGATTCCCTTTTCTCTGTAATAATAAAACAGTACATGTACTTGATCCCAACTAAGATATAATTACCCCTTATTGGGGGTAGAACAGCCCTATTGGGTTTATTTAATGGTTAAATGATTCCCTTTTCTCTGTAATAATAAAACAGTACCTGTACTTGATCCCAACTAAGATATAATTACCCCTTATTGGGGGCAGAACAGCCCTATTGGGTTTATTTAATGGTTAAATGATTCCCTTTTCTCTGTAATAATAAATCCCAACTAAGGTATAATTAATGCAAGGCAAAGTGTGCCTACAACACTGACTGCATAAAAAAATATGAACCTGCCAATTTTTCTTTCATTTAGGTGGCCCTGACTGTATCAAGGATAATTCCAGAAAAGTTTAGGAACTTTTATGTTAACATTAAGAGTGTGAATTATGGGGTGCAGACGACTGGGCTGTTTGTGGATGGTGTTGGAAGCAGTGGGCCAGACATAAAAACTCAGACATATGCTAAGTGGGTGAGGAACTGGATGTATTTAACTCAGGTAGTGGGGTGGACTACAACCAGATACGGAGTGGTAACTGCTAAGTGAGGAATTATGTCTATTTAACTCAGATAAGGGATCTTTTCGTAATTTGGGTCTCCATAACGCAAAACTGCTAAAAATAATTTAAATATTCAATAACCCAAATAGGATTGTTTTGCCCCCAATAAGGGGTATTATTATTATTATTATTATCTTAGTTGGGCTCAGGTACAAAGTACAGTTTTATTATAACAAAGAAAAGGGAATCATTTAACCATTAAATAAACCCAATAGGGCTGTTCTGCCCCCAATAAGGGGTAATTATATCTTAGTTGGGATCAAGTACAGGTACTGTTTTATTATTATTACAGAGAAAAGGGAATCATTTAACCATTAAATAAACCCAATAGGGCTGTTCTGCCCCCAATAAGGGGTAATTATATCTTAGTTGGGATCAAGTACAGGTACTGTTTTATTATTATTACAGAGAAAAGGGAATCACTTAACCATTAAATAAACCCAACAGGACTGTTCTGCCCCCAATAAGGGGTTATTATATCTTAGTTGGGATCAAGTACATGTACTGTTTTATTATTACAGAGAAAAGGGAATCATTTAACCATTAAATAAACCCAACAGGACTGTTCTGCCCCCAATAAGGGGTAATTATATCTTAGTTGGGATCAAGTACAGGTACTGTTTTATTATTACAGAGAAAAGGGAATCATTTAACCATTAAATAAACCCAATAGGGCTGTTCTGCCCCCAATAAGGGGTAATTATATCTTAGTTGGGATCAAGTACAGGTACTGTTTTATTATTACAGAGAAAAGGGAATCATTTAACCATGAAATAAACCCAATAGGGCTGTTCTGCCCCCAATAAGGGGTAATTATATCTTAGTTGGGATCAAGTACAGGTACTGTTTTATTATTACAGAGAAAAGGGAATCATTTAACCATTAAATAAACCCAATAGGACTGTTCTGCCCCCAATAAGGGGTAATTATATCTTAGTTGGGATCAAGTACAAGGTACTGTTTTATAATTACATGGAAAAAGGAAATCATTTTTTAAAATTAGAATTATTTGTTTATAATGGAGTCTATGAGAGATGGCCTTTCCGTAATTCTGAACTTTCTGGATAACAGGTTTCAGGATAAGGGATCCAATACCTACTGTATACTAAAACCAGGTCTGGACTGAGATTCAAAATAGGCTTTGACATAGATGTCCATAGAGGCCCAAAAAGACCCCACCTTGGGGGGTGCAGGGCCCCTGGGGCGGTAGCCCCGGAGAGCCCTGCACCTGCCAGTCCGACCCTTTTAGTAACACAGCATTTTTTGTGTGCCAACTTTGCCACAAAATATTTTTTTTTTGCCACCTTTTTTATCTATACCGCCAAATTTACTCCTAATTGGTCATTTTGCATTGGAGCTCATTCCAGATACAGTAGAAAATATCAAGATAAATAGCCTATTTCAGGTAGACAGCTGACCTTAAAAAATGTAAAATTTAAAAAAATGCAGACTGGTGATCAGATCAGATGGTTAACCCTTAGGCAGAGAATCCTAGGGTTTCTTGTTTATAAACTTTATAAATTGTTTATATACTTTGTACACAGTAAGCTAAAGCCACGTGAAAGAAAATTAGTAAAGCAGCCAAGCGGAACCAAATTAATATACAGTAATTTAAAATGTATTGTTTCTTTCGAAATCTCACAAATTATAGCTGTAGCTAAAGTAATGGGTAAAGGGATACCACATGGGATACTTTAATCCATTTGAACAGCTAACACACATACACAAAATATGGCTTATGTGCTTTCATTAAACATAAAACACAAAAAATACAACAAATATTAAAAAACAAATAAACTACTTACATTCAGCAAATTTGATACAACGCAAACCCATAACCACAACAGGTTGAGGTTAAGGTGGCCATTCACCAGCCAATAAAAGCTGTTGGTTTGGTCCCTCCAGTCTAGGGTTGCTACCTGTCCGGTTTTGACCCAGACAGCCTGGTTTTCGGAAGGGTTGCCCCGGTCAAAACCTCCTGCCTGATTCCCAAATTAGGAAAACAGTGCAGTACTCAGTAACATTGATGAACGGCCAATTGCCGATTTCTGCATCATAGCCCCACCCTGTGACATCACAGCCCCGCCTCCTCCTCATGCTACAACATCACGGCCCACATCCTCCCGCCCCTTCCTCACCCCCACCTGGTTAAGAAAGCCAGCAGAGGTGGCAACCCTACTCCAGACTGAGTTAGCAGCTTACTAGTCAGTGCACAGGGATCTGCCAGATATACCAGGCAGGTTGGAAAACCTGTTGGGAGAGGACAGCATGGGTGATTTGATGTGATCCGCATCTAAAAGGGCTCGGTAGGCCTTCTGCATGATCTGATTGTTGGCCCAAATCAGCCTTATTTAACCAAGTTAGGATCTCAACATATATGACCATGTTGATAAACACATACCAGAAAAATAAAAACACACAATAGCAACATACTTACAAAAGGTATACAGATAATTTTTCACGAACAATGAATTAAAAATTAACTTAAAAACATACATCACTTACAGTATATAATACATACATATAACATTACATCGAACATAAAACATTTAAAGGAGAAAGAAAGGCAAAGTCACTTGGGGGTGCCAAAATGTTTCTGTGTCCTGCATTTACCATTGTAAATCGCTAGTATAGGCAGAGACAGAGGAATAGGGCCCCGCAAGTGTGGGTGGCAAAGGGAGACTGGTGTTTCTGTGGTTATGCCCCTGGTGTGTTTTTGTATGTTTACTACAATTTTGGTGTAACTTAAAGGAGAAGGAAAGGCAAAGTCACTTGGGGGTGCCAAAATGTTAGGCACCCCCAAGTGACTTTAATCACTTACCTTTTACCCCGGGCTGGTGCCCCTGTTAGGAGAGAAGAGGAGGGTAGCAGCGATCGCTTCCTCCTTCCTGGTTCCCTGCGCGCGCATGCGCAGTAGGGTGAATAGTGGAACTTTAACAGAGAAGTCGGCTTTTCACTCTACTGCGCATGCGCCGACCGCTGGCATTTTCGGAAAGGGAAGCCGGAAGGAGGTAGCGCTGCACTCCAGGTACCCCGGGCTGGTGCTGGTGCTGGTTTTCTCCTAACAGGGGCACCAGCCCGGGGTACGGGATTAAAGTCACTTGGGGGTGCCTAACATTTTGGCACCCCCAAGTGACTTTGCCTTTCCTTCTCCCTTAAGTTACACCAAAATTGTAGTAAACATACAAAAACACACCAGGGGCATAACCACAGAAACTCCAGTCTCCCTTTGCCACCCACACTATTCCTCTGTCTCTGCCTATACTAGTGATTTACAATGGTAAATGCAGGACACAGAAACTGTTGTGTGCTGAGTGGGAGATGTAGGCTCTCAGACATAAACCCCCACAACACACAGCTGAAACAAATAAAACCCCCACAATGACACAATTAGGGTTAATAACATTTCTGTAAAAAAAAATACCAGCAGTCCTATACTTTTATCTTTCTTCCCTATTAATAACATTAGCATAAGTCATCTGTCATACTACCCAGGCTGGTAAATTACCGCTCAGGTGTCAACCCTATCTACAACTCACACAAAACTGAGGAGATACACACAAAGCAAAGACAAAATCACACAACAAAAGCTACATGGCAACACACACAAAGATGCAGAAACATTCATGAGACACAAACACTAAAATTTTCACTCACTAACAAGTAGGTCACCAAACACACACTAAACAGTAAGATTATTAGCAAATAATTTGCAGTAAAGGCCCCAGACACACATATAGGGCCACGAAATCCGATAGTTTCTGATGTTTGCAAAAGTCACGAAAATTCCGTTTGTTTGAATACGAAGATTTCGTACTTCTGATCTGAAATTTTCGTATTGAAACAATCATTTGCGAATGGCGATCCGATAGTCACTAAATATTTGTATCTGAACAATCGTCAATGGCGGGGAAACCTTTCTGACTGATCCTTCTGTGCATGATTTTGGAAGCCTCCCATAGGGCTCAATGGCACTCTGCAGCTCCAACCCGGCCCAAGGAAAGTCTCCCATAGGGCTCAATGGCACTCTGCAGCTCCAACCTGACCCAAGGAAAGTCTCCCATAGGGCTCAATGGCACTCTGCAGCTCCAACCTGGCTCAAGGAAAGTCTCCCATAGGGCTCAATGGCACTCTGCAGCTCCAACCTGACCCAAGGAAAGTCTCCCATAGGGCTCAATGGCACTCTGCAGCCCCAACCCGGCCCAAGGAAAGTCTCCCATAGGGCTCAGTGGCACTCTGCAGCTCCAACCCGGCCCAAGGAAAGTCTCCCATAGGGCTCAATGGCACTCTGCAGCTCCAACCTGGCTCAAGGAAAGTCTCCCATAGAGCTCAATGGCACTCTGCAGCTCCAACCTGGCCCAAGGAAAGTCTCCCATAGGGCTCAATGGCACTCTGCAGCTCCAACCCGGCCCAAGGAAAGTCTCCCATAGGGCTCAATGGCACTCTGCAGCTCCAACCTGGCCCAAGGAAAGCCTCCCATAGGGCTCAATGGCACTCTGCAGCTCCAACCCGGCCCAAGGAAAGTCTCCCATAGGGCTCAATGGCACTCTGCAGCTCCAACCTGGCCCAAGGAAAGCCTCCCATAGGGCTCAATGGCACTCTGCAGCTCCAACCCGGCCCAAGGAAAGTCTCCCATAGGGCTCAATGGCACTCTGCAGCTCCAACCTGACTCAAGGAAAGTCACGATACCAAAGCTTGAATGAACCTGAAACTTTCGTACTCGTTGCGACGAATCCGATTTTGGTGCGCAAATTGTCGCAAAGTACAAAAAAGTTGCGCAAATTAACGAAAATATCACCAAAAATACACAAAAAGTTGTAAACTTTAGAAAAAAATAAAACATTTTTGTATTCAGACCTGACATACTTTAATGAATGTGCCCCTTAGTAAGCAATGTTCACAGCAATGTGGCCTGAAAAAACATTTAACACTTATCAGCCACCTACACCACCACAGACACACGTACCTGTTGCACACAGATAATAATATCTTTTTTACATTTAGAACCAAAAAATGAAATAGAACATTCGCTCAGGAATGTTTAGAATGACCCTCCAGCTAGTTTGGTACTATAACTCCCTGCATCCAAAAATATAAGGGAGATAAGAGAAGTTATAAATCAAGAGCCGGAGGGTCACGGATTGGACATCCCTTAAAGATTTACTAAAAATACTTAAAAAACCTAAGGAAGCATAAAAATCAGACAAAACCAAAACTTGCATGCTCTTTAAATATACGCATGCGCAAGATACATCCCACTTAGGTAAAGAAGCCACACCCACCACTGAGCACGACGTGAAGGACTTTGACAGTTACTATGACGCGCCCAGCCAGGGACTCACCTACTTCCGGCGTCACGAACAAATACTCAGGCTACGTGGAACCCTAGCGACTACGGCTTGAAAAGACCAGACCGCAGTACGCAAGCGCAACAAGTCTGCGCATGCGCATTATAATAACCAGCGGGAACTTTTGTTTTAGTGCGCATGCGGACTTTGGAACTCAAACCTCGAAGGCGTTCCAGTACGCATGCGTGACGAGACGCCTTCCACGTTTCGCTCTCTGAGCTTGCGCGCTGTGACGCGTTCTTGCCGTGGCAGAGGCTCAGGTGCGCATGCGCGGTGTGACATCGGCAGGTCTCCGGTGAGAGAAAGTGTTTTAGTGTGTACGCTAGCGAGTCCCCGGGGCCCGAGGAACGGATTTGGGAGCTCAAGATGCTCAACATGTGGAAAGTACGGGAGCTGGTGGATAAAGCGTAAGTAGGAATGACGTGACAAGTTCATATGGAATGGATAGGCTTGTCTTCCTCATAAACAGGGCCTGTCAGGTGTCAGAGTGAGGCAGCCTCACACGGGGTTGGAAAAGGATCTCTGCCCCCCAAACTGCGGAAATAAAGTACATGTTTATTGAAATAACTTTACATGAGATGATAAACGTGTTTAGGGGTTTTAAAGTTATTTGTGATTGATTCTGAAAGCAGTGTTTGTCTGCCTGTTGTTGCCTGATCCTTACTCAGTGCAGCATAAGGGGAGCTGCCTTCTGCTAGATTGTGTCTAGAGCCTACAGAACATGAAGGGTTAAACGCATCATTTGCCTTTCAGTAAAAACTTGCAAATAGCCTTACATTTTGTAATAATATATGGTGGAAAGTCTCTTTCAGTTATGTTTTCTTTAACTATGGCTTAAATAACCTTTTACTACTGACTAGCATAAACTCCACTTTCAGAGCCGTATGCCCTGAGCCCAAAGGCCCCCTTTCCGAGCCGTATGCCCTGAGCCCAAAGGCCCCCTTTCCGAGCCGTATGCCCTGAGCCCAAAGGCCCCCTTTCAGAGCCCTATGCCCTGAGCCCAAAGGCCCCCTTTCAGAGCCCTATGCCCTGAGTCTAAAGGCCCTTGGCAGAGCCCTATGCCCTGAGTCTAAAGGCCCTTGGCAGAGCCCTATGCCCTGAGTCTAAAGGCCCTTGGCAGAGCCCTATGCCCTGAGTCTAAAGGCCCTTGGCAGAGCCCTATGCCCTGAGTCTAAAGGCCCTTGGCAGAGCCCTATGCCCTGAGTCTAAAGGCCCTTGGCAGAGCCCTATGCCCTGAGTCTAAAGGCCCTTGGCAGAGCCCTATGCCCTGAGTCTAAAGGCCCTTGGCAGAGCCCTATGCCCTGAGTCTAAAGGCCCTTGGCAGAGCCCTATGCCCTGAGTCTAAAGGCCCTTGGCAGAGCCCTATGCCCTGAGTCTAAAGGCCCTTGGCAGAGCCCTATGCCCTGAGTCTAAAGGCCCTTGGCAGAGCCCTATGCCCTGAGTCTAAAGGCCTTTGGCAGAGCCCTATGCCCTGAGTCTAAAGGCCCTTGGCAGAGCCCTATGCCCTGAGCCTAAAGGCCCTTGGCAGAGCCCTATGCCCTGAGCCTAAAGGCCCTTGGCAGAGCCCTATGCCCTGAGCCTAAAGGCCCTTGGCAGAGCCCTATGCCCTGAGCCTAAAGGCCCTTGGCAGAGCCCTATGCCCTGAGCCTAAAGGCCCTTGGCAGAGCCCTATGCCCTGAGCCTAAAGGCCCTTGGCAGAGCCCCATGCCCTGAGCCTAAAGGCCCTTGGCAGAGCCCCATGCCCTGAGCCTAAAGGCCCTTGGCAGAGCCCCATGCCCTGAGCCTAAAGGCCCTTGGCAGAGCCCCATGCCCTGAGCCTAAAGGCCCTTGGCAGAGCCCCATGCCCTGAGCCTAAAGGCCCTTGGCAGAGCCCCATGCCCTGAGTCTAAAGGCCCTTGGCAGAGCCCTATGCCCTGAGTCTAAAGGCCCTTGGCAGAGCCCTATGCCCTGAGTCTAAAGGCCCTTGGCAGAGCCCTATGCCCTGAGTCTAAAGGCCCTTGGCAGAGCCCTATGCCCTGAGTCTAAAGGCCCTTGGCAGAGCCCTATGCCCTTAGTCTAAAGGCCCTTGGCAGAGCCCCATGCCCTGAGCCTAAAGGCCCTTGGCAGAGCCCCATGCCCTGAGCCTAAAGGCCCTTGGCAGAGCCCCATGCCCTGAGTCTAAAGGCCCTTGGCAGAGCCCCATGCCCTGAGTCTAAAGGCCTTTGGCAGAGCCCTATGCCCTGAGTCTAAAGGCCCTTGGCAGAGCCCCATGCCCTGAGCCTAAAGGCCCTTGGCAGAGCCCCATGCCCTGAGCCTAAAGGCCCTTGGCAGAGCCCCATGCCCTGAGCCTAAAGGCCCTTGGCAGAGCCCCATGCCCTGAGCCTAAAGGCCCTTGGCAGAGCCCCATGCCCTGAGCCTAAAGGCCCTTGGCAGAGCCCCATGCCCTGAGCCTAAAGGCCCTTGGCAGAGCCCCATGCCCTGAGCCTAAAGGCCCTTGGCAGAGCCCCATGCCCTGAGCCTAAAGGCCCTTGGCAGAGCCCCATGCCCTGAGCCTAAAGGCCCTTGGCAGAGCCCCATGCCCTGAGCCTAAAGGCCCTTGGCAGAGCCCCATGCCCTGAGCCTAAAGGCCCTTGGCAGAGCCCCATGCCCTGAGCCTAAAGGCCCTTGGCAGAGCCCCATGCCCTGAGCCTAAAGGCCCTTGGCAGAGCCCCATGCCCTGAGCCTAAAGGCCCTTGGCAGAGCCCTATGCCCTGAAAACCCATTGAAAAAAGGGTGAGCAATAAAAGCACATTAAACGAACAGTCAGTTTTTACGTTAAAAACCTTTGGCAGAAACCCTAAATGCTTATCTAAATATCATTTGGAATCAGCCTCAGCCCTGACACTAACACCATTTGGGAGAGCTCTAAACATTATACACTGTAAAGATATCAATGAGTGACCTATGTATGTATGCATCTATCTATTTACACCCATGGGTCATCAGCTTCCCCTAATCGCAGTGATTGTCCTCCCTACAATATTATCATTAACTTGTATTTATAAAGCACCAACATATTCTGTAGCGCTTTACAATAAATTTGTTTATACATTGAACATACAGATTTACAAACAAAGCAACCAATAAAAGAGGTGAAGAGTGAAAAATAATCATCAAAAAATGGTACGCAAACCAATTATCCTCCAACTTAATTTAGGCACCCTGAGAAAAAAACACTGTTGTAAAGTATATGTAAAAGGAGCATGAGTTCTTTTTTTTCGTGTTTACTTTACCTTTGCTACTGATAACTTTCTTAGCACCACCACACCTCTGTTTAAATGTGTTAAATGGCCTTCCCAATATAGAAGCACAAATCTTGTTATGCAAGCTTATTTTTTTCTCTTTATTTTGCTAGTACCAATAAACATGAACCAGATTGTGTTTTTTGTAATAAAGTAAAATCAATGCTTTTTTATGATTAGTAGGATATATTCATGTGCAGCACAAAATATTACTTACTACTTATTACTTTTGATTCACTTTATTTCTTCAATATTACCCCAAGATTCTTGAGGGTAATATTGCATTCAGTATTGCCTATATACAAATATTGCATCGAATTCTGTGGATATCTACTTTCGTTATTACCTTGGAAAACAGTGCTCAGTTGGTTTAATATTGTACTCTTTGCTGGGATGAAATGCTTTTTAGGAAGCACTTAGATGAGATATGCAGGCACTCCGGAAATCCAATAAGGTAGAATAGAAGCTCAAATATTAAAGTAAGATCAAAAGTAGTTTATTGCTCATAGCCTATGATTAAGTGCCCAGATTGGCACGAAACGCGTAAGGCTTAGCATTTATGTGTATTCTTCAATAAACTACTTTTGATCTTACTTTAATATTTGAGCTTCTATTCTGCCTATCTCATCTAAGTACTTCCGATATGGCTCCCCTATGCTGAAGGTCTGGGGCATGAGCACCCGGACCAAATTTACACATGGGTAAGCTTCTTCTCTACTTCTAACGGCTTAGATCTATATATTTTGTATAGGAAATGCTTTTTGATGAGTTTTTGAAATGCTGAATCTGCAATTATGGTGACTATTGAAGCTAGTGTACAGAAGTGTGCACAGAATAAGCAATAACACAAAGTAGGGAAAAGAGCAATGCATTAACAAATGCATTTTACATACAAATGAATCATACACAGCATGTTTAAAATTTCCACTTTTTCCCCAGTAGCTTATAAAAGTAATAAAGGTTGCAACATATTCAGAAATTACTACTGTTATTCATGTGACTAACACACCATGGCACATAACCATGCCAGGTACACAGTGGTTTTGCAATTTATTTTACAAGATAGTCTTTTCCAGTTTTAACTATTTTAATATAAAAATGTATGATAGTGTAACATGGTAATGACTGAATTAATGCATGCCTTAAATCCTGCATTTAGTGCAGGCCCAGTTAGCGCTGTTCACTTTTTGCATTTTCTTTAAATCACAGTTTACAGAACACCCACGTTTACAATAGAGGTGCTAATTATTCGTTTAATGTGAAACCAAGTGGGTGAGTTGTTTTTTGTTTCCAGGCTGGAAGCAAATTAACTGGTAAATTCAAGTATCATATGCACAAAACAAACAAAAGAAGAAAAGCAGGGGGCTTGTAGTTTTGCCTAAAATATTGAAATACATTTAAAGGACAACTAAAGCCAATCAAAAGATAAGACTAGGAAACCATGCACCTTATGCATAACTGCCAGCTTTGGGGCTACAGGAGCCCTCTGCTCATAATGCGCATGTATTTGCACCCACGCTAAGAGCTTCCTTCTGGTGTGGACAGTTTTTGCCTGATAGGCCATGATAACTAGTAAGGATCATAGGGCTATGCTGCCAGACCTAGGCAACAAATATATCATTTCTAGAGTAACTCCACCTAGAGGTATAGTCCTACAGTCATTCATTAGGGACACACTTGATCCTATTTTTATATTGTGAGCCATTTTGGGCAGGACACTCAACACAACGGTGCCCAATCAAAGTCTTTTAACCCGGGCGATCGACGGGACGACTGATATCTGCGTGCGTGTATGGCCAGCTTAACTGTGTGGAAATTGAGGGGACCACACCTGCGCTTAAATAAGACCAACAAACTCAGGGCTAGACATCAGCAGAGCAAGACCTGATACTATGACTTATATACAGGGACATAATGCAACTAATGAGACATGCTTCTGTACTGTGGGGAGGTTTTATTTTGTTTTGATATCTCCATGTTTGGCCCAGGACCACTTCTGTGGGAAGGAATAATCAGCTCCTGTAAGTGGCCCTTCCCTGCCAGTATTTGGGACATGTGTGACTAGTTTTAACTTGCCATTTGCCTCTGAGTTATTGCGTGGTTAATTCATCAAAGTTAATTGGATGAATAGAATATCAGCAGCCATCAGCCATTTTGCGCTACAGCAGTCCTCCTTCATAAATCTAGCAATGTTTGGTGCAGAAATGTAGCAAAACAAAAAGTTCACAGCTGCATTCACCCTAAACAAATTTTTGTGGTGCAAGGTCTCCTAGATGTATGACAATGCCCCAACAATGCTTAGAAAATAGAGACTGCACTCAAACTAATTTTGACTGGGGAGCTTTGTCATTGTTTTGTGCCATGATTTTTGTGGGTGTATAGATTTTCCATTTACTTTAACTATAACTTTGCTCTTATTTGTAGATAATTTTAAAGGAGACCAAGACAACTAATGTTATGCCCATAGATAATGCTCCTTATGGGGCCCTAAAACACTAATATGCAGGAAAACTTCAAAATAACAGTGTACCAGTTCACCAGTTTTTCAGCCGCCGTCTTTTTTCCTTGTGGGTGCAAAATGTGCCCTATTGGGATAGGTATTACCTGGGTTGAAATTTGCTCTCTAAACAAACTTCTTATTGCCTGAAGAGGAGATGTAATCAATTATTATCAATAATTATTAGAAAGTTTTCCTCTACATTTTCCAGCAGAAAGAGTGAGCAAATTGTGCTTTTACAGAATTATTTTACTTGAAAGCACATTTCTAAACAATTGATTTTTATGACAGTAACTTTTGATAGTCATGAGTCTAGTGACCTGGCAGCTTTGTGGATATGGTTTAATTAGTAATTGCAGTGATTTTGGAAGTCGTATAGCAATAGCACTATAGCTGGAGGTTTCACCCAGTGGAAAGTGCGTTTCACTGTGAAGGTTACTGGTTTATTGCACTAATTAGATCAGTTATGACTTTAACATAACTTTTTTTAAGGCACTTTCCCTCAGTGCTGCAGCTTGACCACCATTTGGTAGATCAAACTGTATGTATATTTGCTCTTTAATGGAACAGCTCAGTTTAAAAAATATATTTGTAACCTTGTTTAAGGGGGCCCACCCCAGGAAGGTTCAACCTGCAAGGGGAGATTAAACCCAAAAGTCTGGCAGCCATTGGCTCAGTTGAAGGCGATCTGATTCTGACGTCAACATACTTTCTTGTGGGTTTGGGATAGGAAATGAAATGGCCAGGCCTTTGCGCTTCTCTGCCTTTTTGTTATGTTTGGGGAAGCAGGGTAGTATTGGAGAGTGTGGTATGCTGTAAGGGGAAGGTTCTGCAGGTGCCCTATGATAGATCTGGGAGCTTCTAGGGCTGTTTACTCAGGTATGGTAAAGCTTTCTGCAGAATAAATATAGCGTTCTAGGTGGCACTAATGTGGCTTTCCTTCTCCTTTAAAGAGATTTTTATAAAACTGTGTCAAAAGAGTCTCAGAATGACAATTGCTGTTTTTTTACACTGCTTTTTGTACACCATTTCTACCATGCATGCCTCAGTCCCATTCAAGGCAGTGCTAAAAGTTAGGCTTGTGAAAAAGGCAAATGCAAAGTTAATTGCTAGTGTATCTAAAGTGCCTAATGGGATATAATTGTAGAATCAAGCTATCTGTATCTGGGTTGTTAGCCCACATTTACATTTTGATGGGTTTAATATTTTACCGCATCATAAAATCCAACTGCTGTCTTTTATTGTGTTCAAGCCGGATATACAGCCTGCAGTGTTCAGATGGGGCTGTGACAGGCCTGACGGAGAATTTGTTTGAGATTTGTGATTTTTGCATCTTGAAATTTAATTGCAGAGGATAACAGAGTCCTGTTTGTTTCTTGGATCTGTGTTTCCTGGCAAGTTTCAAAACCCGGTTTTATTTGCCATACTGCTTTCCTTTTTATAGTACAGTTTACGAGGTTGCATCTCTAAAAATGCCTGCGGCGGTAATGGAATTCAAAACATAAAGTATTTGTACATAATTATTAAAATTATTGGAAAACTCTGTATCTATCTAGTTGTTAACTGTTGCTTGCAACATTCACCCGACTGAAAGTATTGTATTGTATTGAGAGCTGTTATTTCCAATAGTACTTATAGCAAACTTCACTGGTTATTCATGCATATTGAATCCCTGTACAGTGAAGTTGTTAAGGTCTTATTAGCAAGTGCGGTAAAGTAGGCAAATTGTAGTTTTTGGTTGCAAATCACCATGTTTTTTTTGTTTTTTTTTTACCAACACTTTTTTCCCAGAATTCCAGTGGTATTGCGGCTTCCTGCTCTGTAGCACCGGCGGCATGCAGTGCACCAAAGAACTTGGGGATGGCTTCACTTTTGTATGCTCCACCTATAACGACATTTATGTCTGAAACGCTTACTGCTAGTCAGTTGTGTTCATGGACTCAACCCACAAGAAATCACCAAGTCCAGACTGATTTAATTCTAGGGTTTGCAAGCACCCAGTTCATCTGTGCATTAGTGTTTGCTGCAAGTTGCAAGATGTGTGTGGGTGCCAGTAGCCTAATTTTGGTATATTCAAGTCTAAACACAATTAAAGGGGAACTGCACCCAAAAAGGTGTTAAATGCATATTGAAAGAACATGTATTTCTAAGCAAATGTCCAATATTAATTTTGAATTGTGTGGATGTAATTGCTCTTGAAAACAGGATCTGCCTGTCTCACGGATTCTGATTCTTGAAACAGTGCAGTCAGTTTGTTAATAAGCTGGCTTCTGCTACATTGTTTCCGGATTCAAAGCTAGTAATGCAGAGACTATAAACAGCCAATCAGATACTGCTTTCAATAATAGTTACATTTACAAAAAGCAATAAAGTAAAAAAAAAAAACCTTTTAATAAATGTACAAATAATGAAAGTTGTTCAGGATCAAATTTTCTTTCATTATGAGAAAAAAAGTTTTTGGGTGGGGGACCTTTTTTTAAAAACTCACAACTTTCCTGTTTTACCGGAATATTTGGTGCAGTGGCTGTTGTTGCACTGATTTGCCCTTTGTACCTAGTGATAGAATTCCTTTGCACGCATTACAACAAGAGAAACCAGTTTATTTGCAGTGTAAATAATTAGCTCAACACATTTACAATATATAAGAAAGCCTCTGATTTATGTAATTGTAAATTGTGGATTTGGCTTTGGTAACACTAGCAGGTGCGCATGGTTTAAGGGCCTAGGCCAAAAAGATAAAACCTAGAAAAAAAGAAGAAATCTCTTTGAAGTTAAAGGAATTGTGACTGTATATGGCCCCACCTTTAGGTCTTATGACTCCATAAACAAGCCATGTCCCTACTTGCATGTATGTTGTGGTTACTAACTACTGACTGAAAGATACCTTTGTATCTCAAAAACAAAAAGGTATTGTAATGTTTCTTTCAAATCTTCAGGTACGCAAATCACTTGCTTTAAGATACCATGGATTTCTTCCACTTTTATATGGTCACAGAACTCCTCAGTGACTTCTGTAATATCTTTCTAATTTAAAGTAGAGTGTCCATTATCCCTTATACTACATGGGTGATACTAAAAGCCCTCTGACCTATTTAACCTGGCCTTGAGTCTTGTGCCTTCAGTGTTCCCAAACTGTAAACAACTCTGGGTGCCCATAGTGAAGGCTAATAAGAGTAAAAATAGCATAACAATGGGAATTTATCTCTATGTACACATGTTTAGTCTCTGTTAAACGATCATTTGTAGGGTTTTCTTTGATTTGTGCAGATAGACCTTTATTATGACATTGTTACAAGGTTATTTCCTTGTGGTGACTGTGCTAGCCTATGGATCAAATGGGCTGAGCGTGTAGGAGATCCTACATACAGTATGGCTGCCTTTCAGAAAGGTACGGTATTTTTCCCGTTAACGCACATGGTATATTAGTTGTCATTACTAAATGTTTATAGTGCATCATTACAACTGGAAAAAAAATCTATATTTATTAACAGAATAAGGGCAGTCTGAGCTGCAACCGGCTGCAAAAAATTTGTCATCTTACAACCAAGGCTTTGGGGCCATTCCCCAGATAAAAAAGGGTTACAAGAAATGGCTCTGTGGGATTCATTTTTTATATCACCAAGTATTGGCTTATTGTACAGGAGCAGGGCTCTAAAACTGGCCATACATGCACCGATATTATTGTACAAAACGAGCAGGACAGAAAATTTTGATCTGGCGCTATTAAAGGCGCCCGAGCAAAGGCAAGCGTTTAGGGCTGAATCGACAGATGGGGTAGAATTCCTATTGTTTCTACCTACATATGTGACGATTCAGCCCTGAACGTTAATGGAGGGTACAAACAATCTTTTCTGCAACCATCATAATTATAATGTGTATGGCTCCTTTACTCATATGCTTCCCGATCTCATGACTAAAGGATTATGTCCCTGCTTGATAAAGTGCCAGCAAATACCTTGCGTTATACATAAAGCATGAACCCAAGGAGGAGGTCTGAGCCTGATCTCTTAGTCTGATTAGAGGCTTATTTCACTATTAAACAGGAGGCAGGGATTTAAAGGTGCAATAATGCCATCAGAGTGAATTAAAGGGCTCTTATTTTGAGATTTTAGTGATTGTGTAAATTATATAGCTTGAATTAAATGCTAAATACAATTAAAAATTAGTGTTATTTAAAATTTAATTGAATATTAGTGAATACTTTATGGCAACAAATACAGAAGAAACCCTATTTCTATTCTCTGTTCTAAATAAAGGGGCAGTTTAAAGTCACTTAGAAATTCAGAAAGCTCGGAGAGCACAAAATGTTCAAAAAAACTATTCTGCTGACACTTAAAGGGTTAATTTTTTTCTTTCTTTTTTTAAAAAAAAATCATGTTTCCCCTGACTTTGCAATTATTCCTGGTTATCATATCACTTTTCTTAGAAAGACATGAATCTCATGCTGTAGATCTGTAAAAAAAAAATAATAAAATGGGTAGAAAGTATATTCACATAATACCCCGTGCAAGTTATCTAAGATTAAAATACCTGATGAATGGATTTTTGATTTGCCGTTGCAGCAAAACCCACTCCGGTGCAGCTCTCCTGCACTGCTGACATGCCTGATGAGCCAGGAACTGATAGCACTTTGTCCTTAGGTTAAAAGAATAGAAGGCAGTGGCCCATGGATGACTTTGATGTGTATCTGGCCCCCGTCATGGCCTCAGCCCCCTTGTAGCACGTCAACAATTGTGTGCTAGGTTATTATGATGAAAACATCTCTGCATCAAACGGCAAATTAAAAATCTGGCACAAAAATGCCTGAATGGCGTGCATGTTAGCTTACCATTGGGGTGAAGCTAATGTGCCTCCCCATTTTCTGCCCCTCATTTATACAGCACTGACCTAAAGGTCCCCATACACGGGCCGATTGTAGCTGGCGATATTGGCCCCTTAGACCGTTTCGGCAGCTTATCGGCCCGTGTAAGGGCAGCAACAACGGGCCTGCCCGATCGACTTCTGGGCTGAAATCGGGCAAATATTGATTGGGCAGGTTAAAAAATCTAGTCAGATGCGGTCCCCGAACTGACTGCACCCATTACCGACGTTATAATTTGATCTTTTGGCCCCAGGGCTTATTAGCCTAAATTCACCCGATATCGCCCACCCGTAGATGGGGATGTTGGGAGAAGATCCGCTCACTTGGTGACCTCACCCTGCGAGTGGATCTTAACATGTATGGCCACCTTTACACAGTCAGGGCTGTATCTCTGGGGCAAGGGGGCAGGTACAAGAAATGTCAGATTGCAACCATTGCTTCTGTACCAGCTCTGGGCCACTACAGCCCTCTAGCAGGGAACTATGCTGTGAAGAACTATGAAGCCCTGGATTATTACTGGTATAGGGCTGCTGAATCTCTAGGCTGGTACAGTACCAGCACTGAACAAGTCTGTCCTTTATTTCCATGTCTGATTCAAGTGTCATATAGTGAAGAAAAAAAAAAGACATAATTATGTCTATAGGTAAGATAATAGGAAGATGCCGCACATAGTGCTGGGAATAAGCATTGGTCTCGTCTCTTGCACTTGTTATGAGATTTTTAGTCAGTAGAATGCTCAGTGGTGAATTTTCTCACATCTATAATGACTTTTTCAACAACTTCTATAACAAAAACAGGGGGTGCAGTGGGACAATGATTGTGTGTTTTTGTAAGGGGGTGTAAACCCAAATACAAAGCTATTGGGGTAGGGAAATTGCTTATTTCTGGTGTACTTCCAGAGAACAAATTTCAAAATAACCGCTGTGATCTTTTTCCGGAAATTATCCTTCTAACTGGAGGTGAAACTAGGTTTACATGGAGTTGCCAAGTATCGCTGGCATTACTACTCTTGCATCACCACTCCGCAGAGGTTGCCGTGACTTACAGAGCTGTCAGACCAGTTTGTGCACATTGTGTCTCTGGGGGAGAGAATAAGCCTTAGTCAGTCCCAGCGAGGAGCCTGACCATCCCCAGAGAGAATAATGTTACCGATACTGTGATTAGTATGTGATTAGCGGCATCAAATGATCGCTGTGATGGATGTTGTTCTGACATCACTAGTGTCATATTGCCCGCAGCAAGAATTTATACTTTCTCCATGATAATGATTGGTTTGTGCGTCTCAGGAGCTGCTTTGAATTCACTATTATTTCTAGAATATGGGTATATACCCTTGCTTGTTACCCTTTAGTTATACCATTATTATTCAATTAAAGCTGTCATTTAAAATATGTGCTTCAGGCTGCACTGATTTCTCTAAAGCCATATTGTATATACCTAAACAAAATACAGTCAGTGTGCTTATTTTGTACAAGGTTTGCCAACAATTCAAAACCCAAAATCCTTTTTTTCTTTACACATCCAGACCCATTATAAAAGCATTTAAAATCCCAGCTATCAATCATATATTGCCTGCCCCTAAGGCATAGAGGTGGGGCAAACAATTACTTTCCCTTTCTATTCAGTACTCGGATTCCCCCTCCCTCCTTACCATATAATTTTATATCCTGTGCATGGACATATGCATCAGGTCCCCCATTCAGGCACATTATTTTGGGGTGATGCAAAGTTTGCCTTAATAACAGTGCCCACAAAATGGCACCTGCCTACTTGCTGTGATTGTGTTATTCCAAGACTGAAGGAAACAAGATTAATATTGTTAAATATTGTAAGTGAAGTTTATTTTGCTTGACAAACAAAATAGGAAATAATTTGGAATTATTTCTTAAGGTGACAGGCCTTAAATTTCAGTGATTTTATTAAACTGATAATGATATTGGGTCACAAATGTCAACTCGCCAAAATGCAGTGGCTCATTAGCTGCGACCCCTATTTTTATTTCTTGGACCTGACTAACTCAATGACCCATGGGCTGTGACCCCTCGTTAGCTACAGCCTCCATTTTTAATTCCTGAACCCGACTTACGCGAAACTTACTAGTTTTCCCAACCCTCCCATACATTACTGCAGGGTAAATGACTTCTTCGACTGCTGTAATACGGCACTTCCAGAGGCTCTTGAGAACCAGGACACTAAGGGGCACATTTACTAAAGCCACGAACGGGCCGAATGCGTCTGATTGCGTTTTTTTTCGTAATGATCGGTATTTTGCGTTTTTTTCGGAAAAATGTCGCAACTTTTTCGTTACTAATACGATTTGTGCGAAAAAACGCGAGTTTTTCGTAGCCTCTGAAAGTTGCGCAAAATCTGGCGATTTTTCGTAGCGTTAAAACTTGCGCTTTTTTCGTAGCGTTAAAACTTGCGCGAAACGTCGCACCTTTTAAGTTTTAACGTTACGAAAAAGGCGCAACTTTTCGTGCAAGTTTTAATGCTACGAAAAAATCGGCAGATTTTGCGCAACTTTCGGAATGGCTACGAAAAACTCGCGTTTTTTCGCGCAAATCGTATTGGTAACGAAAAAGTCGTAAAGATGCCGAAAAAGTCGCAAAATGTTCGTTTTCAAATCGGAATTTTTCCAATTCGGTTCAGATTCGTGTCTTAGTAAATGTGCCCCTAACTGTCCTCAATGGGCATCTATCCCCCTAAAATTGCTTCCCCCACCAAAGGCAAGGGCTACAGTGTTATGCGGGAGGTCCAGTTCAGGCAGCCATGTTGTGGCACCCGCATGTACATAATGAGCAAATACTACAGCTCACACATTATGCACATGCGTGTGACATAGGAAGATGATTCACATTCACCGCTCCTACGTCACACACACATGCGCATAATGAGTAAACTATTATTCCCCCCCCCCAAAAAAAAATTAAATTTTAAGTATGCTGATAGTGTGCTGTGTTTTTTTTACTGTGTTATGTGGTTGTTTGGTGTGATGAAAATGATGAGCGGCCACGTTATCCAATGGGGATTAACAAACTCGTATTTATAGATGCGCCCAAAGCCTCACTTTCACTGAACCCTTGAGAAAGCGTAAAACAAGTAAGGTTATCGTCACACCAACGCTACTGACTCGAATTAGAATTCCGTAGATGCTCTCCCAGTGAGTATTTTGCTATATCGAAGTCTGATTAAAGGGGTGTGACGTTATGGATACCTGGCCAGGTTTTGGTATTTTACCTTTTAAAGTATTTTTTTTACTGTTTGGGGCATATATCTTGTAAATACATTTTTTACTATACTGTATGGTGATTTCTTTCAAACCATTGGATATACTGGCCCATTTTTTATAAAGATGGAGAATGTTACCCTTCATTTTGTAGATAAATGCCCTCTGTATATTGCTGAATCTGTATGTTGCCCTTTATTCTGTAGCCGAATGTCTTTTATGCACTGCTGAATTTGTATATAAAACCAAATGAGTCCATATAAGTGCAGTTTTTATTGTAATAAACTATTTAATAAAAGGGGAAAAACTTTTTCAAACCCTTTTGGAAGTGTTTTATATTTAAGAGCACTGTTACTAATAAATTCCAGAGTTAACTGACGTGTCCTGTCTGTTTGCCTTTGAGACAATAATGTAATTGAATGTGTCTTGTTTGTCTCTTGTATTTGTACCATTGTTTTTTTTGTATACAAGATTCACATGACTATACAGTGACATGGGGACACAATGTCCTGTCCCTCATTTCTCTCTCTAGGTCAGTGTTGCCTTTGTTCACTCCTAAACACTGTCCTGTTACCACAACTTGGGTTAAAGGATGCTGAAGTCCTGCTAAATATACTGCCAGTTCCTATGCGTATTCTCTTGTATTATTATTCATCATTAGATTGCACCCATTTGTCTCAACCTATTGCTGGTTAGCTGGGGACTGTAAAAACAATATAGAGAGAAAGAGGTTATATTTGACATACTCATACTATTTAAACCTCAGTGTGTAGACTGTTGCACTGTATTATTCTGCATATTTTCTTTTTTGTATGTGGCCATGTCATTTTACCCACTTGCTGTGCAACAAGAATTCTTCAACTGTGCGTCCCATTTAGGTAGGAAAACTATATACAGGTATAGAACCCATTATCCAGAATGCTCGGGACCAAGGGTATTCCGAATAAGGGGTCTTTCCGTAATTTGGATCTCCATACCTTAAGTCTGCTAAAAACTTAATAAAACATTAATTAAACCCAACAGGATTATTTTGCATCCAATAAGGATTAATTATATCTTAGTTGGGATCAAGTACAGGTACTGTTTTATTATTACAGAGAAAAGGGAATCATTTAACCATTAAATAAACCCAATAGGGCTGTTCTGCCCCCAATAAGGGGTAATTATATCTTAGTTGGGATCAAGTACAAGGTGCTGTTTTATTATTACAGAGAAAAGGGAATCATTTAACCATTAAATAAACCCAATAGGGCTGTTCTGCCCCCAATAAGGGGTAATTATATCTTAGTTGGGATCAAGTACAAGGTGCTGTTTTATTACTACAGAGAAAAAGGAAATCCGTTTTAAAATTCTGAATTATTTTATTAAAAAGGAGTCTACGGGAGACAGGCTTTCTTTAATTCGGACCTTTCTGGATAACGGGTTTCCGGATAAGGGGTCCGATACTATATAAAAAAAAAAAAGAAAAAGAAAAATTATTATTTTTCATGATATAGGGATTTATAACAAATTCAATCGATTCAGAAAGTTCTATGGAGATTTCTGACTTATATAGATGAAAAAAAAAATACATCAAGCAGTAAATTAACAATTTTTTAAAGCATTACAGCAGAATTACCGCATACTTTAGATTCCAAAGCCAAAAATCCTGGAATATTAGGTTTATTAGGAAAAAATACACATTCTGCCGAATCCAAAATGGATAACCATGTCTTTCTGCTTCTAAGTACCAAACAGTAATGCCTTTCTGAACCTATCAGTTTCTACGAAAATTCTTAAAAGTTGCCTCAAAGCTTTCACTTTCAAGCATCTTATCTCCCACATAGCATTAGGTACCAAGATAAAACACCCTAAATATGAAAGCCAAGAACAGTTCGATGCCTATTTTGCATAGGATTACCAAAGTATCTGGCATTTAGAGAAAGGATGTAAATGAATACAAACTGCCCCAGAGATAACTTTATCGACTGAAAATTCAACACATTTACTGCATTTCTGTGGGGTAAAAACACACAAAAAAATTTCAGCCCCCAAAACCATATATACAGACCCAGTCCCTATATATTTGGAAAGTACACATTTGGATGAATTCAAAATGGGCACCCATGTCTTTCTACTCCAAACTATGGAGTTGCAGTGCTTTCCCACAGTTGGTGGTTTTGATGAAATACCTAAAGATAGCCTCAAAGCTTCCACTTTCAAGCATCTCACACATAGCAAGAAAAAGCATCCTAAATATGAAAGCCAAGGGTCCACTGAACAGTTTGATGCCCATTGTGCATAGGATTACCAAAGTATCTGGAATTTAGAGACCCAAAAATGAAGTTAGTGCATACATATTTCATGGCATATATTTCTACTACCAAAAAACACACCACCTGAGTTGTGTGGTAAAAGTGGGAAATAAGTAAGTTGACCCCAGAAAACCTCATATTTTCAGAAAATACACATTCTGCCAAAATGGGTAAATATGTCTTTGTATAAAGCTAAACTAAATATGTAGATTTTAAGTAATTTCTGAAAATTGTCTCAAAGCTTGCATTTTACGCCATTCTATACCCCACATTTTATACCGTATCAACATAAAACATTCTAAATATGAACGTCAGGGGTCTACAGAACAGTACACCATAGAAAACAATTTATTTTCCAGAAGTACTCATTGTGACTAAACAAAATTAGGTAGATACAGAGGCACCCAAATGAAAATAGTGCAAGTGAATTTTCACGTCTCACGCTTGAGCTGCTGCAAAATAAGCACCCGACGTGTATTATGTGTAACATATCGACTTAAAACACTCTAAATATGAACACCAGGGGACTACTGAGAAGTTTGATGCCCATTGTGCGTAGGATTAGCAAACTATGGGGCCCATTTACCTACTCACGAACGGGCCGAATGCGTCCGATTGCGTTTTTTCTTATTGATTGGTATTTTGCGATTTTTCAGATAATTGTCGCGACTTTTTCGTTGCCATTCCGAATGTTGTGCAAAATCTGGCGATTTTTTCGTAGCGTTACTACTTGCGCGAAAAGTCGCGACTTTTTCGCAGCTTTCGCGCCGAGTACAAAAGATTCGGATTCATTCAAGCTTCAGTATGGTGACTTTTCTTGGGCCAGGTTGGAGCTGCAGGGTGCCATTGAGTCCTATGGGAGGCTTCCAAAATCATGCTAAGTCTGAAAGTTTCGCCCGCCGCTTACGAGCGCTCAATACGAAAAAGTCGCGACAAGATATGAGCGCATCGTAATGGCTACGAAAAACTCTCGTTTTTTCGCGCAAATTGTATTGGTAACAAAAAAGTTGCGACAATTTCCGAAAAGTCGTAAAGGCGCCGAAAATTCGCAAAAAATACGAAAAAGTCGCAAAATGTTCGTTTTCCAATCGGAATTTTTCCAATTCGAATTCGTGTCTTAGTAAATGTGCCCCTATGTGTTGTACAGAGGCACCCAAATGAAAATAGTGCATATGAATTATAACTTCTGGCGCTCTGGCCGCTGCATTATAAGCACCTGGTATGTGTATTATGTGCCATAAAACCCCCTAACAGTACGGAGACCCTAGAATACCATATATTTTCTGAAAGTACAATTCTGATGAAGCAAAAATGGGTAAATACTTTCTACTTTCTACTGCAAACTACAAAGCTTTGCTAAACGTATCGGTTTTTATGCAATTTCTAAAAATCTTTGCAAAGCATGCATTTTTCCTCATTATATACCCCACATTTAATAACTTATCAGCATAAAATATTCTAGATATGAATGTCAGGGGTCTACTGAACAGTTTGATGACCAATATGCTTAGATTTACCAAACAATGTGGCATGTAGACGCCCCAAATTGATCTATAGCAGACAAAGATTCCATGGGCAAAAACAAGTAACATTGCCGAATGCAATAAAATCCCTTTCCAAAAATATCAGTGCTTTTTTTTTTTCTTTTTGACTAGTGAAATCTGCAGTCAAAATCACAGTTTCAATATTTTAGCTTGGCAAAATCAAAGTAACAACACCTATGCAGAACTGAAAATAGAAAAAATAGGATATAGAAAAATAGAAATCCCCTTTAAGTGCCACCAAATGTAGAATCTACGTTATTAATTGTACCAATCAAATTTGGGGCTGCTATATCAACTCTTATACTACTTTTTTTTTTTTTTTTTTTACATACTGTAACCTAATGTTAAAATCCAAGTAAAATTTTTGTAAAATGTTTTCCTGTACGAGTGGAAGTGTGTTGGTGAGCACTCTGTGATGCCCTCTTGTGGCAGCTGATAATTTTGCAAGACTCATCTCTCCTCACAGTTTGTTGATTGTGGAGCATGGGCATTACTCAGAACAAGGTATATTCACCTATGACTTTACCCTCACTGACATTTGTATTTTGAGGCTAAAATATTCTCTAGTGCAACTTTAGAAATGTTATTTTCCATGCCATGTCAGATAATTATAAAAATTAGCTTCTGCCTTTGTTATTAATGGTCTTATCTTTTAAACTGCCCAGTGTTTAATTATTCCCTCGAAGGCAGCCTGACACGGAATATCTAAGATTTATTGGTACCTAATATTAACTCCATGTAGGCTTAGAACGAGAGTCGTACCCTTAACCCTCAGGACTGAGTAGATAGCTTACTGAACCCTTGTATGGTGCCAAATAACATATTCCCTGACCTATAACTGGTGGGGCCTTGGACATATTGATCAGGCTATCTGTATTTCCTTTCACATGAGGCCTCTGCATACTGATATCTGTGTGCAGGTTTTTTCCCTATGTGATCCTAATATTGGTCCAAGGATCAAGTCATTGCATAATCCCAGTTTGACCCACCACCTGGATTGTTTGGCAACCTTGCCAAATGACCCAAATATTCTGGTGTATGACCAGCTAGTGGTAAGTGCACCAGTCAGAGGAGAATCTTCAGTTGTATGACCAGTCGATTTTCTGACCGATGTTGGATGAAAAATTGCTAGATGTGCGATCATTCGTTGCCAACTAATCTTACAATAATTTGACGCATTTGTCGGATCGCACTGAAATTGGCCTTTTGGGGGGGGCGGGGTGGAAATCTTAACGTGTATGACCACCTTTACATGTAAACCAGTCCAACTTCTTTTGAGCTGTCTTACTTGCCCTTGAATTTTATTTGCTTTCCTTTGTTCATCAAAGACTCACATATATATATATATATATATATATATATATATATATATATATATATATATATATAAATATATAATAGTGTGTGTATTGTCCCGTGTATCGTATCCATGTGCTAATGCATTATAAATGAACTAGGAAAGGCCGTAAAGAATAAAAAAGTAAGACTGGTGTAATAGGTTCCTGGAAATGAAGCCTCGGCTACCTCTCCTTAATCCTTCCAGGAAAGCCAGCATGTGATGTACCCAATTATATCCTTCAGGCTCCCCTACTAATTTGTTGGTGGTGAGAGCAATAGCGCATTGCAACATAAAAAGCATGGATCATCTGTCAGTGTATTCCAGCCACAGCTGGGATTTTCAGTGTGATCTCCTGTTCCTAAAGGGGAAGGATACTGACTTTATTGGTAGGGATTCATTTCTTACATTTCACTTAAAAAGAGAATAGTTTGCTTGTCATAAGCACAAATCTTTCCTTAAGAGTTGTACGCCTGCCAAATAGTAATCCCTATGTTTTTTTTGGAATGACACTTGTGAGTGTCTAAAGACAGTCATACAAGTTCCATTTTTCTGACCAAATATTTCTGATTTAACTAGATTTTGATAATTAAGGTCCATCTGTAACTTGTCTAAGCCCTGTAGAAGCATCAGCTTCTGTGACAGATGGAACATCAATTTCTGATGATGTTTTGATGATTTCTGAAGCCCTGCCTAAGCTTAGCTTCTCAGAAGCAGGCTAGAGCCCACTGAGCATGTGCAGTGCCACTGACGCATAAAAGATGCCCTTACAAGATCCAAGATGGGGAGCTGCTAGGGGCAATTGTAAAGGTCTGGATCATTACTGTTTTAGGGCTGTGGAACCTCACGGCTTGTAAAGTAAATTCAGTATATAAAACAGCATTTCTAGCCACATTATTTTTCAAGATTTGTATCATACTGGATAATTGGTGAGCATTGAGCAAGTTTATACTGAGAAAAGAATATGCTGTCACACTGTGTAATTCAGCATTATGTCGGGCCCTGTATTACCCGGTGTAATGAAGGCACGGCTATTGGAAACCATTTATCATCTGTACAGCCAGAGGTTCCCGCAAGGTATTTCTTTGCTCAGCTCCATAAACTGAATGTGCTTACGCTCATAGAAAATAAACCTGCCCTGTTTGCTGGGTCTCCCACGGTGAAGAGGTTTAACTTGCTCACAGAACAGGGTCAGAATCCATATGCGAGGGAGCCCTGTACTCTATGCGCCGTGATTTATATCCTGTCACACAGGCCTCATTCCCCGAGAGCCAGGGCTAAGTGCCAAGGATCTGCCACTGCTGTACCAAAAAAAATAAGGGGAAAAAAATGTGAGTCCCCTTGTAAGAGGCCCCGGCTATCCCAGAAGCACAACCACCTCCCCTAATGCACTGTATTGTATCCTCCAATATCACTCTGAAATTAATCACTGAAGGTTTAAATGCTAACGAGCCTCCATGGCCTTTTCCCTACACAGTCTCCACATCTGGATGCAAATCCTTCTTAGCACTGAGGTCACCGGGACCCTGGGTATATGGCAGAGCACACAGGCTGATTTCTAAATGGGAAAGGAAGAGAAGGCTGGGGTCCCCCTCCTTCCAAAGGAAGGGTTTTTAACATTTGTTTCAGTTTTCCTAATTGCTTTGGAAACATGCCACCCGCATCCAGTTTGTATTCCTTAACCCTTCTGTGCAGTGCTCCCCCCAAGGTTTATATTGTGTGTGTTTAAACTTATTGTTTTTCAAGGTTTATTTATACACATCAGTGGGAGCTGCCATACCAATCCATATAAAAAGGCTGATATACGAGTAGAGCACAAAGTACACATTTCAGACTCCAACTGCCATGTTTTTCCCAGAATTCCAGTCTAAAAGTGGGTGCTTATTAAGTTATATCTATTACAATTACTGCAAGAATGCATGTGCTATTTGGCTCGGACATTTTTATGAGTCTCATGCGAGTCACATAATATTCAGTGTACAGCGGCTATTGATGAAAACCTTTAGTATAACCTAGAGGGGTCCAGACCGGTGATAATTCTCTGTTCTCTAGCGCCAATGTGTGCCCTTGCATACGATTACTGGGAACAGGCAGGGTGTGCGCATAGAGGCTCCTTGCAAATACAAGAAGTGGATGGGTGCAAATACCTTATTAGAACATTATCAATGGTAATGGTCCATTTTAGGGAGTGACAATTACGTTTGTTCATTATTGAGCTCTGAAATTTCAACCATAGACTCCAGTGCCCTCTGCTGGTAAGCTTTACATAGGAAATATTAGAATGCTTGGTTGGACTTGCTAAACAATAATGTTTGTACAGAGATACAGGCCAATAGCACCCAGGGCCGGATTCTTGGTCTGCAGGTAAACACAGGCCGAGAATTCACCCCGCGCTCAAAAAACTTATTGATTAGCCTGCACCCAAAATGATTGGATCATTCTGATTTAGCCCAACTGAATAAAGATATAATAATTTGGCACCTTCAGGTGTCATGGTGTACCCATATAAATAATAAATATTTATTAAGTTCATGTATGGGACCTGTTATCCAGGATGCTCGGGACCTGAGTTTTCCCAGATAAGAGGTCTTTCTATAATTTGGGATGAAATACAAGGTACTGTTTTATTATTACAGAGAAAAGGGAATCATTTAACCATTAAATAAACCCAATAGGGCTGTTCTGCCCCCAATAAGGGGTAATTATATCTTAGTTGGGATCAAGTACAGGTACTGTTTTATTATTACAGAGAAAAGGGAATCATTTAACCATTAAATAAACCCAATAGGGCTGTTCTGCCCCCAATAAGGGGTAATTATATCTTAGTTGGGATCAAGTACAGGTACTGTTTTATTATTACAGAGAAAGGGGAATCATTTAACCATTAAATAAACCCAATAGGACTGTTCTGCCCCCAGTAGTTGGGATGAAATACAAGGTACTGTTTTATTACAACAGCAAAAAAGGAAATCCTTTTTAAAATTAGAATTATTTGTTTATAATGGAGTCTATGGGAGATGGCCTTTCTGTAATTTGGAATTTCCTGGATAACGGTTTCCGAATAACAGATCCCATACCTGTACATACACATTATATTGCTATGTTGAGTTTTTCTATTTATTAAAATATCAGTGTTTAAAGTATTTAAAATCAGCACATAAGAGATCACCTTTAACAGTTTTATAAATACCAGGCAAATACTATGCAGCAGTATTTGCCCTGCTGGGTCCATTCATGTAAGCGTTACCCTTAAATAAAAATGATACTATAAGTTAGTGTATAATAGTAGGTAAATTGATCTCCTGCGGTAAGGCTGAGTCTGATCGTGTTTTATCGTAGCCATGAGTCATTTATGCTGGCTTAATTTCAATGGAGATTTGAACCCCTGGTCTCATTTTTATTGTGGGATCCTAATGTAATAGAGAAAGCTCCTCACATAACCTAAATGCGTTGTAAGGTGTCCTCAGGGTATCTCCAACACTAAGTATAGCCCTTTCCCATGCTGTAGAGGTATCTCATTAAGGATCCCAGCAGTGTCATTATTAAGTCTCTATGTGTGGCTCTGGACTGGCGCTAATCACCTGTGTTTTCTTCCCTTCCTTTTGCAGCACCAATGTGGTCATGAATTATTCAGAGATCGAGTCTAAGGTTCGAGAGGCGACCAATGATGACCCCTGGGGACCTTCTGGGCAGCTCATGGGAGAGATAGCCAAGTAAGTAATCACTGATGCTTCAGGAGGAGCAAAAAGCATTATTATATGGAGTTAGAAATGTACCTTAAAGTGAAGGGCTGTGAAAAGTTTCTACTGGGGTTTTCTAATTCTGGCTTTTAGAGTGCATTTGATGACTTCTGATTGGCTATGATGGAATGCAGTTATAGCAGCCTTGTAGCTTTGGGCGCTTTCAAGCTTGCCCAAACAAGCTCTAGGAGCATTTGCCACTGTCCCCTGTACTTACTAAAAATAAACATGGACATCAACCGTTGCCGTTACCTTAGGGCAGTTTCTCCGTCTGCACAGAAATGCTGATGGAGAAAAGGCCAATCCGCTCCCTTCCAATCCGTGTTCTGAAGGTACTGATGAAGAACCTCTTGCTGGAAAACCCAGGTCCCAAGCATTCTAGAAGAGATTGAATATATCATGTCCTTATGTGATGAGAAAGTGCAGTTTCCTGCCCAGCAACTCATTTACTGCCAGCAGATGTACATTTTACAAGCCCAGTATGCAAAGGGGGTTACCCAGCTCCATTCTCATCTATGTGAATCCACCGGTTCCTTATTAATGAGTGTTAACATTTAATAGACTTTTGCAGGCCCAGAACCACTGGTGTATGTGTAACGTTCTGTACTCTATCTCTGCCAGCCGCACGCAGAAACTAATTGAATGAATAAAACATGAAACATGCTTATTCATGCTTGTTATGTCAAACGACTTGTTCCGTCTAGTAGGGGAGTGTTCAGGAGCAGGTATCGGAGCAAAGAGAAAGTCCAGCATCGCTTGTTTCCTTTTTGCTAGAGTGCAGAAAGCTCTGCCCTTTCATAATGAGCAGATGTGCCCTTACAGCTGAACTAACACACTCGGTTTCTTTCAGAAACGGAATTACACCTTATTTGGGGGCAGGTTATATACCATCTACCCGATTTGATGTACTGTGGGTTGTCTTGCTTAATACTATTACGTTCATTCTTTGCAATATCTGTGTTAAAACCCCTGTGCATTTAACTATAGGGAATCACTTATGTTCCCCCTAATGACAGCAAATACAGAGCTCCCATGTGCTTTGCCGACCATGTTGATCTCCCATGTGCAGTCCTGGCCAGTCTCTTGCCTTATCAAGTAATACTTATTACACGTTATTGGCCTGCCAGTTACACTGAGTATTTCAGGATCCTGATAGGTCAGCTCAGTGTACCTGTTTGCCCTCTGGTCATCCTGAGCCTCCAGAGACAAAGCCTAAGGCATGAAAAGCCTGCTGTCCAGGCAGTGCATTCTCCATTCAAACATAATAAGCATCCCATATATACTGAAAGGCAGAATCTTAGAGGAGGAGTTACAAGGTAGGGACCAATAGTTCTGTTTGCAGATCCAGCAATGCCTGAGAGTTATAGGTGTGGAGCTTGACACTCACATGTATTAAATTCTCTGTGCTTGGTGCTGTGCTTAATATGTTTATTTATCATGGTTACTTTTTTGTTTTTTTTTTTAACTTCCTTTCTACCATATAGGGGTGACTGCATCAAACAGGTGAAGAAAAATCAATGTTTGAATAATGTATGAACTTCCTCTTGTGTTTTTCAGAGCTACATTTATGTATGAGCAGTTTCCTGATCTAATGAACATGCTGTGGACGCGGATGCTGAAGGACAACAAAAAGAACTGGCGACGGGTTTATAAGGTGGGTTTGTTAAATTGGGTTTGGCAACAATATAATCAGCCATTATCACCAAATTTCCCTTGTTTGGACCTGCCCCTGAAAAATTTTACTTTATTTAGATTTAGGCTAAAAAAAGGGCTATATATTTTAGTGCTGCTACATGTCAATCACTGGGGCATTGTATGTGCTTTGCATTGCCAGCCAAGGTGAGCTTCCATTTGCACTGATGGCCGCCGTGAGCCTCCATTTGCACTGCTGACCACATGGACTTCTTATTTGCTTTGCTGTTGTTAAGCCATTTTTATGCAATAAAACACCCTCAGACTTTTGACTTTTGTTTAAATATTTAACCCATTTGCTACTAAAATGATTTGTAGAACATTCTGCTTCTTGCTGCAGAAAGCATTTCTTTACCTACCTTTGAAAGAAACAGCGTTAACTCTTTCAGTGCTGGCTGCAGCCAGGATGTGCAAACTCCCCTTGCAATGTGATGTACTCAGCAGATGAGTAGCGCCTCAGGGTGAGGGTGAAGAGCAGGTAGTTTGTGAGCCTGCAGGGTGCCATGTGTATTCCCTTCCATGCATTCCCAGGAGTCTGGCGCCCGTTAATATTTAATGCACAACTTACACATCCAGTTTCTCTTCTGAGGATTAGCTGGCGGGCTTGTCCAGGATCCATGCTTTTATTACTAACATATTCCTCCCTTCTTCTGCAAGTAAATCTTAGTTTCAGTAATCAGAAGCTGGGAGAGAAGGGCTGACAGTAAGCGACTTTGAATGCTGGTAACTTTGCTTGTTTTAAGCTCCCTCCCTTGATCATTTTAGATCAGTCGAACACACTTTATTCCAAAACAAACTCGAACTCAGAGTCTCGTCACGTTAGCTGCCTTTGCCTATACTTGTTTGTTCATATTAGTACATTGCCATTCTCTTCCTTAATATGGATTGTATTGACTATCTTGTTTAGGAATACCTCTATGCATGGAACTCTGAATAAGTATAATGCTGTACTTTTAGTGAGCTTGCTCATTTATTGTCTAGCTAACTGTACTATACAGGAAGAAATGGTTAAGTAAATTAATTTGTTAACTCTGGAGATTCCTCCATGCCCTTCGCAAGAAAGCACAGGGCAGCCATTTAGAGCAATGACACTCTGAGCAACTTGTAGCCAGCTACAAAACACCAGGAAATACTCTGCCATAGACAATACTAAGAAACACATAGAGGCTATTATAAGTATTGTTTATTTTGTAGCTCTGTTTGTCATTGCCCTTACTCCGTGGAGCGGGGATTGGCGGTGCCAACATAACATTTAATCAGAACAAGTTTAGAGCTCCCATGTAAGATCATACAATTTGGAGAGATTATTGCTGCATCAGCAATGTTGATGGTAGCGAATAGGTAGCTGAAGGAAGTTCAGTGTGGTGCCAAATGAATGTAGCGGTGGCATACTGTTTCCCTTAGACAGTAGACCCTGTAAATATGGCGTATTGTGTGCCCAGTATATTTGTATTTATACATACACATGCCATTAAAGGGTACACTGTGGGGTATAGATAGTATGATCAGAGACATACAGCAGGGGAAATAAGTATTGAACACATCAACATAAATATATTTCTAATGGGGCCATTGACATAAAATTTACACCAGATGTCAGTAACAACCCAAGTAATTCACACATACAAAGAAATCAAAACAAATAAGTGTAAGTTATGTGTAATGAAGTGAAATGGGAATAAGTATTGAACACATGAAGAAATGGAGGTGCAAAAATGCATAGAAAGCCAAGAAACCTGCTGAAATCTGTCAGTATTTAGAAAGCAATCCTGCCCCCCCTAATTGATGGCCTATAAAAAGGTTTCTATAAACAAGGTAACACACAAAAAGCATCTCATGAAGGGGTAAAAGCAAAGAGCTCTCTCAAGACCTTTGCAACCTTATTGTTGCAAAACATACTGATGGTATTGGTTACTGACGTATTTCTAAGCTTTTGAATGTTCCATTGAGCACCATTGGGGCCATAATCCGGAAGTGGAATGAACATAATTTCACCATAAACCAGCCACAACCAGGTGCTCCTCTCGATTTCCGACAAGAGTCAAAAGAATAACCAGAAGAGTTGTCCAAGAGCCAAGGATCACTAGCGAGAGCTTCACAAAGACATTGAATTAGCAGGTACAGTCTAATGCACTCAACCGACATGGCCACTGCACGCTCACCGTGTAAGACTCCACTACCGAAGAAAAAGCACGTTAAAGCTTGTTTAAAGTTTGCTGCACAACATTTTGGAAAAGCCAATGAAATTCTGGGAGAAGATAGTCTGGTCAGATGAGGCCAAAATTGAACTCTTTGGATGTCATTGCACACACCATGTTTGGAGGAGACACAGCACTGCATATCACCCCAGAAGCACCATACCAACAGGGAAGTTTGAAGGTGGGAACATCAGGGTGTGGGGTTGTTTTTCAGCATATGGCACTGGATGAATGGAGAAATGTTCTGGGACATTCTTGATAAGAATCTGCTGCCCTTCACCAGTCCAAGGGTGGACTTTTCAGCAAGACAATGATCCCAAACACACAGCCAAGGAAACTCTCTGTTTCATTAAAAGAAAATAAAGCTGCTAGAATGGCCCAGTCAATCACCCAACTTTAATCCAATTGAAAATCTATGGAAAGATCTGAAGATCAGAGTTCATAGAAGAGGCCCCCGGAACCTTCAAGATTTGAAGATAGTTTGTGTGAGAAAAATGGGAGCAATGCATGCGACTAGTTTCTCCATACAGGAGGCGCCTTGGAGCCGTCATTACCAACAAAGGCTTTTCTACTAAGCATTAAATACATTTCTGTTAGCGTGTTCAATACTTATTTCCTGTGTCATTCCACTTTACTACATATAACTTATGTACTTATTTGTATTAATTTCTTTGTATGTGTGGATTACTTGGGTTGTTACCGACATCTGGCGTAAATTTCATGTCAATAGCCCCATTAGAAATATATTTATTGAGAAAAATGTTGACATGTTCAATACTTATTTTTCCCGTTGTATGTGATGTGTGCAATTAAAACCCATAATCTTGGATGAAATTAATAAGGGCTAAGGCAACTAGACTAGTATAAAGGGTAATGCAGCCGAGTAGCTGTGAAAGAGTAACGACTGAGGTAAATAAGTGGGGCTGCTGCATTCATTATTGGTTGGAGCGGGGTCAATTAGATGGGAGGACACCCAGTTAGAAGGGGTTCAGTAGTCAAGTCAAGACATGATAAGTGTATGAATAAGATCTGTCATTATCTCCTGGCTCATAGTTCAGCTTAGGTGCTGCTTATATTCAGATGAAATGCTACTGGCTTGGTACCATGGAGCTCGTTATTGCCATTGATCTATTTAATTGAGATACAGGTATCGGATCACTTATCCGGAAACCCATTATCCAGAAAGTTCCGAATAACAGAAAGGTCATCTCCCATAGGCTCCATTTTAGTCAAATAATTAACATTTTTAAAAATGATTCCCTTTTTCTCTGTAATAATAAAACAGTACCTGTACTTGATCCCAACTAAGATATAATTACCCCTTATTGGGGCAGAACAGCCCTATTGGGTTTATTTAATGGTTAAATGATTCCCTTTTTCTCTGTAATAATAAAACAGTACCTTGTACTTGATCCCAACTAAGATATAATTACCCCTTATTGGGGGCAGAACAGCCCTATTGGGTTTATTTAATGGTTAAATGATTCCCTTTTTCTCTGTAATAATAAAACAGTACCTTGTACTTGATCCCATCTTAGATATAATTAATCCTTATTGGAGCAAAACAATCCTGTTGGTTTTAATTCGTTTCATTAATTTTTTTAGCAAACTTAAGGTAGGAGATCTGAATTACGGAAAGATCCCTTATCTGGAAAACCCCAGGTCCCGACTATTCTGGATAACGGGTCACACACCTGTATTAGGTATTCACAAGAGATCTCACTGAAACAGCTCTAAAGTGGTTAAAAATGTAGTGTATTTGTTTGTGGCCCAGGGCAGTGCAAGTCTGACTAGTGACCTTACAGCTTTACAGTTGGTTATAGAGCTGAATTCGGTTTGGAGCAATGACCTTAAAGGCATATCATAGGATGCTTATTTCCTATTTATTTGAGCTAGAAGGGGGGAGAGGTAAACCTGCCTGCCTGCTTAGGAAGATAGCATAGAGAGAGTTGTTGCCCTTTACTATGCTGTGGTCCTTGCTAGGCAGGTCTGTCTAAGCCATTGGTATGATATTGGGTGACCAAATTCAGCAAAAGATGCTCTCATTTGGCCAGTTTCAGGCTCCATTCTTATAATGCCCCATGGCATATTATGATATTGGTGATTCCTGTACTGTGTGGTCATAGTTGTTTTTGAGCTACTGCTCCCAGCATTCTCCCAGCATTGTCCAATGGATCAGCACTAAAGGAAACAGGCTAAAGGAAAGCAGTGGCAGAGGTTGGGAATTTATGCCATTAAATTAGTATTGGATTGTGTTACATTGTGATATTAAAGGGCTTGCCCTTCTGATGGCTAAATTATTGCTGCGTTGTCCCTGTGCTGATTTCATCTTCTTATTCTCTGCAGTCAATGCTGTTGCTGGCATACCTCATACGGAATGGATCGGAGCGGGTCGTCACAAGCGCCAGGGAGCACATTTATGACTTGCGATCCTTGGAAAATTACCACTTTGTAGGTGAGTATTAGAGAGAGAGAAAAAAATAGATGCGTGTATTGGGGGGGGGGCTTAACAAGGAAAGGGGAGCAAATTAAAACAGTTGTTGGACTTGTCACTCACCCGAACGTCTTCACAGACTGCAGAGACCTAATTGGCCCCGAGCTGCTTCAGGCTGTGAAGAACAGATTCCAAGATATGGGGCCCTAGAGTATTAATTAGCAAGGAAAAAAACTTTTGCCGAGAGGAAAAAACCTAATAACAACACAAGCAGCACAACATGACTGGCCTAGGTTTATATTAAAATATGCACCAGAGGATGGTCCCCTGTGGCATTAGAAAGAAAAGGGAGTGCTTTAATTATACTCTGGGAAAAAGTCGGTCCTCCAGTACAGATGCATTGCTGTTTGAAGCTGGGTCTATTCTCTTTCACTATTCCCCCACCCAAGCCTTAACCAAATAATATTTACAGTGCAGAGGAAAGTTGGGGTGTGTTTTGAATGCATTAAAATTTATATTTAAAAAAAAAAAAAAAAAAAAAGAGCTGGTAAAGGGGTAACTGCCAGAATCTTGCTCTGCTCGCGTGGAGTAGCTGTACCGCGCAGAGGCAGGTTATCAGTAATTAGGAGTTGGTGGAGCGTTGTGTGTTGTCTGCCCAGTAAAATGTGTTAATTTGCTTGAAATAAGCTCTTTGAGCATGATTTAACATATTCTTTAGCAGGGGAAGGAGCAGAGTTGCATTAATGAGCACTGGTGTCATTAATCCTCTTCTTTATCCACCCCATGTCCCCACATCTTTACTTTAAAACCCTTTATTTGGCAAGCACACTAACAGTATGGCATGTAAAATGTGTCCATATAAAAGGGTTGGTTGACTCTAGACTTCTAGAGTGCTTGCCTACTGTCAAACTTTATGCCTGAGTAGCATGAGTAGAGTTGATATTACAGCAACTCAATAAAACATGACAGCTCCTTTTTCAGATTTAATGCCCATTTTTAACATTACAATTTACATATAAAAGGCAAACCAGACTTTGGTTAAGCTGGCCATACGTGAACCCCTCCAGTCTAAGCCAGCAGCTCATTGGCTTGTGTATGGGGGCCTCTGAAAGGCTTGTCCAAATTGATCCTATTGGGCATGTTTGAAAATCTCACTTGATAATGAAGTGGTTAATAATGGATGAATGAATAATGGATAATAATTGGACCCCAGTGGGTCTCTCTAGGCCTGTATTATGATCAGATTAACTGCAGGGCCAAACAAGTGGGTTAGCCTCTTTTGGCCCACCACATGGGTGATGAGATTGGGCAAAGAGTGCAAAGTCTTTGATATATAGTCTTTGATTGCCATAAACTGGAAGATCTTTGCTTGTCAGTATTGATCATGCAGGGCCATATATGGAATAATAAATATTGACTGTTTTATCCTGAAACACAAAACGTGTTTGGGCCAAATACAGATCTGATGGTATTTTTTCTCACCCCCGCACCAGATGAAAATGGGAAAGACCAAGGCATTAACATTCGGCAGAAGGTAAAGGAAATGGTTGAGTTCATCCAGGACGATGACCGTCTCAGAGAGGAGAGGAAGAAAGCCAAGAAAAACAAAGACAAATACATTGGAGTGTCTTCAGAAAGTGCCGGGGGGTTCAGATACAGTGAGTACCGTGTGTGTTCTGCACGTAGCGATGAACGGTGGGCTCTTTGTGATTATAGCATGGCATTCATGGGCATACTGCAAGGAAAGATCTCCTCTTACGCACAAGGACCAGTAAGCATGCATACACAGGAAAGATTTTTTTTATTTTTCTTTGCAGTGGCTGATGGTCTTTAACATGAAAGGCAAGAGGGTTAACCCACATAGGTGGTAATGAAATATGTATGTACATGGAATATACCTACTGAAGGTCAAACTGGTTCACCTCCACCCTTTAGTATTCCTAGTGTGTAGGTTCTTGAAAAGGAACACACAGTGGGCCTTTACAGACATCATTATTTTTGGCTGTCACTGTACCACTTCATCTAAAGCCTATACCTCTACATGCATAAATCTGGCATTGCCTCTGTCAGGAATGTCCTGCTGGGTGCCTGCATTCCTATGCGGCCTTTAATCCCACTGTGTTAAATGGAAATACACAGACATCTTTTCTTTGCGCTGGTACTGAGTATTTGCATCACAGCCTTCTAAAACAGTGATCCCCAACCAGTGGCTCAGGAGCAACAAGTTGCTCACCAACCCCTTGGCTGTTACTCCCAGTGGCCTCAAAGCAGATGCTTACTTTTGAATTCCTGGCTTGGAGGTATGTTTTGTTTGCTCAGAAACCAGGTGTGCTGTCAACAGAGCTTCCTCTAGGCTGCCAGTCCACACAGGCTACCAAATAGCGAATCACAGCCCTTATGTGGCACCCCCGGGAACTTTTTTTTATGCTTGTGTTGCTCCCCAGTTTGAATGTGTCTCACAGGTAAAAAAGGTTGGAAAACCCTGTTCTAAAACAAGCCAGCTTTTGTCCAACCCCTCCCAAAATAAATGGTAGTTGCCAAAGAGTAGGAAGGAAACTTGCCGTGCCCCTATTTATGAAGAAGCCATAGAAATTTGTACTTTAATGGATGATGCAGCCAGTTAGATTATACTTGGCAGGCCTCTCTGGGCCCTACATCTCTCCTTGCAGTGTGGTCCTTGTTAGCTTCTGCTATCTCGCTCTGCTGCTTCTGACCTCCTCGCTGCCTGTGCAGTATGGACACGGGTTACTGCATCTGCACCTTATTGTGCTGCTTCCTGCTTTGTTGATATTTTTGGATTTACGTGTGTGTCTTGATGTTTGCTTGAATTTGGGCAACCTGTAATTATGGACTTGTGCCTTAATGGCCTCTGTGATTCAGTTATTCTATTCATTATCTCTTTTCTGCCCATAGGCTCTGCAGTACTCTGCAGGCTATTTATATACATTAATAATCTCAGCTTTCATTTTTTTCCTAGTGCTTTTCTTCCATCCCTTTCTGTCTTCCACCGTCCCCTACCTTGTCCTTTCTTTCTTCCACCCCATTCCTGCTCCAACTTCTGCTTCTTTTATTTCTTTATAACTTTCTTGCTTCCTTCTCTTACTTTCTTCCATTTATTTTTATTTTTCCTCTTCTTATTCCTTCCCTTCTTACTTTCCTTCATCACCTTTCTTTCCGCCATCGCATTCCTTCCTTCTTTCTTCTCTTTCTGTTCTTCTCCTTCCTTTCCTTCATCTTTTTTGACCTTGCATTCTTTTATCCCTCCATTCCTTCATCACTTCCTTATTTCCTTCCTTCCCTCCATTCCTCACTTCCCTGCCCTTCCCTGTTCTTATCTGGTGATATCTTTAGTCCTCCACTGAGGCAGTATGATTTCTAGCACCTGACTATTTTACACTCTTACAAGTCTTTCCCTTTGTAGAAATGAAATTGTGTCTGTGCTTGATGTCTTCTTTGTGTCCATGCTGCAGATGATCACTATGACTCTGAGCCCAAATCTAAGTGGGACGAGGACTGGGACAAAAGTAAGACAGGTTTTCCATTCAGCGACAAGCTGGGCGAAATAGGTGACAAAATTGGAAGCACCATAGATGACACTATTAACAAGTTCAGAAGGAAAGACAGGGAAGATTCCCCAGAGAGAGGAAGGTAAGTGACCGGATCTTATGCAAGGCTACATGTGCAAGGGCCAGATTGTATTAAACAGTGATGTCCTACACTGAAGTGTGTGAAGCCTTTGAGGTGGCTTTGGGCGCAAAATAATTCTTTGGAAGACCACATGTGATCCTCTCCAAGGCGACCTCTAGTTATGAATTATGAGTGCTAAAGAGGATTTGGCTTCATGTCTAAGAGAGGTGTTAAGAATTCTCCTATGACTTCTTATATCTTAGTGACAGCGAAGAAGAAAGAAAACAGAACCGAGCAAAAAAATCTGGAGAGTTTAAAGATGAGGAGGAAACAGTCACCACCAAACACATCCACATCACTCAGGCTACAGAGACCACCACTACTCGCCACAAACGTTCAGCCAACCCCTCCAAGACTATTGACTTGGGTGCTGCTGCTCACTATACCGGAGACCAAGAAAGTCCTGAGCTTACCTCCTCAAACCAGAATCAAGCGTCCACCATCAAGGTGACTTGCTTAAATTGCAAGACCTCAGTGCAGGCTTATATAGCACACACCCTTCAATGCATTATGGTGGCTTTTGCAAAGCGATATATATTTATGGGAGGGGCCTTTTCATACCTGTGTAAATAAGGAGTTTTTACTAATTGCTTTTTTAGAAGTCTGTTTGGTAGGTCTTAAAAACCCTGAAGCTCCACATGTCATTCTGTTAGCATCTTCTCTATTCTCTCTCAGCCCTGTCCCCTTTGATAAAGTTTTATTGTATTGGGGACACAAAAGAGGAAATTTTTACCTATCTCATTTCTCTTTTTGTAGCCTACCAGCAAATCTTCAAACGATCTTGTCGATCTTTTGTTCAACTCAGGACAGAAATCAGGTAATGTTGTTACAAGGGGATGTTTCGGGGTTTTTTGTTTTTTTTAACAAAGGGCACAACATTCTCTCTGGGTTAAGTGCAGTACAGGAAGAATATAAGGTCATTCTGCGTACTTGGATATGGGCCCCTTGAATGTAGATGTATGTTTGGTGTGTTTATGATGCTCCACTGCTAATGCTAATTATTTACCAAGGTTCCACAGGTTCTGATCCATTCGGTGAGTTTGCAGATTTTACCTCTCCAGCTGCTGTATCATCTACGGTTCCATCATCACAAGGTAATTTTACTTTGATAACCGTGAAGCTGGAGTGGGACATGTTTATTCAATACAAATCCTGCACCTTCTTCAGTCCATTGTATGCACGTGTCAATGAGTGTCCCCCTTTTCCAGCAAATGACAGCACACCTCCAAATTATTTGCATATGGTGGAGCAAAACATAAGTGTTTCCAGTAGCATGTTTAATATTGCTGGTTTTGTGCTGTGATAGAATTGAGCAGAGAAATGCCAGGAGACACTTCTGCATCAGTTACTTAAAGGGGTGGTTCACCTTTACGTTAACGTTTTGTGTGTTATAGAATGCCCTGTTCCTTGCAACTTTCCATTATTTATTTATTTTTTTAATCATTTTTTAAATTTGCCTTCCTCTTCTGTCTCTATCCAACTTTTAAGTGGGGGGTCATAGCAGCCAAAAACTATTTCTCTGTAAGGCTACAGTTTTATTTTTAGTGTTACTTTTTATTCCATATCATTCAATGCAGGTCCTTTCCTATTCATATTCTTTTCTCTTGCTCACACCACTACCTCGTTGCTGGGGTAAATAAGACCCTGGCAACTAGATAGCTGCTGAAATGCCAAACTGGAAAAAACAGCTTACACAAGCTAAATAACTGCAGAACCATACAGAATAAAAAACTAACTGCAAATAGCCTAAGTCAATGTCACCATCATACTAAAAGGTAATTTAAAGATGAAACTACCTCTTTAACATTCTTTCTGCCAAGACAGAAAGGGGGTACTCTTATTACTCATTCATATTAGAAGTATAAAAACTCAAAGTCATGAATTCTAATAAATTATTAATTTAAAATGCAAATGTGCTCAGAAGTGACAAGCTAAGTACTATGTAAGTGTAGGACTGCTCATGTTTACATTGCTTATCCCATTATCCTCAGGTCCAGCATCGGGCAGTAATGGAGAATTTGGAGACTGGGGTGCTTTTAGCCAACCAACACCGGTTCCTACAACAGCGCCATCACTTGATGTTTTTGGAGTTGCCACCCCTCATAGCACAGACTTGTTTGCTGCCGTTCCTCCTCAACCTGCCTATGCCGCAGCCAACTCTACAGACCTCTTTGATTTAATGGGCCCTTCACATGCTACCATGACCTCATCCCAGAGTATGAACCTGTCCATGATGAGTACCAGTACCATAGGTGTTTCCCTGCCGACGTCTAGATCCCAGGTATGGATATGGGGGTGGGTTCTAATTAGTTCAGATTATGTTTCATTTCCATTATTTTTCCTGCTTTTGCACCAAGAAGTTGACTCTGAAACATCAACAAGGCAGGAGAGAATGATTTAGACTAAAGTAGGCAGGGGTGCAATGAGGTTGTGACCACAAAATTCATATAGACATCAACAAGAGCTCCTCTGCACTCACCCATTATCAATATATATAGGACATTAAGACATTCTGTGCATTAAGCTACCAAGATATGCCCTCCCCTTTAAGCAAAACGGATTGTTTGTCCATGTATTGCAATATACTTCAAGCTGGCCAACTACATCAAAGTCATCCCTTCTGGCCAGTCCTACACTGACTTATGTGATTCATTAAGAATTCTACTGCTTCAATATAAATTTAGCAAAGGGACCAAGTTTTACTTGCAACTTGCTTTCAAGGTTAAAACCCCCAAATGGTTGCCCTTTTATTGGCTCCTCTGGGATTACCTGACTGTAGCTGGGAAGGGTGGGAGCTACAACATGGAGCTGGGCACTGCTCCTGTATAAACTATACCAAAAATGTGCCTGGGTTGAGTTGTGCTCAGTGTTTCTGCTCTGGGTACTTCCATATGTACATATTGAGTTATTCAGTTGATCAGCCCAGTTAGCTGAAAGATGTTGTTCAGTTAGGCCGCACATTTTACTCATCCACTCATTGCAATAATTAAGGGGAAAATTAGCTGTCAAGACAGAGTGAGCCACATAAGACAGTGAGACAGTTATGCTTATGGATAACAAAACTGCTTCTCCGAAGAAACCCAGAAGGCCAAAATTGTCAAACCAGCCTTGTTGTATTACTGTGTGTTCATGACTGCTGTAAGTGGGAGCAGCCATATTGCTTGGTAAAAAATTCTAGCAGAACAGCAGTGGATACGTCTGATGGAGCAAGTAATATGATATACAATGCTTTGCTAAGGTATTTTTCAGCAATTACAGCTGCAAGCTGCTTTGGATAAGTCTCTATGAGCTTGCCATATCTTTCCACTGGGATTTTTGCCCATTCCTCAAGGCAAAATTGCTCCAGCTCCTTCATATTGGATGGTTTTCACTTGTGAACAGCAATCTTCAAGTCTGACCACAGATTCTCAATTGGATTGAGGTCTGGACTTTTACTAGGCCATTCCAACACATTTAAATGTTTCCCCTTAAACCACTCAAATGTTGCTTTAGCAGTATGCTTCGGGTCATTGTCCTACTGGAACGTGAGCCTCTGTCCCGGTCTCAAATCACAGGCAGACTGACACAGGTTTTGGTCAAGAATATCCCTGTATTTAGCACCATCTTTCCTTCGACTCAGACCAGTTTCCCAGTACCTGCTGCTGAAATCCCCACAGCATGATGCTGCCACCCCCATGTTTACCTGTGGCGATGGGGTTCTTGGGATGTGTTGGGTTTGTACCAGACACAGCATCTTCCTTGTTGGCCGAAAAGTTCAATTTTAGTCTCATCTGAGCAGAGCACCTTCCTCCATACATTTGGGGAGTCGCCCACATGCCTTTTGGCAAACTCATAGTGTGCCTTCTTATTTTTAACGTTAAGTAATGTTTTTTTCTGGCCACTCTTCCATAAAGCCCAGCTCTATGGAGTGTATGGCATATTGTGGTCCTATGGACAAATACTCCAGTCTCTGCTGTGGAACTCTGCAACTGCTTCAGGGTTACCTTTGGTCTCTGTTCTGCCTCTCTGATTAATGCCCTCCTTACCCGGCCTGTGAGTTTTGGTGGGTGGCCCTCTCTTGGCAGGTTTGTTGTGGTGCCATGTTTTTTCCGTTTGAAGATGATGGATTTGATGGTACTCCGGGGGATCCTCAAAGATACTAAGATTGCACACAGGTGGACTTAATTTCATTAATTATGGCCACTCTGGAGACAGGAGAAATTATGCTTGCACTCAACTAGGCAGATACTAACTGGAGCTATTGCCATTAGTGATGCCCTAATATTCACAGCCATTCTGCCTGAAGCTACTGCCAGCTGTGATGCCCTATTGTGCACAGCCATACTGCCTGGAGCTGTTTGCCAGCAGTAACGCCCTGTTGTGCACAGCCAAACTGCCTAGAGCTATTGCGAACAGTGATGCCCTGATATTCACAGACATACTGCCTGGAGCTGTAGCTAGCAGTGATGCATTAATATTCATAGCCATATTGCCAGGAGCTGTTGCCAGCAGTAATGCCATAATATGCACAGCCATACTGACTGGAGCTCTTGCCAGTAGTGATGCCCTGTTGTGCACAGCCATACTGCTTGGAACTATTGCCAGCAGTGATGTCCTAATATTCACAGCCAAACTACCAGAAGCTATAGCCAGCTGCGATGCCCTAATATTCACAGCCAAACTACCAGAAGCTATAGCCAGCTGCGATGCCCTAATATTCACAGCCAAACTACCAGAAGCTATTTCCAGCAGTGATGCTCTGTTGTGCAGAGCCATACTGCCTGGAGCTATTGCCAGCAGTGATGCCCTAATATTCACAGCCATACTGCCTGGAGCTAATGCCAGCAGTCATGCCCTAATATTCACAGCCATACTGCCTGGAGCTAATGCCAGCAGTCATGCCCTAATATTCACAGCCAAACTGCCTGAAGCTAATGCCAGCAGTCATGCCCTAATATTCACAGCCATACTGCCTGGAGCTAATGCCAGCAGTCATGCCCTAATATTCACAGCCAAACTGCCTGAAGCTAATGCCAGCAGTCATGCCCTAATATTCACAGCCATACTGCCTGAAGCTAATGCCAGCAGTGATGCCTTGATATTCACAGCCATACTGCCTGAAGCTAATGCCAGCAGTCATGCCCTAATATTCACAGCCAAACTGCCTGGAGCTAATGCCAGCAGTCATGCCCTAATATTCACAGCCATACTGCCTGTAGCTAATGCCAGCAGTCATGCCCTAATATTCACAGCCATACTGCCTGGAGCTAATGCCAGCAGTCATGCCTTGATATTCACAGCCATATAGCCTGGAGATGTTGCCAGCAGTCATGCCCTAATAATGACAGTCATACTGCCTGGAGCTGTTGCCAGAAGTGATACCGTAATATTCAGAGCCATACTGCTGGAGCTGTTACCAGCAGGGATGCCCTAATGTGCGCAATCATACTGCCTGGATCCATTGGCTTAAGCTCATTCAAAGGAAGGGTCTGCAATGAGTGCCCTGGTTCTTCTGCTACACCAACGCGATTGGTTGGAATTTGTAAATGCACACATTTGTGCCCTGTTGTTACCAAGTGCATAAACTCCGGATAAAGCCTGCATGGTCACCACACTGTAAGTATTATTTGATCCCTCCTGGAAATTTGTCTGGATGTGGCTGCTCACAACTTCAGTGGGAAAATACAGGGCAAGGGAAGGCTTAAAGGTGCCCTTTTATCCTTTTGTCACCCACACACTGTCAAAAGCCAAAAAAGGAGATTACCTTTGAATTGTAAGGTTCTGTAAGGTCTACATCTCTAGTTATCCAAAGCCATAAGAATTTTACTTTAATCAGAGGCTAGAGGGCCATAAGTATAATGCTGCCTTAAGTATCTTAATAATTTTGTGTGCTCCTAGCCCCTACAGGCAATGAACTTGAGCCTTCAAAAGCAGAACACACTCTCTTCACAAGGAACAGACATGAAAGGGACAGGGAAATCGCTACCTTCCACTTGGTCTGACCCCAGCGTCAACATCTCCCTGGAGAGCCTGATCCCTGGTATGCAGCCCTGCAAACCTGCGCAGCCCAGCTTAAACTCCATGATGCAGCAACAAAGTGAGTGTCTGGAGTCTGCACCAAATCACTTCTTTAGAAAAAGCCAAATTAGGTGTAACTGGCATGACATGCAGATATAGTTTGGTAATTTATTGGGATGATAGGCCAGAGATATAATATTACTGGGTCATTATTTATCAAGTCGTTGTAGATGGCATCTGCTGGGAATTGTAGTTGTACAACATCTGACATAGCACTGACTCTCCCTGGCAGGCAAGAACCTAGTTCAAATTGCAGTAAATAAGATTAATTATTGATGGTGAGAACAGGGCTGTGTCATACATATTGGGATAGAAAGTACATTTTGTCAGCAATTCGACAATTCGTGTTGCTTTAAAAGAATTGGCAGGGTCACATGGTGTGCAGTTAATTCAAAGATTAGATATTAATGAAGACTTTTGTTCTATTATAGATATACAGCAGCCCATCAGCATGATGTCGCAAAGCTTTGGAAATCTAACAATCAGTGGAACCCCTGGCGTGATGCCCATTCGACCTCAAACTAGCCCAGTTATGCCTAATGCCATGCCTGCAGGGATGGGAATCCCCAACATGATGACTGGCACTATGGGCATGTCTGCAGTAGGTGTCCCTCCAATGATGAACCAACCCATGATGGGAATGGGCATGCCTGGCACTATGGGAATGCCCATGGGTTTAGCTCCTGCAGCAGTGCCACCCAAACAAGATGCCTTTGCCAACTTTTCCAACTTCAGCAAATAAAAGCTTTATGACCCCACTCTGTTCAGGGGTGGGGGGAAGGCTGAAGGATTTTTTCTTGGCTGCACACAAAGAAGCAAGGGGTGCGGAGGACTTTAAAGAGGAGTCTGATCCTCCTTGACACAAATCTTTTTATAAATAAATAGAAGAAACTTCCAGGCAAGCTGTTTGGGGGGGGGGGGGGGGGGGGGGGGTGATACAGTCAGAAAGAGGCTTTCTGCGTCTTCTTGCTCTGTTTCAGAGCACAAATGCCTTTTAGTATCAGACAGGATTACGTGGGCATGCTCACTGTTTATCAGGGGATGGCACTGGGCTCAGCTGCTTATTGTACACCTGAGATTTCTGCCTGTGTGAAACAAATAGTAACCTGCATTCAACTTGACACATTCCTCATGTGAGCCCCCCACGCCACCGCCGCCCCACCACTGGGAAAGGGCTCTTCTGTTTTTATGAAATATACATATATAAATAGAAGAAAATGATATATTTTTCTCTGAAGAAGCTGAGGCTGTTTAGTTCCTGCTGCAAACTTCAGCTCCGGGCACAAGATCCCTCATATTATCAGCAAGTGTGGTAGCACCTGTCACTAATTCCTTTTTGGAATGAGATGGGTAGGAGTGTCCATGTCATCCCAAGGTCTGACAGAAGTAAAAGTATGAACAGAACTACAGTTTTAAGCTTTTTACTGCTTAGTAAAACTATATCACAGGGGCTCATGTTATAAACACTGGGCAAATTTGCACCAAGGCAGTAACCCACAGCAACCAATCAGTGATTTTTTATTTTGCAGCTAGCTGCAGGTCGATCAAAGAAAGCAAATATTTAATTGGTGTCTATGGAGGTGCAAATTTGTCCAATATCTATAAATGAGTCCCACAGACTCCTCTTTCTGAATAGGGACCAGCCATAAGCATCACGGCTCTTCACCATGTTGAGGTGTTAAGCACAAAGCTGTGCAATGAATAAATATGCTGCATATAGAGCAATTAGGGCACCTCCTGAAGGCTTGCCTAACAAATATCTGCCTGCCGATTGAACATATGAATTCCCGTCATTACGGACATTCCCCATAGGTCCCAATTATGATCCAGCCATCAACCCAGGAGCTAAAGGATCAGATCATCCCCATTTGGCCAGTGGCCAGATTGGGTGAAGATCAGTTCATTTGGCACCTTAGTTTATTTATCTTACAAGGTACTAAGTACATTTTTATTCATGCCAGTGCCACCTACTATATGTTCCCTCTTGTGCCCATTCGCAGCTCGACCTTTCTGATTTATCCTGGCAACGGAAGGAGGTTTTTATCTGGGTTTTTTTTCTGTTTTTGGCAGTAGATGCGGTTAACCTTTTCACTGCTTTACACTGCACTTTCATTATCCATGAAAGGGTTAATGCCATCTCTGCTGGCAGAGAAGCCCACCCGGCAGCAGGACATGCTGCTTCCCTCTACATAGCTTGGCTGCTTTTAGATTTTATATTGTTTTTCCCCCCCCCCTTACTTTTCCTTCTCTGTTCCACATCTCTGTCCATATGTATATATTTAAGGCAGCTGCCAGTGTTGGAAATCAGTCCTGATATAAATACAGATCTATATTATTATTGTTATTATTATTAACGATGAGCAGTAGGCCGTCACAAAATTCTTGGCTTTGAGAGAAATGAAAATGTAAAAAAAATAAGAATAAAGATGATTTTTTTTGTTTCCCCTGCTGCTGAACGGCATTTCCTGTTCTTTTCTTGCTAGCAAGAGCAATTTCCTGTGTGCCTCTTCTCTAGATGGAGGAAAGTAAAGGTATATCTAAATTTCATTCTGTGCAATACATACTTGTTTGCGGAAGGCATTAAAGGGGAAGTTCAACTTCAAGTATGAGATAAAATGTGACTCATGTCCTCAGCCACTTTTCTATTGGTCTTCATTTTTAATACATTTTCTGCCTCTTTCTAGCTTTCACTGGCTGCTGGGGTCACTGACCCCCCAAAAACCATTGAGGCTACAGTTTAATCTCATTGTTACATGTTATCTTTCTCTCCTGCTCACCTTTTTGTCTATCAATAAAAAAAGAGCCTGGTTGCTTGGGTAATTTGAACCATGGCAACTGGATAGCTGCTAAATAAGAAAAAATATTAAAAAACGAAGGCAAACTGAAAAGTTGCTAAGAATAAATAAAGAATTATTTGCACTGTAGTTCCTTTTAAGGGGTGGTTCACCTTGATGTTAACTTTAATATGTTATAGAATGGCCAGTTCTTCTCAACTTCTCAATTGGTCTTCATTATCTATTTTTTATTTAGTATTTGAATTATTTGCCTTCCTCTTCTGACACTCTCTCCGGGTTTTAATGGGGGTCACTGACACCAGCACCCCACAAGAATAGGAGAGGGCCTGAATAGAAAAATATATAAAAAGTAACAATACAATAGTTATTGATCTGTGAGGCTGCAATTTTATTGTTATTACTTTTTATATGTTTTTCTATTCAGGCCCTCTCCTATTCATGTTCTGTCTTTCTTTCAAACCCTTGCTCCCTGGTTGTTAAATTGGACTCGAGCAACCAGATAGCAGCTGAGATTACTAGAATTTAAAAACTGCAAAATGAAGATAAATTGCAAATTGTCTTAGAATAGCATTTTCTACAGCAGTGATCCCCAACCAGTGGCTCCGGGCAACATGTTGCTCCCCAACCCCTTGGATGTTGCTCTCAGTGCCCCCAAACCAGGGAGTTATTTTTGAATTCCTGACTTGGGGGCAAGTTTTGGTTGAATAAAAACAAGATTTCCTACCAAATAAAGCCCCTGTAAGCTGATAGGGTGCATAGAGGCTGCCTAATAGCCAATCACAGCCCTTATTTGGCTCCTCCATGAACTTTTATGGTGCTTGTGTTGCTCCCCAAGTCTTTTTACATTTGACTGTGGCTCCCGAGTAAGAAAGGTTGGGGATCCCTGAACTACATCATACTGAAAGGTAAATGAAAGGTGAACAAGCCTTTCTATGACATTCATCTCTTATCCTGTCTGTCCTCTACCATTGAACTTTCTGACCCAGCTGTGCTCCTGCCTCCCTCATTCTCTCTGGCCCTTGCACCCTCACACACGGGGAGGGAATAATTAAAGTCTGGGCAGAGATATTTCCATAAATAATTTAGGGTTGCTTAATGACATTATCTTGGGCTGACGGGCCCAGGTCGCCGTTGTAGCGCTGGCCCCATCTGACGCTTTTAATTAGAATGGGATTCACGGGCTGCAGCCCTAATGGCAAGAGCAGATGATTCATGTGCTGAATAAGAGATAAGAAACAAGGGTAATTAGCCGGCTGCGGTTTTTAATCTTTCAACAATTCCCTGGTTTTAAATGAGATTTTGAGAAATGGAACCTTTCAGCTTCTGTTACATCAAGAGCTGCCACCACCATCGTCTTCTTCGCTTGCCGTGTGTGTTCTTTGCGCCTTAACGATGCAGTGTTACCACCCTAAAACCAGGGGTTAGAACTGAATTGTAGAGAGGAATTGGGCATCCACCTCAGTAATAATAGAAATATACCTGTATAATCAGCCTGATACAACCCCTCTTTCTATTAGGATAAAGGATAAATAACATTTTTATGTAAAATTGATCAGGAGGCATTTTTTTAAGCACTTTTGCAATTTACATAGATTATTTTTAAGAGCTTTTTACGTTTTTATTAACTGCCAATATTATTTTGGGTTTTTTTGGGTTTTTTTTAACAGTGCCACCTGCTGGTCAGTTCCTGTAATTGTGCAGTGAATGAGATATTCCCATCTCCTTCCTGAGCGAGCAACATAGAAACGCTTCTCTGTCTTTTCCTCTGAAGGCAAAGCTGTATGTAAAGATACAGGATGTGACCAGCAGGTGGCACTGTTGTGACTAAATTCATTATAGTGATAGTTAATAAAAACTTTAATATCTCTAAAACTAAAAAAAACATGATGAATGTAAATTGCAAAAGTTATTAGAAAGCACATTTCTGGTTGGTGGGTATCACCTGAACCCCCCCCCACCCCCCCCCCCCCACCCCAGTAGCAAAACAGTTTGCAATTGGCTCGTTTCCCCATTGAAATCAATGTGATTCAAAGATACAGAGTCATTTTGATCACACAAGATCCCGTGTGCCGTATGGCATCTAACTGGCACCTAATTTTGGAAGTCAGGGCTGGAACGAGGGGGTGGCAAAATTCCTACTGCTTCTTCTGCACACCGCACTGGGTATAGGGGGACTGAAGGGGGCAACTGGGAAGTTGGGTGGCTTCAAATGAGCAGATGATAGGGAGTGAAGGTTGGGGTGGAGCTTTGCTCATATTTTTGCCCCCAGCTGTAGAAGAATCCAGGCACCCACCTATCCAACGTCTCAATCCCAAACCCTGCTAGAAATGCCCTGACTGGGAACGTCCCCCTAGATATCGGAACACCGTTAGGTTTGCTATTCACAAAAGTTGGGCATTGATGTTGGGATAAGAACGCATTCGTAGGTTGATCCACTTCTGGAATATCAACACTTCCACAAATCCGTAATGTCACTTGTGGTTTGTGCAGGTCCCCAGATTGGGTTAAAAGTTTGGCTATAGGGTTAGGTAGTGTGGGTGAGGTCGGGCAGCAGTTACAGGGCACTTGAGAAGCAGGTCTGGGTCGGGCAAGGTCTACCTAACAGGACCCATGCAGGACTCCAGCCCTCATTACAGTAAGTTACAGGATGTAGAGGATATAAACAGAGGCAGATACTGCTTTCAGTAGCTATTAGAATTATGAATACCTTTCAAAGTAATAAGAAAGTTATATATCCTTTTATTGTACTAAGGCAGGTCACTGTCCTGAATGTGCTGCTGTTTATATCTGCAATGATATGGGGTATTCTGCCACCTAGTGACCAGTTTAGGTCAGTGACCTTTATAATCACTCTGAAATCTCATGTTTTCTGCCAGTTTTTAAACACTAACATCAACCAGGCCTGGACTGACAATAAGTGGATTCCGGCAAATGCCAGAGGGGTAAGATACCATAGACCAGGGCTGTCCAACTGGCGGCCCCTGACCCACCCCCCCACCATGTGCCCCCCACCTGTCTGGCTGCTGTGACTGCTTTCCTTTGTGTAAGCTTTAAATGGTATCAGTACTGAGATTAACTGCCCCCCTGCATTGTTCACACTGTTTGGTTTTTACATGTAATCTCCTGTACTGTTCACACCTTTAAGGCCCTGTGTTGTTCACAATTTTTAGTGCCTGCATTGTTAATAACTCAGGCTTAGACTGTAAGCACCCACATTATTCACATGTTCACACCTCAGACTGTAGGAGCAGTGCCAGCATTGTGTCACTTTATGTACTGCCTGCCCTATGCTGCTTGTGTGTATACCACACACAGCAGCATAGGGCAGGCAGAGTATGGCACACACAAGCAGCATAGGGCAGGCATAGGCAGCAGAGGGCAGAGTATGGCACACACAAGCAGCATAGGGCAGGCAGAGTATGGCACACACAAGCAGCATAGGGCAGGCAGAGTATGGCACACACAGGCAGCATAGGGCAGGCATAGGCAGCAGAGGGCAGAGTATGGCACACACAAGCAGCACAGGGCAGGTAGAGTATGGCACACAGGCAGCATAGGGCAGGGAGGGTATCACACACGCAGAGTAGGGCAGGCATAGTATGGCACATATGGCAGGGTATGTAATATGTCTTTCACATATTTATGATAGGGGATATCTCCACAGTGAGCACCAACCATTTGTCATAGCATGGGTGTGGTTTAAAATAGGGTAAAAACTGGCTTCCATTATCGGCCCTCCACCATGTAGTCTAGAAAAATTCAAGGCCCTCTGTACCACAGAAGTTGGACAGCACTGCCATAGACAGTCACTATTTAGTGGGCTGATGAGGGTCTTTTTGGGTGTCTGTGTCCTAGAAATACCATTGCCTATGTTGAATCCCAGTCTGGGCCTGGCACCACCCTATGGGGGGTAAGAGAGGCCGCACCTGGGATCTGTATTTCTAGATGCTCCTTGATGATAACCATAAAAGTGATAAATGAAGGCTTGGGTCATTTATTTTATCAGGACACCACATTTCCAAGCAATAAGAGACTAAACAATCATTGCCCAACTGTACAGAAGTGCCAAGAGATATAGGTAAAAAGTTACCCCCCTTCTAAAGGATATTACAAGTACAAGAAAGTGCCCCATCTGCTTTTAACAAGTGAATGCAGATGATTGCAAGCACTGTGTCACTATTTGCTGAGGAGTAGGCAGCACAGGCCACAGGTCAGCCCTTCTGTATAATAAACAGCTCCTTATCCCAAAGTGTTATAAAAGCTGCCATTGAAAAAAAGCAGGGTCACTATTGTGCAGAGAAATGATTATAGTGGCATAGTATCTCTCTGTACAAAGCATGACTGAGAGCAAACTTAGGGTGCTGTTCCTGCTGAATTGTGCTTAGTACAGGGGAATGCCTATGCTGCCATAGCTTTATGGTATCTCTCTGTACAAGCTATGAGCAAACTTAGGGGGCTGTTCCTGCTGAATTGTGCTTAGTAGAGGGGAATCCCTATGCTTCCATAGCTTTATGGTATCTCTCTGTACAGGTTATAAGCAAACTTAGGGGGCTGTTCCTGCTGAATTGTGCTTAGTACAGGGGAATCCCTATGCTTCCATAGCTTTATGGTATCTCTCTGTACAGGCTATGAGCAAACTTAGAGGGCCGTTCCTGCTGAATTGTGCTTAGTGACAATACCTATGATGTCAGCTAAGTTCCCAGCAGAGTAGTTGCTGGGAAGGTTCTGGGTACGTACAGTAAATAATAAGCATGACCTATAAGCAGTATTTACTATACTCACAGCCCCTCACACACAGGAACAGACTGAGAAGTTAAGGCTGATGCCACACCAGGCGTAGGGCTGATTTTTTCGGCAAGCGGAAAAACGCTTGCCGAAAATTCAGCCCTACGCCTGCTACTTGTGCCTGCACCCGAATGAATGAGATACGCTTGGGTGCAGGCACATGTAGCCGATATACGCATGAAAACGCGAGACTTTGCATTCTCTCGCGTTTTCATGCGTATATCGGCTACATGTGCCTGCACCCAAGCGTATTCCATTCATTCGGGTGCAGGCACAAGTAGCAGGCGTAGGGCTGAATTTTCGGCAAGCGCTTTTCCGCTTGCCGAAAAAATCAGCCCTACGCCTGGTGTGGCATCAGCCTAATGGAGCCAGCGCACCCCAAACAAGCGATTCAAATCTCCTTTAAGGAGAACAGAACTTTCCCCCGTTCCTTAATTAGCCGACAGGACATGATTAACGACCTTCCTGCGTGGTTCCGCTGCTGGAATACAGGTCAGTCTTTGTCAGCAAATTAGTTATTAAGAAATTGAATAATAAAAAAGACATTGAAGGTGATTATAATAAAAAAGATGTTGAAGGTGATTAAACCGTAAGGGCCTTATTATGGCCTTTATTAAAGCCATAAATCACGCATCACCCCCACTCGCTTACATACACACATCAGCGCCTAATGCCTCTCTGCCCAAAAAACCCATTTGGTCTGTGTTACTGATGCAGGACTGCGGTTTCCAATGGGTGTCAGATACGTTTTTACTGAATAAAAAATTCTTATCAATTTACAATAATACTAATCAGCTCCAAACAAATCAAACCACCAATAGTCCACCAATAGCATACAATCAATACACAACAGACAAAATTACAATTGCATATTATACAAATTCAGGAAATAAAAATGAAAACATCTGGACACACAGTCCCAGGTAGTGATGGGCGAAAAGTTTCGGCAGGCATGGATTTGCGGTGAATTTCCGCGTTTCGCCGTTGGCGGATTGTTTCGCAAAACGGATGAAAAATTTCGCCACGGAAAAATTCGCCGCACGTCCAAAAATTGTCGCCGGCGTAAAAAAAGAATAGCCGCGGGCGATGAAACAATAGCCGCGGGCGACGAAACAATAGCCGCGGGCGACAAAACAATAGCCGCGGGCGACGAAACAATAGCCGCGGGACGAAATAATAGCCGCAGGCGACGAAACAATAGCCACACGACAAAACAATAGCCGCGGGCGACATTTTTTGGGTCGCACAACATTTTCGCCGTTTCGTGGATCTTTTGAAAGATTCGCGAATTTTTTTGCGAAGCGAAACGGAACAGATTCGCTCATCACTAGTCCCAGGCCTTGGACTTCTTGTTGTTAGTGCTGCTCCCATTCATTGCGCAGAAGCTGATTGGCTGCTCCGGCACCTTGGGGGGTTTGCCTGTTTCCCTATCACCTCCTCCCCACTCAGAACTTATACAGCCCCTGAGAAAATTTAAAGCTGATCTCATATTCAACATCAGAAATGATGATAAAGGCAAAGCTATCATTCACAGAAACCCCCATGGACTCTTTAATTAGATTTCTGCAAATGGATTTGCTTTCTGGCATTTCCCCCCCACCAGCTTAGTAAAGAACTTCCTCCTCTCTCAGAAGGCTTTACTTTGTTGGTCCTTCTCATTCCCTCCAATGTGCCAGGGGTAACCTTCACTCTACACATGACCTCCTTCTCACTCATCAGCACCTCTCACTCTCGCATCCAGGACATCTCACGCGCCGCACCCGTCCTCTGGAACTCTCTCCCCCGTCCCATTAGGCACTGCCAGACTCTCCGAGCCTTTAAATGGTCTCTTACAAACCCCCCAAACATTCGCTAACCACTGGTTTTCACCTCTCACTCTACAATTACTGTCACTTTACACACCTACATGAACTCTAACGCCATGCTAGTTACCCTGACCTTATGCCCTCCCTTTTAGAATGTAAGCTCTTGTGAGCAGGGCCCTCCCCCTAGTGTCTCTCATCCTTATCCAATGTAACTGCAAACTATTTTTGTGAATTGTTTATATGTACATGTTAACTTATGTCTTTTGTACCCCTCTATTCTGTAAAGTGCTGCGTCAATTGATGGCGCTAAATAAATAATAATAGTTCTGTTTATCATCTCCTCAAGCTCCACCAGGTCTTTATACAGCTCTGCAGCCGCTCTGATACTATGCGTTCTTGCTTTCCCTTTAGCAATCTCAAGGCTACTCAGTTTTCTCTCAATGTCTCTTTCCCTAACATTGAGAGCCTTTACCATAACCATTGGATCATTAAACTGGTTTTACTCTGCACTGCAGGGAGTTACAGTTCCACACAAACCAACAGCAGCATTATTAGAGTCTTTAGCATAACCATGTGTGCCCCTTACCTCCAGCCTTTCCTCTCCCTCCCTCAGAGCCCCCTCAACAATTTCACTTGCCAGTTTCCCACAGTCCTGCACCTGCCCTGTGTCTCTGCCCTGGCCATCCACTCCCTCTCCAGCCCGGTCTCCCAGTGCCTCCCATTTGCTCACAGAGTACTGTACACACTGGGGTAGTCTCCGCATTGCTGATATGTCTCCTCCTGACTTTCCACTGCAGCCTCCACGCACCCCTCCCAACACAGGGGTGTTGCAAGTTCCCAGGTGAGTTAAGGTGCCCATACACGGGCCGTTTGTATCTGCTGATATCAGTCCCTTAGACCGATTCGGCAGCTTTTCGGCCCATGTAGGGGCACAAACGACAGGCCTGCCCAACCAACATCTGGCCTGAAATCGGGCAGATATCGATCGGGCATATTAAAAAATTTAGTTGGAGCGGGGACCGCATCAGCTCGTTGTCCCCGAACCGACTGCGCCTATTACCGGCGTTCTAATTTGATTGTTTGGCCATTCTAATTCGAACATATTAGACTAAATTCACCTAATATTGCCACCTGTAGGTGGGGGATATCGGGAGAAGATGTGCTTGGTGACCTCGCCAAGCGAGCGGATCTTAACGTGTATGGCCGCCATAAGGGGTCAGCTCCCTGCACGCTGCATTCCCTTGCACAGCTGGGGGCCTAGTAACCAGCACAGGAACGGGCTCAGCATCTCTCTCACTGACTTCCATGGGGGCTCCTTGCTCCGTTTGCCTCCCATCACCAGCTTTCACTTTTGCTGCTCTCTTTCCAAATCCGGCCGCTTCCTTCCTCCACCCGAGGAACCTTTCCTCCTCATCTCCTCTGCTTTTGATGAAAAATAGCAGGAAAAAATAGGTCCCATGGAGAGGTTAGTCGCTGCAATTTCTAAAAAGCGAGTTCCAGCGACAAGTCGCTCATCTTTTCCTAACAAGCGATTACTAGAGATTTCAACAACGGAGCAATTTCTATTTCCCACAAATCCAGGTGTCCTATTCCCCGCCCACAATTAGAAATTACATTTAGTGCAATGGGGAAATCGCAGCGACTTTTACTTCCAGCGATTCCAATAGTTTTGAATGACAATACTTTCTTTGTAAAATTGCTTGAAAAAGGGTTTCGTAGTGATTCGGAGAGAAAATCAATTTGAAGTTGTATCGACATTTTAGGTACTGGGGATTCATATTCTTCCCTATGTAGAGACGAACGACTTGTCGCTGGAACTCGCTTTTCAAAAATGGCAGCGACTGATCTCTCCATGGGAAATCAGCCTTATACAGACAGAATCCCAGCTATAAAGCAGGGCCGTTGACACAAATATGGCTGCTCATAAAACAGCCTCAATACTGAATATGCTCATTGGCTCCTCTCCCAGTGGGTCTCCATAGGCGCCTAATTATTGGCCCAGGGGACAAATCACTGGATCATCTATAGCCAATGGGGCCACTATCTCAGTAGGCCCAGCTCAAGGCTTACTTTACACTTTTTTACTCAGCCCAAGAAGCAGCTTTTTGACTCCATAAAATATAACAAAACTTGAAATGAGATTTATTATAAAAATACAACATTCCAAAAAAAAAAATTTTTTTATGCCCTAGAAAAATAGTTTTAAACCCATTATTGCTTTCTCCAAGGCAGCGGGGCACCCTCTGTCTTTAACACTCCGGCCCTCCTCAGATCCAGGCTGCTGAGGATGCTGGGAGCTGTAGATCCAATTGGCTAAAGGGCTGCCAGTTTAATCCCTGAATATCTTGCCATGTGGCTTGGAGGTCACTCAGTTGCAGTTAAACCAATCCAGTTGTGATTCTGCCCCCTAGTGGAGCACAGAGTAATCTCGGTTACCCCCAGAGAGGAAATGGAATAACCCGGTACCTTCTCCTGCTCTCCACTGGTGCATTCCGCCAGTTTTATGCTGTTGTTATCCTCTAAGTGGCGCTACTGCAATGTCACTCTGCAATATGAACCAATAGAACATTTTCCCCTCGGATGAAGAGCTGTTTTAGATGGCGGCTGAACACTTGCTGGTAATCCACCTTCTCTTTCCTATTCCTCCTCTGCTGCTTGGGTCTGATCCCAGAATCCCCCAGGGGGCACGGCTCTACTGGCCCAGTTGTCTTTTCACGCAGCTGAGTAGACTTCTTAATGGGAGGTGGAGGGAGATCTTCTGCAGATCCAGCTGGTAACGTCTGAATGGGTCGCCCCTTTGCAGGGTCATGTGACCCTGATTCCTGAATCTGTAGCCTATCAAAGAGCTGCACAAAAGAAACATATTACAATAAGAAAATGCATAGTATTTATAATGACACTAGGCCAGTGGTTGGGAACTGCTGAGTGGTGGGAAGCAGAATATGGGGCAGAGATAAATATATATACATTTGGGGCCACTAATATCCATACACTGTGCTTGTAATAGTGCATGTACTGACCCATTTTATGAACCATACGGGTCACATGTGGCAATGACACAGGGAGTTACAGACATTACCCGGGTGAGGGTGAGCTGGGGCTCATTATAGAAAGCTTTGCCCAGGACAGGCTTCCTGTAGGTCTCATCCACGTCAACCATTGCCTGCAATAAAGAGCACATAGGTGGGTGTTTAATGTCATCCTGTGCCCCTCTATATGGCCACAGATATATCTGGGGTACAGAAGTCTGTGTAATGAGATCTATGGAACGTGACATGTTATTGGGAGAGGCACCATGGGGTGCAGGCTGGAAGCCAGAAGAACACATACCATGTTCCAGAATTTGTCAAAGGCAACGATGAACCCAGAACAAACTCCCCGCAGGCCTTTAAATGTGCGGATGTGAACTTTAATCCGGATCCTGTCCTGGATGCAGCGGTTCAGCTCCCCCAGGGGGCTACCGACATGTACTGTAAGGCAAATGGCACCCACTGTAACTAAATCACTTTCTACTGCACCCACTTTCCAGTTTTCATTGTTAGGCCCACCAAGCCTGTCCCTACTGTACACTTCTTACCAGTGCCCAGATCTTTTTCCTACTTTAGCCCCCTGACCCTCCCTACTGCACCCCAATTTTCTTTTATCCCAGGTTCCAAGTGCCTTTCCCTACTGCACCCTTCTCTCACCCCAAGGAGCCTCTTCCTACTCTCTCTACAGCACCCCAGTTTCCTGTCCTCATCCCCAGGCCCTGGATCCCTACTGTACCCCTTCTTCCACTTCATAGCCTTTACTTCCCACCTGAACTTTACACTGCCCCCTCCACTGCATTATTTTGCACCCTGGGGTCCCCAGGCCTATCTCTACTGTACCCTACTTGTTTTAGTTCCCATCCTATGTTTCCCCCATGATTCTGTCCCCAACTTTTCATTTCCTTGTTCCACCCAACCCTGTACCACCCACAGATGCTCCCTGGCCAACGTGTCAAACTTCCTCCATAGTTAGACTCCTCTACCCCCAACTATGTGTCCCCACTCCCCTACCCAGACTTACAGGGCATGCCTGTACCCCCATGTATGTGCCCCCCCTACCCAGACTCACAGGGCATGCCTGTACCCCCATGTATGTGCCCCCCTACCCAGACACACAGGGCATGCCTGTACCCCCATGTATGTGCCCCCCTACCCAGACTCACAGGGCATGCCTGTACCCCCATGTATGTGTCCCCCCTACCCAGACTCACAGGGCATGCCTGTACCCCCATGTATGTGCCCCCCCTACCCAGACTCACAGGGCATGCCTGTACCCCCATGTATGTGCCCCTCCTACCCAGACTCACAGGGCATGCCTGTACCCCCATGTATGTGCCCCCCTACCCAGACTCACAGGGCATGCCTGTACCCCCCATGTATGTGCCCCCCCTACCCAGACTCACAGGGCATGCCTGTACCCCCATGTATGTGCCCCCCCTACCCAGACTCACAGGGCATGCCTGTACCCCCATGTATGTGCCCCCCTACCCAGACTCACAGGGCATGCCTGTACCCCCCATGTATGTGCCCCCCCTACCCAGACTCACAGGGCATGCCTGTACCCCCATGTATGTGCCCCCCCTACCCAGACTCACAGGGCATGCCTGTACCCCCATGTATGTGCCCCCCTTACCCAGACTCACAGGGCATGCGTGTACCCCCATGTATGTGCCCCCCCTACCCAGACTCACAGGGCATGCCTGTACCCCCATGTATGTGCCCCCCCTACCCAGACTCACAGGGCATGCCTGTACCCCCATGTATGTGCCCCCCCTACCCAGACTCACAGGGCATGCCTGTACCCCCATGTATGTGCCCCCCTACCCAGAATCACAGGGCATGCCTGTACCCCCATGTATGTGCCCCCCTACCCAGACTCACAGGGCATGCCTGTACCCCCATGTATGTGCCCCCCTACCCAGACTCACAGGGCATGCCTGTACCCCCATGTATGTGCCCCCCCTACCCAGACTCACAGGGCATGCCTGTACCCCCATGTATGTGCCCCCCCTACCCAGACTCACAGGGCATGCCTGTACCCCCATGTATGTGCCCCCCCTACCCAGACTCACAGGGCATGCCTGTACCCCCATGTATGTGCCCCCCCTACCCAGACTCACAGGGCATGCCTGTACCCCCATGTATGTGCCCCCCCTACCCAGACTCACAGGGCATGCCTGTACCCCCATGTATGTGCCCCCCCTACCCAGACTCACAGGGCATGCCTGTACCCCCATGTATGTGCCCCCCCTACCCAGACTCACAGGGCATGCCTGTACCCCCATGTATGTGCCCCCCCTACCCAGACTCACAGGGCATGCCTGTACCCCCATGTATGTGCCCCCCTACCCAGACTCACAGGGCATGCCTGTACCCCCATGTATGTGCCCCCCCTACCCAGACTCACAGGGCATGCCTGTACCCCCATGTATGTGCCCCCCCTACCCAGACTCACAGGGCATGCCTGTACCCCCATGTATGTGCCCCCCCTACCCAGACTCACAGGGCATGCCTGTACCCCCATGTATGTGCCCCCCCTACCCAGACTCACAGGGCATGCGTGTGAGCACATTCTTGGGGGGTCGGCTCCTGCGGGGTCTGACTGGAACTTTCCCCTCTTCCCCCGGTACCATCAGCTGCTTCAGCCTCTCTATGCGCTCCGGGTCCGGTGCGGGCTTTCTACCCTTCCGCGTTGCCGCTCGGCCTGGCTGCGCCCCCCGGGCCCTTCCCCTGCCTCCGCCGCGCAGAAAGCTCTCATACTCCGCCAAGTTATTAAAGCAGCGCACATCGGGGAACGGCAGCGGAGTCTGCGGGGAGTAAAGGGCCAGGAGAGGGTTGAAAGACTCCGAACTAACATCCAGGCAGCTCTCTGGCGCCTCATCTTCCGCCTCCGCCATAGAAGCACTCCGGGCCGCGTCCCCGGTCTCTCCTGCAGCATCGTCCCGCCTGCCTGCTGCCTTCATGCGGCCAGGAGCATGTAATACTGAGGATGCCCACTAGGTGGCACTAGCGCACCGCTGTACGATTTACTTAGGCAGAAGTTCCTGATGGAGCTACAATTCAATCAGTTGCAAGAGGTGAGAGGGCGACGCATTTGTGACTGCTGCAACTAAAATGTGAGTCTGTGCAACCCTGCTGTCAGTCTGTGCAATCCTGCTGTGAGTCTGTGCAACCCTGCTGTGAGTCTGTGCAACCCTGCTGTCAGTCTGTGCAACCCTGCTGTCAGTCTGTGCAACCCTGCTGTCAGTCTGTGCAACCCTACTGTCAGTCTGTGCAACCCTGCTGTCAGTCTGTGCAACCCTGCTGTCAGTCTGTGCAACCCTACTGTCAGTCTGTGCAACCCTGCTGTCAGCCTGTGCAACCCTGCTGTCAGCCTGTGCAACCCTGCTGTCAGCCTGTGCAACCCTGCTGTCAGTCTGTGCAACCCTGCTGTGAGTCTGTGCAACCCTGCTGTGAGTCTGTGCAACCCTGCTGTCAGCCTGTGCAACCCTGCTGTCAGCCTGTGCAACCCTGCTGTCAGTCTGTGCAACCCTGCTGTCAGTCTGTGCAACCCTGCTGTCAGTCTGTGCAACCCTGCTGTCAGTCTGTGCAACCCTGCTGTGAGCCTGTGCAACCCTGCTCTGAGCCTGTGCAACCCTGCTGTCAGTCTGTGCAACCCTGCTGTCAGTCTGTGCAACCCTGCTGTCAGTCTGTGCAACCCTGCTGTGAGCCTGTGCAACCCTGCTGTCAGTCTGTGCAACCCTGCTGTCAGTCTGTGCAACCCTGCTGTCAGTCTGTGCAACCCTGCTGTCAGCCTGTGCAACCCTGCTGTCAGCCTGTGCAACCCTGCTGTCAGTCTGTGCAACCCTGCTGTCAGTCTGTGCAACCCTGCTGTCAGTCTGTGCAACCCTGCTGTGAGCCTGTGCAACCCTGCTGTCAGTCTGTGCAACCCTGCTGTCAGTCTGTGCAACCCTGCTGTCAGTCTGTGCAACCCTGCTGTCAGTCTGTGCGCTACAAGGGTCTTATATGTAAAAACTACTCATCTCAGTATGCTTTACTGTAGTGCTGTGCAACTTCTGTGGCACTGAGTGATGGAATTTTACCAGCCTACATGGCGGAGGGCCAAAAGTGGAAGCCAGTTTTGACCACTCCCCTTTTCAAACCACACCCATGTTATCACAAGAGCTTATAAACCATACCCACATTAATGGTGGTAGCGCAGCAAAACCCCAAATGGTTGGTGCTCACTGTAGGGATATCCCCCTTCATTCATATGTGAAAGAATTATATTATGTCATATTAAGACACACCCTTAAATATAGCACATAGCACATAATCACACACACATTAAGGACCATATAATGACCTCCCAAAGGCAGCATAGGGCAGGCAGAGCATGGCACACACAGGCAGGGAAGGGCAGGAAGAGTATGACACACACAGGCAGCATAGGGCAGGCAGAGTATGGCACACACAGGCAGCATAGGGCAGGCAGAGTATGGCACACACAGGCAGGGAAGGGCAGGCAGAGTATGACATACACAGGCAGCATAGGGCAGGCAGAGTATGGCACACACAGGCAGCATAAGGCAGGCAGAGTATGGCACACACAGGCAGCATAGGGCAGGCAGAGTATGGCAAACACAGGCAGCATAGGGCAGGCAGAGTATGGCACACACAGGCAGCATAGGGCAGGCAGAGTATGGCACACACAGGCAGCATAGGGCAGGCAGAGTATGGCACACACAGGCAGGGAAGGGCAGGCAGAGTATGACACACACAGGCAGCATAGGGCAGGCAGAGTATGGCACACACAGGCAGGGAAGGGCAGGCAGAGTATGACACACACAGGCAGCATAGGGCAGGTATAGTATGGCACACACAGGCAGGGTAGGGCAGGCAGAGTATGGCACACACAGGCAGGGTAGGGCAGGCAGAGTATGGCACACACAGGCAGCATAGGGCAGGCAGAGTATGGCACACACGGGCAGGATAGGGCAGGCAGAGTATGGCACACACAGGCAGGGTAGGGCAGGCAGAGTATGGCACACACAGGCAGGATAGGGCAGGCAGAGTATGGCACACACAGGCAGGGTAGGGCAGGCAGAGTATGGCACACACAGGCAGCATAGGGCAGGAAGTACAGTGACACAATGCAGCTGCTCCTACAATCTGCGCCTACAGTCTGAGAAGTGAACATATAGGGAATGTACTGTAAGGGATACTGTACCCCCTACTGTAAATGATAAGGATTTTAGAAGTCACTGAGGGGTTCTGTGCCCATATAAAGGCACAAGGCTGCAGGCTGAGTTATACAGGGAACTCTGAGTATCACTCATGTATTATAAGGGATAATGTACCCCCTACTGTAAATGATAAGGATATTTGCAGTCACTGAGGGGTTCTGTGCCCATATAAAGGCACAAGGCTGCAGGCTGAGTTATATAGACATAAAATATGGAGAAATATTATATTTATTGGATATTAAGTATATAATAAATAGATGTAATGGTGCATTGTGGGTTGTATATGTCAATCATTTATTGGATCAAGTGAAGTAATGATATAAATACACAGGATTCCTAAAGAAAAAGGAACCAAATAAATTAAGCACTAAAGTTGAGTAAAGGATGTCGAACAATAATTAACCAGTTAATTAGAGGGTGCAGTTATTAAGTGGAGATATGTTCCCTCTCTTTTAGGGCTCTGGCACACGGGGAGATTAGTCGCCCGCGACAAATCTCCCTGTTCGCGGGCGACTAATCTCCCCGAGTTGCCATCACCTGCCATCCCACCGGCGAAAATGTAAGTCGCCGGTGGGATGGTGCACGCTGCGGCGCGATTTTGGGAAATCGCTGAAAAAGCCTCGCGAGGCAACTTCGGCGATTTCCCGAAATCGCGACGCCGCGTGCGCCATCCCGCCGGCGACTTACATTTTCGCCGGTGGGATGGCAGGTGATGGCAACTCGGGGAGATTAGTCGCCCGCGAACAGGGAGATTTGTCGCGGGCGACTAATCTCCCCGTGTGCCAGAGCCCTTACAAGGACATAAAGAGAGGCTACATTCATTTGTTATGGTGCATGGATTTGTGTTTAGAATCGCAAGCAGGACCTACCATGTTTTTGTCTCGGTTGAGGTATTATTATGGAAGTATCCTTCAAGACAAGCTACAGAGAATGCCTTTATTATTATCATTCCCATCAGTCCCTGCCCCAGTGGAGCTTACAATCTAAGGGCCCTATCACATTCCCATCAGTCCCTGCCCCAGTGGAGCTTACAATCTAAGGTCCCTATCACATTCCCATCAGTCCCTGCCCCAGTGAGCTTACAATCTAAGGGCCCTGTCACATTCCCATCAGTCCCTGCCCCAGTGGAGCTTACAATCTAAGGTCCCTATCACATTCCCATCAGTCCCTGTCCCAGTGAGCTTACAATCTAAGGGCCCTGTCACATTCCCATCAATCCCTGCCCCAGTGGAGCTTACAATCTAAGGCCCCTATCACATTCCCATCAGTCCCTGCCCCAGTGGAGCTTACAATCTAAGGTCCCTATCACATTCCCATCAGTCCCTGCCCCAGTGGAGCTTACAATCTAAGGCCCCTATCCCATTCCCATCAGTCCCTGCCCCAGTGGAGCTTACAATCTAAGGTCCCTATCACATTCCCATCAGTCCCTGCTCCAGTGAGCTTACAATCTAAGGTCCCTATCACATTCCCATCAGTCCCTGCTCAAACTAAAGTCCCTGTCACAGACACACACTAGGGGGAGATTTATCAGAAGCCAATTATCCTGTCTTCATGTTAAAAGGAAACCAGGTTACCCACAGTAACCCATGCAGACACAGGGATAACATACAAACTGCTTGCAGGTAGGCAATCAATATGGCAGCACCCACTCTTTTGTATAGAAGAAAATAAGCAGAGGAGGAATGATGGACTAGCTAGACTCTAGAAAACCAATAGAGAATGAATTCAGTAGTTATGTGTGGTTTTTGTGTGGCTTTTGATGGCTGGGGCACTTGCTGAGTTCTAGAATGTTCCCCTGAATAGCAGTGGCCACACCAATTGCAATAGGATGGCGCCCCCTGGAGAGTTACTCATGGGTAGGGTTCCACTCTGACAGGCGAGACCATGGGGTATTACCCCTGTCCAGCCCCTACACTGCCAGCTTCCCCCATTCCACTCAATTCTCTGCCATTCCAAACTGGCAGCCCAACTCCTAAGCAAGTACATGTCACATTTTGACGCAAAAACCCTCTTCTTGTACCTCTTTTTTCCAGCTTTAAAGGGGTGGTTCACCTTTAAGTTCACTTTTAGCATGTTATAGAATGCCCTGTTCCTAGCAACTTGAAAATTGGTCTTCATCATTTTTTCTTTATAGTTTTTGTTTTATTTGCCTTCCTCTTCTACCTCTTTCCGGTTTTCAAATGGGGGTCAGTGACCCCGACAGACAAATAATTATTGCTCTGTAAATCTACAATATTATTGTTACTTTTTATTACTTATCATCCCATTCAGTCCTCCTCCTATGCATATTCCAGTATCTTACTCAAACCACTTCTTGGCTGCTAAGGAAAATAAGACCCTAGCAACCATATGGCTGCTAAAATACCAAACTGGAGAGCTACTGAACAAAAAGCTAAGTAACTGAAAAACCACAAAAAAATGCCAATTGCCCCATAATATCACTGTCTACATCATACTAAAAGTTAATCTACAGGGGAACCACCCCTTTAAAGTTGTACCAATGGGCTCTAGTGCAATGCTGGAACCAGGGCAGATCCCCCAGGAGATTGTGCAGCCAGTAATGCAATGCAGTAAGGCCCATTTGCCTCTTTAGGGCTGCAGTGTGGGTTCAGCCTTCTTGCAGGGATGGAGGTGGAGCAAGGATCTCATTGGCTGGAGAGACTGTTTTTACCCGTACCTATCAAAGCCCACTCCAGCCCAGAATGCAGGAGGATGCACATGAAACCTAGGAAATCTGCAGACATAGGGGATGTAACTGGCCTATATAGGGGGGCGTATGTGGGAGCCCTGACAGCAATCCTGTTGCCTGACAGATGTAAATGTCTGATTTGTGGACCTCAAATGGGACAGGAATGGGTGGAATTTGAGAAGTCGCTGGCATCTTGGGAAGTAACCAGGGCTAATGTTACCCTACCATTCACTGTGATGTCTCCAATAAGGCCAATGATGGCACGGCAGGGGCACAAGAAGGGGCAATGGACCCATGGGTCCCTAAAACTCATAGGTGTAGATATCAGCAGAAAGGCCATTGCACCCCACCAATTTCTCTTTTCTGGGAAGGGACTGGGCTCAGAAATGCTCAGGTTGGCGCTGCCAACGCTCGTCATGGTCTCAGTGTTTCCCATGTGATTAATGGCGAATTAAACTGCTGCAAGTCGCAAGGTGGTCAGCATGCTGCATGTGCCTTAACCTGTAGAAGACGGGGGGTCCTTTATAAAGACTGGGCAAATTTGCATCTGGGTTACTACCCATGGCAACCAGGCAGGTATTTGCTTTTATTACTAAAAAAAAGGCTAATCATTGACTGGTTGCTATAGTTTACTGCCCAGGTGGAAATTTGCCCAGTCTTTAGAAATGACCCCCAGGGTGTTTATGAATAAAACCAAAGGTGAAAGAGATGAACCGAGTCCTGGCTATTACATTTATTGCATCTTGGATGGGGACGCCCTTATCCAGAATGCTAGAAAGGCCCAATCCACTAGGCCGTAGGGTAAGGGCCTAGAGATGGAGGGGGATACCTGCATGCTCCCTGCCACAGCTCTGTAACCAAGGAATGCATTGAGTCAAATCAATTGTTACTGCATTTCTTCCTTCCCTTATGGTAATGGTCTTCAGCCCCTACTCCTCACAGCAGGAGGGCAACAAACAGAAGCACCCATCCCATTGTCTCTAATAGGAAAGTCTTGCTAACTGCCCAAAAGAAGAGTCATGGTGGGCGTGGGAGGCTTCGTCATGTGGTGCCCTCTGGGCCTGAAAGTGAGGAATCCATTGCCTTGCGTCTGGTGCGGTTCGGAGGAACAGGAGGCGGCAGCGGTAATCTTCTGGGTCGTTCTAATCTCTGAAATGTACAGATAATAAGTCATACAACGTGACTGCTTTACCATCATGTCCCCATTTCTCAAAAATCGCATTTTATTTTACAAAAAAAAAAAAAACTTGGTGTAGTTCCCCTTTAAACTTTAGTCTTCCTAATCCTGAGCAATCACATCAATGAAAAGTTTATATAATACAGAAAATTTATATGAAGTATAAAAAACACTATTTCCATCATCACCTTACCTTTGGAGCAGGAGGGGGTGGTGCTGAAGCAGGAGGGGGTGGAACTGGAGCAGGAGGCGTTGGCGCTAGAGCAGGAGGGGGTGGAGCCGGTCTATTCGGAGGTGGAGTCCTCATTGCATAACCAGTCTTTATAGCTCCACCCTGCTGAAGATAACTGACACCATGAAGAATCTTCCCAGCCCCACCCTTGAGGTCTTGGTTGGAATGATGACTGATGGCAGAAGAATACTTTGCAGCACCACCCTCAGGTTGCTCTTGGTGATGCTGACTGGCAGCTGACTGGCTCTTTTCTACTCTCAGCGTGGGGTACAAAACTGGAGGGCTCTTGGGTTGCTGTGGAAACAGGCAGAGATAAGATTTCAATTACGAAGTGACTGCTGCATAGACAGACATTGAACTGCAATAACTGTTTATGACTTCACCCAAAGCAAGCAGTATGGGGGTCAGATATCACTTTTATTCAGCTCCTGAGGAAGCGTATCGGATATACGCGAAACGCGCTGAGCAATATATGAGCCTGTTGTTTTCTACGTTCTGTAAGTAGCCTGATTTTAGCAGGATTTATTTAATAAATGATTTTATACTATCTGCCATTTTTTCTCTCTGTTTGCTTAAACTGAGGACCCGGTTACATCTTTTTATGATCTATATGCGCTCCTGCTGTACATCTATGAAAGTATGGCAGTCCTCACTCTAAATATAGATGTAAATATTTAGAGAATAAGGGATTATCTGTAAAACTCACCATGGGCACTTGTGGTCTTTGTTTGGAGGTAGAACCAACACCGTGTTTTGTTGGACTGTCACTGTAATTCCAAAGGGCAGAAATCTGTTAGTACACTGGTGCTTTCCTATTCAACACAATGGGAGGCGGCGGGGGGTGGAAGTTCTGGCCATGTGGAGACTGGCCAGAAAAAAACAACCAAAATCCACTTCAGATCCCATAGGCCTTAGACTTACATTCACAATATGATTAACTGAAAAAGAGACCCTGTTTGTGAAATGTCAAAGGGTAAATTAATGTAGCTTTATAGAATAAGTCCCCTTAGTTTAACTGACCCTTCATATTTAGCCCCAACTGCGACTCTTAAGGGAATCCAGTCTCCCCAGGGCAAACCCAGATATAGTGCACCTACTCTTCCTGGGCTGCTCTCTTCCCCATTGTCAAACATGGTGATATGGATGCTTTTCACATACAGATCAGTGCAAATCAGTTTACAGACCAAGCTCCCTTCAGTGGCTACAGGTTCATCATTCAGCCTGCCCCCCCCCGCCCTCCCTGCACAAACTTTGCCAAGCTTGCTGAGGGGCAAAACACATTCTTTTGGCTGGATATAAAATCTATAGTACTGGATACCTTTTGTGCAAAGGGCAGGTTGCTGGGCAGCTCTCTGTCTTGGCTTGTCTTCCCCTGATCCTGAATACGTAAAAGAACATGGCAAGGGAAAGCGCCATCCCTGCAAGTAATGCAAGTGGGATGCAAATCCAGAGCACTAAGGCCAGGGAACCTGGAAAAGGGAAAAATCTGGATTAATTCTCTGGATCCTAAAGAACTTTTTCGAGTCTTTAATGGCAGGGCATGGGACTCACCATCTTCTGGTACTGGTCCGCTATCAATGCTGCCCCCGTTACCTGTCTGGTTACAGAATGGGGGTCTCCAACCAGCAAAGCAATGGCAGTTCCTGTTATTATTACACATCTGTAGGGGGGGGCAACAAAAATACAAAATATTATATTAGCCCATAGAAGGGTGTGGCAGGCAGCATGGCTCTCATGTCAGTACCAATATGATCTGTGCTTCTCACCCCATTCCCATGGCACTTCTTGGCACATTCATCCACCTGCAAGAAGGAGGTGTTTCTGCACTGCCCATCAAAGCAAATCTGTATGAAGACAAAGCACGGCAATATGGCATGCATATGAACAGACTCTATTTATATAAGTGCAGCCTATGGCCCATCTGATCACCCTTAATATATAGCATAAGTTCCAAACTCACCTGGTTCAGTCCACATTTGGTTCCCGTAAGCACAAGTCCTGGATCCATCAAGTCGTCTTCCTCCTTATAAATGTGAGTCCCCCGGCACTGCACTCGCTTCCCTTCAATAGTGATGGTGGTGTCTATGGCCACTGCATTGGACTCCATGGGCTTAGAGGCTTGACTCAGGCACTGAATCTTTCCACACATGACATCCCTAGGGATAGGGAACCAGAAACCATTTGCAACCTGGGTGGTGGTATGGCAGGAGGGCTGCAAGCGCTATAGTAACTTAGACTAATTGGTTTAATGCAGTGATCCCCAACCAGTGGCTCGTGAGCAACATGTTACTCCCCAACTTCTTGGATGTTGCTCCCCGTGGCCTCAGTGGCAGGTGCTTATTTTTTAATTCCTGCCTTGAAAGCAAGTTTTGGTAACATAAAAACCATGAGTACTGCCAAAAAGAACCTCCTGTATGGTGCCAGTCCACATAGGGGCTACCAAATAGCCAATCACAGCCCTTATTTGGCACCCCTGGAACTTTTTGCACACTTGTGTTGCTCCCCAACTCCTTTTCCATTTGAATGTGGCTAACGAGTATAAAATGGTTGGGGATCCCTGGTTCAATGGATGAGAGATGTTCTGTATTCTAATAAGGTATAGGCCTCATATGGTACTTGTGGTTATAGCATATCAATTTATGCACCAAAACTCATTGTTATGTGGATGAATGATTCCTTTATATTCTATGCTAGCTGAGGCTTTTTATGTTCATGGGCTCCTCTCTGCACTTTTCTCCCACTCACCTTCCTTCACAGCTCCTGTATGTCCCACTCATGTCCCGGCCACAGTTGCCATACTGATCCCCAGCTACATTGATCAGCTCAAAGCAGAGATCTGGAGCCACTCGCGAGCCTGTGAGCATATGCACAAAGCACCCATGAGCTATCAGTGTTCTCTACCTTTATATAAATACATTTATTAATGTGTGTACACAGCATTTGGCCACGTGCAGCAGCTATCCTGGGACCGTCCAAGTATTTTTTATCATGGCTTTACTTGCCCTTTAAGATATGGACCCTGGGATGGGGAAACAAGGGGTTACACTTTACACGCAGGTTAGACTAACATCAGACGCCCCCAAACACATCAACACCCAGAAAATATATTCGCTGCCACCATCTATCATTAACAGGCGATATAGAAACCTAATGTTAATATCTCCCTGCTCTCTACAACAGGTAATATTTCACAATAAACATATGTATCACACACTCTCTCACTGTAGTTAGGGTTAGCTTCTACCAATTCAACAAGTACTCCAGCAGCCAAAGGGTTAAATTACAGTCAAACACTCTCTCCTGCTAACTAGTCAACTAGTTCATTAGCTACAGATAACTTTCCCTCTACACACAAACAAGGAGTTAATACATTTAGGCACAAGCTTTCATACAGGCAATGAGTTCTTTTTGGAGCAAAAAGACCAAACGTATTAAATGTTATATTTATTATTACAAAGGTAAACAGTGCATATAAAAAAAGATATTACAGAGAAGAGACATACACATGGAAATAAAATAAACCAGTAAAATAAAAAAGAATGAAACACAGAGAACCCCTATGTACCTTACCAAGTAATTCCTTTGTGTCCTGCTGAGGCAAGAGTTGGAAACTTGGGCACATACCCCCAACAGAATTGGGCCCTCAGGTATGAGCTCTCATGGTTAGGTGTCACCCCCCTTTTATGGCCTGCTGGGACACTCTCCCCTCACCGTCATTACCTTATGCATAAGGTGGGAATGTCCAGGGCCTCTTTGTGGACCTGATACCAAATACTTCCATTGTTAACACCTACAATGCCAGCGGAATACTGCTTTGGCATGACAGAATCAAACTGGAATTATAGAGCAGTGGGGCAGCAGAGGGTTTACTAATAGAATAAGCAATGCCACATCATATCACAGAATATGTTAGTAAGGGCATTAGATTATAACTTATGGTTCCATCCTATCATCAGAGCTGTCAGATAAAAGGAGCTGCAACCGTTCATCAGTTAACTGATATCTCAGGAGTTTACCCAGTGACCCATTTAGTGATTAAGAGTATTCGGCCAGCAATATAATGAAACAAAACCCTAAATCAAAGGAGGGGTGTCAATATTTAGGCCCCCCTAGTGACTATAATCATGAACCTACCCCAGGCTGCTGCCCCTTTTCTTTAGAAAAACGCACCACCCTAGGGTACTTATACAGGTCTGGAATGGGATTCAAAATAGGCCCTGGCATTTCAAGTACACAGAGGCCCAATCAGCCCCCCACCAGCCCACTAAATAATGACTAAATAGACTGTGGCATCTTCCAGAAGCCCCTCTGGCATTTGCCAGAAAGCACAGATTGCCAGTCCAGACCTGTGCTTACTTACTGCATGTACAGTACTTTTGGGGCTGCACAACCTTATGTAGCAAAATGCTTTCTGCTTGTTAGTAAGGTTGTAACTTACGCGCTCCCCAGAGTTGCTGGCACTGTTGTTGGTGGGTAAGGCACCTCCCGTTGTAGCAGAAAGCTTGTTCTCCTTGGCACAAGGTCCCATCCAGCTGAAAGGAGTTTGGCGGACAGACAGCAGACTGTCCGGTACAGAACTCCGGCAGGTCACAGGGTCGGGATGGCTTCCGACATGGAAACCCCGGTGGCCGCAGCTACATATAAGAGAGACAGCCCCAGAGGAGCAATGTGTTCAGGTGTCAGAGGCTCAAGTGTTTACTTAAATAAATATTTCTTCAGAACATTCTCTAAATGCCCTGTAATCCCCATATGGTTCTCATTAGCCTCAACCCATCCCTTCTACTCACTCTGACTTTTTAAGGACCATGATTAAAATGAATTTTGGAATATGGCTCACTTTGCATCGCAGGCAGCAGGCCCCATGCGCACAGTCTGCCCCCGCCATCAGGGTACATGTGGTTGCATTGCAGCAGGGGTTATTGCATTGCTGGGAAGAGGAAGAACACACAGTCACAAGACTGATACAAGGATATAATAACTTTCCGTGCACCCAGATAAACGCAGATACCATCAAAAGCACTGGAACAGATCAACTTAACCATCAACAAAATCCTCTTGTGTGTCTAAATAATGCACAAGCTAGGGGGAGTCCAAAGGGATGCCTATATGGAACCCACCCCTCCAGAATTCATCCTTTTTGAAATGCACTGTTCTATGTCCAAGGGCACCGGTGCCAAATGCACAAAAACATGACAATTTTGGGTTAAACCCTTCCTGTATACCACACATGTCAAACACAAGGCCCGCGGGCCAAATCCGGCCCGCCAGGCCTTGCAATGTGGCCCGCACCGCGCTGTCATCACTGCACGCCGCTGATGACAACTTTTCCCAGCATCAGAAAAGTCCGCCTGCCCCTCACTGGATGAGTCCCCGCCCTACTCTATGCCCTTCAAGCCGTACGCCTGGGACGAACTTGCCCGCTCGGAGCTCCGACAGTTGGTGCACAATTACCGGCCCGCAGCATTGGACAGAAGCCCCTCACTATACGGAGAGCGGGAACCCCAAGCCCCGCCCACTTCGCTGTACAGCGCAGAGAGAGGATTACGTGGACTGTACGGAGACTACAGGCAGGCCATAGGGCGCTATGGGGACCCCAGAGCTCAGCCTCCGATGTACGGAGAAAAGGCTCAGAGCATTAAGGTGGAGTCTGACCTGCTCTGCTCCCGGCTGCTGCTCAACAACGGCACATACAAATGCCTTAAATGCAGCAAGGTATGAATGCGTAGTAAGTACTGTACACAAAGTATATTCTATCATAAATACTGTGCATAGGAGTTATCAGCATTACTACTGGTATATACATTCCTTGACTCAGCAAGTGACACATAAAGACAGTTTTTTTCTTAATACTAATGAAGTGAGGAATTGGCCTGGGCAGGTGAGATCTGGTGGGTAGAGCAGCCCCATCTTCTGTTTAGTGCACACATGTCAAACACAAGGCCCGCGGGCCAAATCCGGGCTGCCAGGCCTTGCAATGTGGCCCGCACCGCGCTGTCATCACTGCACGCCACTGATGACAACGGAGGCTTGTGATCTCGCGGGCCGTACTTGCTATCTATTACGCATGTGCATAGATTCTATGCGCATGCTAATAGATAGCAAGTATGGCCAGCGAGATCACAAGCCTCCGTTGTCACCATGACTGTTCAGTAAACCATTCGGCCCTCGATTTAGGCTGGATTTTAGATTTTGGCCCCTTTTCTGATTGAGTTCGACACCCCTGCTGTATACAGTTAATGAGGCCTCCAATCTCTTACCTCTGGGTCCCCGCAGTCACATTGCTCGCCCTCTTCCAAAAAGCCATTGCCGCAACGTGGCCCCCCGAACAAGGTCTTGGTGTCTGGCAAATTACTGAGGCACATCCCACCCCCGGAGCGGAAGAACCGATCCAACTCCTGCTTGTTGCAGGCATTGAACACTTTAGGGAAGGGATGTCTGAAAGCAGAAGAATAGTGTCCAAGTGGAGCAGCGTACTGGGCCTCTACATGTGTACCCAATGTGCCACAGCAAGAAAAGTGGAGTAGCCTCCTCAGCCCTCTACACACACATAGGCATCTGTACCGACATTCAAGGTTATCCATCAGGGACACATTTAGGCCTGCTTCTACCCTAGGTACCGGACAGCCAACTGCACACTCTTAACTGATTGGGGCATGCGCAGTATAGGCTATGCATGCTCCAATCATGGAAGACCAGGTCCCCCCATTCCCCTTTAGATTGGTAGGCGGATGCCCTAGACACAGGCCCACAGGACCCAATATATCAGTATGACCCAGTGGGTGATTACACAGAGTCTTACCCTGTAGAAGCTGCCATAATACAACCTCCCTCCTCTGGTTTGGCCGTGCAGCATCCTGCAGCATCGTGGCTCATTCCAAAATTATGCCCTAATTCGTGGGCCATGGTGGCTGCTACACCAATCGCATTGTCAGAGTGATCCTGTAATGGTAAAGGGCTTGCTTATAAGTAGTGATGACTCAGGACCCCCCTGTATTGAGCTTTAAGTTTTTACAGATCATGTTACAGATCATGCTTTTCGTACCATGTTCACGCCTCCTGACTGATACACAGAGCACATGGCCTGCAGTGGAGCCAGACCAATAGTTGTACCATAAAAAGAGCGCCCCCTGCATGAAAAAAACAAAAATTACTATGGGTGAAATATATAAAGTTCAATGCACAATATTTGCAAAGTACTGAGCTGATTTCTGCTTTATCTGCTATTTCTGAATAGTCACAATAACATAGCAGCTGAGGCTGATAGAAGACATTTTATGCTTTTAGCATCAAGGTCATAGGTTGACCATTCCATGTTATTGAGCCATAGAGCAGTGGTCTCCAACCTTTTTTGCACCACAGACCGTTTCAAGCAAGACAATTTTTCCGAGGGCCATGGGTGGTGGGTATAATACAGCTCATCATAATTAGAGATGTAGCGAACTGTTCGCCGGCGAACTAATTTGCGCGAACATCGGGTGTTCGCGTTCGCGCAAATTCGCGGACTTTTGCCGATGTTCGCCACTTTGGGTTCGCCGCGTTTTTTTTTGGCGCCGCGGTTTTTCGCCTTGGTTTTTCCGCCACGTTTTTCCGCCGCGTTTTATCGCCTATGCATATACATAGGAATAGCTTGCGGGTTTTTTTTGGGCGTTATTTTTTGGCGTTTTTTTTTTGGCGTTTTTTTTGTGTTATTTTTTGGCGTTTTTTTTGCGATTTTTTTTTTTTGGCGTTTTTTTTACAAAGTATTTTTCAGAGAAATTTTTGCTTGATCCCCCTCCTGCATGCCTCTGTCCAGGTCGTGGCACCCTTTAAACAACTTTAAAATCAGTTTTCTGGCCAGAAATGGCTTTTCTAGGTTTTAAAGTTCGCCTTCCCATTGAAGTCTATGGGGTTCGCAAAGTTCGCGAATATTCGCGAGTTTTGCCGAAAGTCCGCGAACGGGTCCGCGAACATTTTTGGCGATGTTCGCTACATCCCTAATCATAATACAAAATCAGCAACTAGATGCACCCAGCCCCTCTGCTCTTCTTACTCCTACCTAAGTGGCGACATCCCCTGACACTTAATATGGAGCTTTAAGTACTTTGGTCCTTTTTGTGATCAGTAGAAAGCTCCCTGGGCTTCGCATTGCTGTTGTCATGGAGTTGGGATCACAGGTAATTGGGACCAGAGGTGGCCCAGTTCAGCACAGCCCACAGCCCGGCACCGGTGCCCGGCCTGGTGGTTGGGGTCTCCTGCCCTAGAGACCCCAGGGCTACAGTTAGAGATGGTGCTCCCCCCTAGATACTGTTGTTCTACATGTCTTCAAAACATGCTGAGGAACCCACATATAAATCTGCAATGGAGATGCTCTACTCTTCCTCTGCATAAGTACTACTGCATGAACCTGGGAAGTGGCTTACCAAAAAGTAGGTGGGATTGGGGGGATAAAGTGTGGCTAGCAGTAACTAAGCATGGTGTACAATTATTGAGGGCATGGGCTAAATTGTTATGAAAATATCTATACATTGATTGGTTGTGTATCACCCTTACGTTATGAGCTGGGCATTATCATGGGGGGTGTGCTGCAGAAGCTTCCTCCTCCACGAAAGGAAAGCACGCAGGGTGCTGTATGGATTCTCGGAGACGTTGCACTTATCACCGGCTGTCCAGACCTCCAGCCCTACGAGAGCGATTCGAATGTTCAGAGCCCTGTAGAACTGCAGGGAGAGGAGTGTGAAGCCCACAACCCATTCGGGGGAGGCTGGTACAGGATTAGGGAACACTGCAGGAGAGAGGAACAGAGCAAGGTAGGGAGGTCTAGGCAAGGAGCAGTAATGCTGATAAAAATGTATAAAAACAAAAAGGCAAAATGAGGGAATAGAAAAAAAGAAGAAACAGCTCTACAGTAAGTAGTGATACATGAATGCACTCCAAATCCACGCCTGTGCCTGCAGGTTGGGGGGATTTGGGTCACAAAGGTTGCCTACAGTCATGGGTTAACCAGGTGGCAGCTACAGACACTGGTATTGCCAGACCTGTCACCCTTAGCCCCTAGATACATGAAGCTTATGAGTGGCAGATTATTTAGTTAACCTTCAATATGCCATTGCCCTTAGATTATATTATCACTAGTGGGTTGATTTATATGAGCACAGTATATTCCCCACCCCCAGATAGTCTTGTACCTTATCAATATAGTTCATGACTTCCAACATCTTGCGCTGGGTCTCTTCCAAGTCCGAGTCGTGTTTCTGAAACTGAGCAGAGCCAACAGATGGAGCCAGTTCAGTACACAAACACAGGATAACACATGCGCTGGCAGTTTCCAATGCACACAGTGATAATATTAAAGTTGCATTAAGGCTAAGCATTGTGCTAATGACCCTGTGGGATTTCTGCTTCCATTAAAGCCAGAGTATCAGGCAGTGAAAATACATATAAAGCCTCATTGTCTTTTCTTCCAACAGCAGTGTAAAATATAAACCTTTTGTTTGTGCTGTAATTGAAAGTTGCTAAATGTGGTCTTTATTGTGTAAACGTGTAATTCCCTGTACTGTTCACACCTTTTAATCGCTGCATTGTTCACCCCCTGCATTGTTCATACCTCAGGCTCAAGCTGTAACCACCCACATTGTTTACATGTTCACACCTCAAGAGCAGTGCCAGCATTGTGTAACTGTATGCTGTCTGTGTGTGCCATACTCTGACTGCCCTATGCTGCCAGTGTGTGCCATACTCTGCCTGCCCTATGCTGCCTGTGTGTGCCATAATCTGCCTGCCCTATGCTGCCTGTGTGTGCCATACTCTCCCTGCCCTATGCTGCCTGTTTGTGCCATACTCTGCCTGCCCTATGCTGCCTGTGTGTGCCATACTCTGCCTGCCCTATGCTGCCTGTGTGTGCCATACTCTGCCTGCCCTATGCTGCCTGTGTGTGCCATACTCTGCCTGCCCTACGCTGCCTGTGTGTGCCATACTCTGCCTGCCCTATGCTGCCTGTGTGTGCCATACTCTGCCTGCCTTCCCCTGCCTATGTGTGCCATACTCTGCCTGCCCTATGCTACCTGTGTGTGCCATACTCTTCCTGCCCTACCCTGCCTGTGTGTGCCATACTCTGACTCTTGTTTTTTTTCTGGCCTGAGCCTAATAGAGCGGAGTGCAGGCTATTAGTCCACACCCCTGGCGGGGAAAACAATTTACCCCCAAAAGATGCACTTTAAGTTTTTTGCCACCTTTTTTTTTAAAGAACTAGGAGGCACAGAGGGACAGTTTACAACCCATTTAAGTAAACATAAACCTTTGCAGCCCAAACCTAACTACAGATGCAAGAGTAAACTGTGCAATGTTGGCTTAGGTAATAGAACTTATCAGTCAACTGCAATACCTCTGCATAGTCAGCTACCAGGTAAAGTTCCACACAGCGCTCTCCCTCCACATTCTCTCTCCTAACCTGCAAGAAACACAGTATGGCCAATCAGAATCTGCCCATGGTTCATAAATTACATAGTAGCTGAAATGGAAAAAATACATGTTTATTCCTTGTCTTCCAGATGAGCCAAAGGAAGGCAGAAACAAAAATGAAAAAACCCAAATCTTTTATTGATAATGGGTGCTGCCATACATATTTTATAAACTGAGGCACTGTACATGGGATTCAAAAGCACATATCCTACAGCTTCTGTCCTACAGCGGCTGCACTAATAGGACCCCAATCAGATATAAAAGGCTTTTTCTTTTTCCTGTCTTATCTATTGTGGTGCAAATTCCTTTATTGGATCTCTTTAGTCTTAAGGTCCCCATACACGGGCCGACTATAGCTGCCGATGTCAGTCCCTTGGACCGATTCGGCAGCTAATTGGGCCGTGTATGGGCAGAACAGAGCTGCCTGGCCGACCGATATCTGGCCTGAAATTGGGCAGATCTCGATCGGCCAGGTTAGAAAATCCGGTCGGATCGGGGACCGCATCGGCTCGTTGATGCGGTCCCCGAATCGACTGCCCCATAAGCTCAAATGTAATCCGATCGTTTGGCCCCAGGGCCAAACGATCAGATTATTTTTTTTAAAGTCCCTTGCTACCCGATATCGCCCACCCGTAGGTGGGGATATCGGGTGAAGATCTGCTCGCTTGGCGACATCGCCAAGCGAGCGGATCTTATAGTGTATGGGCACCTTTATCATGGCTGCATTAATGTAATGTCTACCCAATCAGATCTGCTGAGATCACAGGGCGACAAAAACATATGAAAAAACCCCTCGGCACATCTAATAACAGATCTCTTGGCAAATGATGTGACTATAAATCCTGCTTTATGTTCGGTGCTGCACTATGAAAGCAGATGTTACATGTAGAACTGGGCCTTATAAACAGAGATCTTCTGTTTCTACTCTACAGAAAGTGCAGCGCGCCAGATGCAGCCATCCATCTTGCTCAGTGAGAGGATGCGGTTTTGCTGCATAATCACATCTGTATTAAAGAAAACATTTATGAATAACCTCTGCTTCACTGAAGGGAAAATATAGACAAAGCATTAGGTGGGATACATTTTACTATAAGTAGGAGGCAGAAGGGAGGTGCCATTTACAGGGAAAGCATACCTCCCAACATCTGAAAAATGTTGAAAAAGAAATGCCGCATTACGCCCAATTTTGTGACCACACCCCTAAATACCACTCCCATTTTTCCAAAATTTGGCAGGTTATTTAAAGTTTCAACACATTTCTGGGGGTTTATGGGTCTTGTTTTATGTGTAATTACAGTTTTACTAACTAAGAGACATACATAGTAACATAGTAATGTAGTTGGACTTGTGTCCATCAAGTCCAACCATAATGCCTATATATAACCTGCCTAACTACTAGTTGATCCAGAGGAAGGCAAAAACCCCATCGGAAGCATCTCTAATTTGCCCCAGAGGGGAAAAAATTCCTTCCTGACTCCAAGATGGCAATCGGACCAGTCCCTGGGGCAACTTGTACTAAGAGCTATCTCCCATAACCCTGTATTCCCTCACTTGTACTGAGAGCTATCTCCCATAACCCCTGTATTCCCTCACTTGTACTGAGAGCTATCTCCCATACCCCTGTATTCCCTCACTTGTACTGAGAGCTATCTCCCCTACCCCTGTATTCCCTCACTTGTACTGAGAGCTATCTCCCCTACCCCTGTATTCCCTTACTTGTACTGAGAGCTATCTCCCATACCCCTGTATTCCCTCACTTGTACTGAGAGCTATCCCCCCTACCCCTGTATTCCCTCACTTGTACTGAGAGCTATCTCCCATACCCCTGTATTCCCTCACTTGTACTGAGAGCTATCTCCCATACCCCTGTATTCCCTCACTTGTACTGAGAGCTATCTCCCATACCCCTGTATTCCCTCACTTGTACTGAGAGCTATCTCCCATAACCCTGTATTCCCTCACTTGTACTGAGAGCTATCTCCCCTACCCCTGTATTCCCTCACTTGTACTGAGAGCTATCTCCCCTACCCCTGTATTCCCTCACTTGTACTGAGAGCTATCTCCCATACCCCTGTATTCCCTCACTTGTACTGAGAGCTATCTCCCATACCCCTGTATTCCCTCACTTGTACTGAGAGCTATCTCCCATAACCCTGTATTCCCTCACTTGTACTGAGAGCTATCTCCCCTACCCCTGTATTCCCTCACTTGTACTGAGAGCTATCTCCCCTACCCCTGTATTCCCTCACTTGTACTGAGAGCTATCTCCCCTACCCCTGTATTCCCTAACTTGTACTGAGAGCTATCCCCCCTACCCCTGTATTCCCTCACTTGTACTGAGAGCTATCTCCCATACCCCTGTATTCCCTCACTTGTACTGAGAGCTATCCCCCCTACCCCTGTATTCCCTCACTTGTACTGAGAGCTATCTCCCCTACCCCTGTATTCCCTCACTTGTACTGAGAGCTATCTCCCCTACCCCTGTATTCCCTCACTTGTACTGAGAGCTATCTCCCCTACCCCTGTATTCCCTAACTTGTACTGAGAGCTATCCCCCCTACCCCTGTATTCCCTCACTTGTACTGAGAGCTATCTCCCATACCCCTGTATTCCCTCACTTGTACTGAGAGCTATCCCCCCTACCCCTGTATTCCCTCACTTGTACTGAGAGCTATCTCCCCTACCCCTGTATTCCCTCACTTGTACTGAGAGCTATCTCCCATACCCCTGTATTCCCTCACTTGTACTGAGAGCTATCTCCCCTACCCCTGTATTCCCTCACTTGTACTGAGAGCTATCTCCCCTACCCCTGTATTCCCTCACTTGTACTGAGAGCTATCTCCCCTACCCCTGTATTCCCTCACTTGTACTGAGAGCTATCCCCCCTACCCCTGTATTCCCTCACTTGTACTGAGAGCTATCTCCCCTACCCCTGTATTCCCTCACTTGTACTGAGAGCTATCTCCCCTACCCCTGTATTCCCTCACTTGTACTGAGAGCTATCTCCCCTACCCCTGTATTCCCGCACTTGTACTGAGAGCTATCTCCCATACCCCTGTATTCCCTCACTTGTACTGAGAGCTATCTCCCCTACCCCTGTATTCCCTCACTTGTACTAAGAGCTATCTCCCATACCCCTACCCCTGTATTCCCTCACTTGTACTAAGAGCTATCTCCCATACCCCTACCCCTGTATTCCCTCACTTGTACTGAGAGCTATCTCCCCTACCCCTGTATTCCCGCACTTGTACTGAGAGCTATCTCCCATACCCCTGTATTCCCTCACTTGTACTGAGAGCTATCCCCCCTACCCCTGTATTCCTTCACTTGTACTGAGAGCTATCTCCCCTACCCCTGTATTCCCTCACTTGTACTGAGAGCTATCTCCCCTACCCCTGTATTCCCTAACTTGTACTGAGAGCTATCTCCCCTACCCCTGTATTCCCTCACTTGTTCTGAGAGCTATCCCCCCTACCCCTGTATTCCCTCACTTGTACTGAGAGCTATCTCCCCTACCCCTGTATTCCCTCACTTGTACGGAGAGCTATCTCCCCTACCCCTGTATTCCCTCACTTGTACTGAGAGCTATCTCTCCTACCCCTGTATTCCCGCACTTGTACTGAGAGCTATCTCCCCTACCCCTGTATTCCCTCACTTGTACTGAGAGCTATCTCCCCTACCCCTGTATTCCCTCACTTGTACTGAGAGCTATCTCCCATACCCCTGTATTCCCTCACTTGTACTGAGAGCTATCTCCCCTACCCCTGTATTCCCTCACTTGTACTAAGAGCTATCTCCCATACCCCTACCCCTGTATTCCCTCACTTGTACTAAGAGCTATCTCCCATACCCCTACTCCTGTATTCCCTCACTTGTACTGAGAGCTATCTCCCCTACCCCTGTATTCCCCGCACTTGTACTGAGAGCTATCTCCCATACCCCTGTATTCCCTCACTTGTACTGAGAGCTATCTCCCATAACCCTGTATTCCCTCACTTGTACTGAGAGCTATCTCCCATACCCCCTGTATTCCCTCACTTGTACTGAGAGCTATCTCCCATACCCCTGTATTCCCTCACTTGTACTGAGAGCTATCTCCCATAACCCTGTATTCCCTCACTTGTACTGAGAGCTATCTCCCATACCCCCTGTATTCCCGCACTTGTACTGAGAGCTATCTCCCATACCCCTGTATTCCCTCACTTGTACTGAGAGCTATCTCCCATAACCCTGTATTCCCTCACTTGTACTGAGAGCTATCTCCCATACCCCTGTATTCCCTCACTTGTACTGAGAGCTATCCCCCCTACCCCTGTATTCCCTCACTTGTACTGAGAGCTATCTCCCCTACCCCTGTATTCCCTCACTTGTACTGAGAGCTATCTCCCCTACCCCTGTATTCCCTCACTTGTACTGAGAGCTATCCCCCCTACCCCTGTATTCCCTCACTTGTACTGAGAGCTATCCCCCCTACCCCTGTATTCCCTCACTTGTACTGAGAGCTATCTCCCATACCCCTGTATTCCCTCACTTGTACTGAGAGCTATCTCCCCTACCCCTGTATTCCCTCACTTGTACTGAGAGCTATCTCCCATACCCCTGTATTCCCTCACTTGTACTGAGAGCTATCTCCCCTACCCCTGTATTCCCTCACTTGTACTGAGAGCTATCTCCCCTACCCCTGTATTCCCTCACTTGTACTGAGAGCTATCCCCCCTACCCCTGTATTCCCTCACTTGTACTGAGAGCTATCTCCCATACCCCTGTATTCCCTCACTTGTACTGAGAGCTATCCCCCCTACCCCTGTATTCCCTCACTTGTACTGAGAGCTATCTCCCCTACCCCTGTATTCCCTCACTTGTACTGAGAGCTATCCCCCCTACCCCTGTATTCCCTCACTTGTACTGAGAGCTATCTCCCCTACCCCTGTATTCCCTCACTTGTACTGAGAGCTATCTCCCCTACCCCTGTATTCCCTCACTTGCTAAATACCCACCCAGCCCCTTCTTAAAGTTATATAATGTATCAGCCAGTACAACTGATTCGGGGAGGGAATCCCACAACTTCACAGCTCTCACAGTAACAAATCCTTTCCGAATATTTAAATGGAACCTCCCTTCTTCTAAATGGAGTGGGTGCCCTCGTGCCCGTTGGAAGGCCCTACTGGTAAATAAAACATTAGAAAGGTTATTATATTACATTAACATTAACATTTATTTATAAAGCGCCAACATATTCCGCAGCGCTGTACAATAAGTGGGTTACATACATTGGACATACAGAGTAACATATAAAGCAATCAATAACCGATACAAGAGGTGAAGAGGGCCCTGCCCAAAAGAGCTTACAATCTACAAGTTATATGATCCCCTTATATATTTATACATAGTTATCATGTCACCCCTTAAGCGCCTCTTCCCCAGTGTAAACAGACCCAACTTGGCCAGTCTTTCCCCATAACTGAGACTTCCCATACCCTTTACCAGCTTAGTTGCCCTTCTCTGGACCCTCTCTAACTCAATCATGTCCCGTTTGAGCACTGGAGACCAAAATGCAGCTCAAAACCTTGTTTGCCCTTGCAGCTGCTGCCTGGCATTGCTTGCTACAGCCAAGTTTATTATCTACAAGGACTCCAAGCTCCTTCTCCATTATGGATTTGCCTAGTGCAGTCCCATTAAGGGTATAAGTGGCTGCATATTTTTACATCCCAGGTGCATGACTTACATTTATCCAAATTAAAGCTCTGCCACTTAGCTGCCCAGATTGCCAGTTGGTCAAGATCCTGCTGCAGGGATGTCACATCCTGGATAGAATTGACTGGTCTGCAGAGTTTTGTGTCATCTGCAAACACTGATACATTACTTATAATAACCTTCCCTAAGTAATTTATGAACAAGTTAAAGAAATAGTTATAATTGCATCTAAGTGCAGGTGTTGCCTGTTGAGTTTTCTGGGCTCTCTGCCAAAAGCCTTCTTATTTAATTAAGTTTGAGAAACTTTGTATATTTTTTGGCCTTCAGTGCAGGAGATCAAAGGGAAATGATGTACTTTTCAATAAGAATCCGGGAGTGATGTTAAGACATTTGGGAGGTAGTACAGCCTCATTCCTTCACCACACAACAGACAGTGGAGCAAGGGAAGTCTAAAGAATAGTGGGGAAAGGGCTTATTAGAACCCCAGTGATTGAACTGTTCTTTAGAGTCTTTTGTTAAATTAAACAATTTTTTGGAACGTTACCTCAGGCGGTGTTTTACCAGGTGTTACACAAAGCCAAATTTCCCATTTTTAACTGAAATTATATTAAATAATATTAATTTCAAGAGTTAAGGCACTCTAGGCAAGCGAAGACATGTGTTGGGGGGAAAGCTTTAGATCTTAGTAGACCTAGAACCACTGTTAGTGACAGGATCCGTGAAGCCCATGGATTGACTAGACTCTGTATTAAAGAGAGAGCATTGGCAGAGGGATCTACACTGAAGACACATATAATAACACTCAAGCTATTCTATATATAAAATACTGTATTACTTTCTGTATAATATAAATATATCAGAAGGCACCAAGGAATTCCACAACCATTTAAAGGAAAAGGAAAGTCATTTTGGCATTTTACTGCCAATAGATTCGCCATATTAGTGCCACCTAGAACTCAATTTATCTAGCAGAAAGCTTTACCATACCTGAGTAAAGAGCCCTAGAAGCTCCCTCCGAGAGCAGCCACCATTTTGGAAGCTTAGATCACACATTCCTAAGGGAAGGGGGAGGCTGAGTTCTTATGCATTCTCATAGAAGGGTTGAGCAGGAGAGGGGGGGGGAGAGGGTGAGAGGAGAGAACTGAGCAGACTCGTGCCCCAAACCTAAAGGAGAGGAAGTCTGATACCGAAGAACATGTTCACAAAAAAGGAGACAAGATATTCTGTGTTTCTTTTGATAGAGGATCCTGTAAGTGCTTATGGCTGTATTTACATAGACCTTTCTGATAAAGCTTAGTTTTTTCCTTTCCTTCTCCTTTAAAGGCCACAGGCCAAGCAGACCTCACATTTTAAGAAAGTTTTGTTAAACAAACACCTTGTGTAAATGATAATGTCACTAAATACTCAGTGTGGTATAAAGATTTTGGCATTAGGCTGGGCCTTTAGGAAATATATGTTTTCTTTCCTAGTTACAGGCTATATAGAAATGCCCTCTATTTTGAACAGATTTTGTTTTTTTTTAGATAGCAGTACTCTCAGGGCAGATCAAATCACATAGAATGAAGAAATCCAACTGGTGCTGGAGCTTACCCTCGAATGATGCCCAGAAAGATTGCTGGTGAGAGTAGGAAGCTTTTCCTCGAAATGGATGGAATGTCCGTGGCATATCCTACTAAGGCCCAGATGTTCAGCTTTATAGATGACATGTCTCCCATCCTCCCCCGGTAATGGTTCCACAATGTAACTCAAGTTATTGCTTAAAGTTATCATTCCCCTATGGATAAAAAAATGTCAGCCATGTTATTGCATTGTATGTAGGAACAGCCGTGTGGCTTCCACAACTGTCTGTCTGCACAAAACTCATACTGCCAATTGTCTCTAAATATTGTTTTCAGTATATATATATATAGTGACAGTGTGGTTAGAAAACACAATGTTCTTTCCTAAAAATGGAAGAGAGTGCAGGTAGGGTTAATAATCCATCTCAGTTGGCTACTTAGGAAGCAGCTGAGAGAGGTGCTGTCTGGAGAGGTAAAGAGAGGTGTGCTCCAAGACTTGGGGGGTCGCTCAGTGTGAAGGAGTCACTCAGAGTGAGGGGTCACTCAGAAAGGTGTCAGCCTGGACTCCCAGGAGGGGAGAGACAGCAGGGCTGAGTGAGAAGCCTGAGTGTGCCAGAGACTGGGGAGCCGGTATCCCAGGAGGGGAGAGACAGCAGGGCTGAGTGAGAAGCCTGAGTGTGCCAGAGACTGGGGAGCTGGTATCCCAGGAGGGGAGAGACAGCAGGGCTGAGTGAGAAGCCTGAGTGTGCCAGAGACTGGGGAGCCGGTATCCCAGGAGGGGAGAGACAGCAGGGCTGAGTGAGAAGCCTGAGTGTGCCAGAGACTGGGGAGCCGGTATCCCAGGAGGGGAGAGACAGCAGGGCTGAGTGAGAAGCCTGAGTGTGCCAGAGACTGGGGAGCCGGTATCCCAGGAGGGGAGAGACAGCAGGGCTGAGTGAGTAGCCTGAGTGTTCACAAATGTGAGAGTCACCCTGGATGTGTGAAGGTCATTGGGGATGGTGCGAAGCCCAAAGAAGGGAGAAGTTTTAAATAAGTTTGATAAACTGTTGATGAACTGTGTTCCTGTGAGCTTTGTGGAGAATTTGCCCTAAATAAACCTGTGTTTTTGCCTGAAAAAAGTGGTGTCCCTGTCTATATGCTCCATATCCTCTGCTTACCTGCCTACCATTGCTAATTCCCCCAAAATGTACTTACAGGCAGACAGCCTCTCACATTATATATATATATATATACTGTATATATACACACACACAATTTCGGCAAATCAACATATACATTATATTGTTAGAAATTAGTTATATCCTTACCTGATTCCTGAGCATATACTGATAACCACGCTAGAGTTGTCCTGCCCCTGTACAATGCCATGGTAATAGCAGTGTTCCTAAGAGGAAAGTATAGGTAATGATCAGACTGATAACCACAGTTAATACAGCCATGTATTGGCCATCCAGTAACATCACTAAGGAACATATTCACTTGTTATCTGACCATAACTTGATACACCAACCCCCACACATTCCAGTAGTCCAAACATTGCCCAGTTTGCTTTTGCTTGAAGCAATAATATGTAGTGCCAGCACTGCTTCTCATCTGAAAGGTGAGTGACGACACAATCTTCTTGCACACTGGTGTAGTTGGCTCTTCCTTAGCACTTACACTGTGAGTGACAACACAATCTCCTGCTACTCACTGCTACTGCTCTGTGGCAGTTCTGCTGTCTGAACCTGCCTTTGCTCTCGCACACAGGGGGAGATTTACTAATCCACGAACGGACCGAAAGCGTCCAAATGCGGTTTTTCATAATGATCGGTATTTTTTGCGACTTTTTAGTCGTCGGCGTGAATTTGTCGTATATTTTCCACGACTTTTTCGTCGCCGTCGTGAAAAAATCATATTGTCGCAACGAGTACAAAAGTTTCGGATTCATTCAAGCTTTGGTATCGTGACTTTCCTTGGGCCGGGTTGGAGCTGCAGAGTGCCATTGAGCCCTATGGGAGACTTTCCTTGGGCTGGGTTGGAGCTGCAGAGTGCCATAGAGCCCTATGGGAGACTTTCCTTGGGCCAGGTTGGAGCTGCAGAGTGCCATTGAGCCCTATGGGAGACTTTCCTTGGGCCGGGTTGGAGCTGCAGAGTGCCATTGAGCCCTATGGGAGACTTTCCTTGGGCCGGGTTCGAGCTGCAGAGTGCCATTGAGCCCTATGGGAGACTTTCCTTGGGCCGGGTTGGAGCTGCAGAGTGCCATTGAGCCCTATGGGAGACTTTCATTGGGCCGGGTTGGAGCTGCAGGGTGCCATTGAGCCCTATGGGAGACTTTCCTTGGGCCGGGTTGGAGCTGCAGAGTGCCATTGAGCCCTATGGGAGACTTTCCTTGGGCCGGGTTGGAGCTGCAGAGTGCCATTGAGTCCTATGGGAGGCTTTCCTTGGGCCAGGTTGGAGCTGCAGAGTGCCATTGAGCCCTATGGGAGACTTTCCTTGGGCCGGGTTGGAGCTGCACAGTGCCATTTATTCCTATGGAAGTCTTCCAAAATCATGCAAAGTCGGAAAGGTTTTTCCGCCATTCACATGATCTTTCAATACAAAAAAGTCGCGACGGCGACGAAATAGTCGCGCAAAATACGAAAAAATTGCGACGGTGACGAAAAAGTCGCAAAATTTTCGCTTCCAATCCGATTTTTTCCCATTCGGGATTCGGATTTGTGGATTAGTAAATGTGCCCCTAAGACTGATAATAGATAGATAATATATAAATAGAAAGATAGATACTGTAGATAATAGGTTGATAGATATAGAAAGATAATAAAAGTAAAGATAGATAGACAGACATAGATAGATATCGATAGATAGATAAATATCTATGACAAATAGACATGAGTGCTAATGGCTAGAGTCAGTGTCCCTACAGACCCGATTCAAGGTTGTGAAAAGGGGGGCATGGGACCCAAACTGAAGACAAAGAACATTGATTTACTTCTCATTCACATTCCTACTGATATTCCATCATTTCCTTCTTAACCCTTACCAGTCCAGCTTTGTGGCTGACTGCTCTGTGCTATAAGAATAATTAGCTAGGATAAAGCCATAAATGTGGGGAGGAAATGCGGTAATGCCTGAGCCAAATAATCTGTGCTTGGGCAGTGGCACAGGGAGTAAGGTATAGTTGTGCTACATCTGATTGCCCAAGGCTTATCTTATCTCATAAAGTCTTTAAAAAAAACTGCAAATAATGAACCTCTCGGACCTTCATACTATAACAATTTCAATAGGCTTTTTTGGAATATAAGCGCAAATGAGCATAAGTAAAAGGTTTTATGTTGGGTGGTCTGCTTGTTCCATATGTTTCCAGCGAGGAAATCATCCTATAATTAATAATATAATTAATAATAATAGTATGTATGTATCTAGCACTAATCTGCACCTAAATAGGCACATGTTATATTTCCAATCAATACATTACAGACAGAATCGGGGTTACATTTCATTCCTGGAGCACGGATTACTTTACTAATTGATCCGGTATAAAGGATATCATTTACAACACTGCCGGATGTTGTGACATAATAATTCTATTGACAAATCTCCTGTAGTAGTGATAACAAAACCGAGTTTGCAGACACCATTTTAGCACATCCTATGGCTGCTATTTAACTACTACTCTGAGCAGCTGATGCCATTGCAGTCATGTGAGACCAAGGCCACTAAATAGCATAGCCTTATGCATCGATAAAACCGATTTGCTGGGCATCAGCACAGTTATCACTATGGGTTGAGTTGCTGCTAGGAACACTCAAGAAGGGGCTAAACAACAAAGTGTTTTGGCTTATTTTCAGATTATTAGAAAAACTGGGTTAAAAGTCACCCTGCTATAGTTCCAGGGATACCCTACCCAGGGCACAAATAAGCACTCACCCCAAATCCCCCCTAACTGGCCTTCAGGCTGGGCCCCCTTAGCTCATAACAAAGTTACAGATATATAGAAACATTGGGGTAACAGTCACCCTGCTATAGTTCCAGGGGTACCCAGGGCACAAATAAGCACTCACCCCAAATCTCCCCCTAACTGGCCTTCAGGCTGGGCCCCCTTAGCTCATAACAAAGTTACAGATATATAGAAACATCGGGGTAACAGTCACCCTGCTATAGTTCCAGGGGTACCCAGGGCACAAATAAGCACTCACCCCAAATCCCCCCCTAACTGGCCTTCAGGCTGGGCCCCCTTAGCTCATAACAAAGTTACAGATATATAGAAACATTGGGGTAACAGTCACCCTGCTATAGTTCCAGGGGTACCCAGGGCACAAATAAGCACTCACCCCAAATCTCCCCCTAACTGGCCTTCAGGCTGGGCCCACTTAGCTCATAACAAAGTTACAGATATATAGAAACATTGGGGTAACAGTCACCCTGCTATAGTTCCAGGGGTATCCAGGGCACAAACAAGCACTCACCCCAAATCTCCCCCTAACTGGCCTTCAGGCTGGGCCCCCTTAGCTCATAACAAGGTTACAGATATATAGAAACATTGGGGTAACAGTCACCCTGCTATAGTTCCAGGGGTACCCAGGGCACAAATAAGCACTCACCCCAAATCCCCCCCTAACTGGCCTTCAGGCTGGGCCCCCTTAGCCCATAACAAGGTTACAGATATATAGAAACATTGGGGTAACAGTCACCCTGCTATAGTTCCAGGGGTACCCAGGGCACAAACAAGCACTCACCCCAAATCTCACCCTAACTGGCTGTTTTGAGACTGGCGCAACTCTAGGCATGCCGGTCCCTGGTCCCTGGTCACAAAATGTGTTGGAAGCACTCCTTAAGTGACTTGAGGTCCAGTAAGCTCAGAAAGCTCATTTATCCCAGACCCTTCAGCTTTTCTCTTCCCGGCTGGATGCACTCCAAGGCGCTCATGGAGGTGGACTGCCCTCACATCTGTTTCTAGCTCTTGTTGTTTCTCCTCCTGTAGCACAGTTTTCAGAGCTTAAGATTCCTGAACCAATCCATTATGCGAGTGATCCTGAGGTCTGTCGGGGTTTCCTAAATCAGTGTCTCTTTCACTTTGAGCTAACCCCTCAAAAATTTTCTACAGAGAAGTCCAAAGTGGCATATATCATAACCCTACTTTATGGCAAAGTTCTCGCCTGGGCATCACCACTTTGGGAACGAGACAATCCCCTTGTACATGATTCTTTGGCATTTATCTCTATATTCCGCTTGATTTTTGATGCTCTGTGTCGTAAGATCAATGCTTCTGTTTGTCTCATGGTTCCTTGTCTGCTGCAGAATATGACATAGATTTTCTTATTCTGGCTGCTGAGGTCACCTGGAACAATAATACCATGGTCGCGGAATTCTGGCTAGGTCTTAATGATGATATTAAGGACGAGTTACTTCGTCATTCGCATTGACACCAGATTAAAGGAAAGACAATCCCAAAAATCTGATACTCACTACATTGTAGTTCCTTCTGCTGCTGTGTCGGAGCCTTCCTCCATTCCAGGTACATTCCAGGTACTATTCCTCCAAGGTGTAGACATGATCCTTTGTTCATCCCAGAGACCCAAGCCATAAAAGACTACATTCAAGAGAATCTTTCCAGACGCTTCATTAGGAAATCCAAGTCACAGCGCGTGACGGTTTCTTCTTCATCCAAAAGAAGGATGGAGGACTTAGACTATCGAGGTATTGACTATTGACTATCGAGGGCTGAACAAGATTACAGTTAAGAATCATTACCCTCTTACCCAGATTCCAGAGCTGTTTGATAGATTAAAAAAAGCAAATATTTTTTCTAGGTAGATCTTTGGTGTGCATACAGTTTAATACGCATCCGTTGGGGCTACAAAAGACTACATTCAATACTCGTGAAGGACAATATGAGTACCTTGTTAATCCCTTCGGCCTGTGCAATGCTCCTGCAGTCTTCCAAGATTTTATAAAGGATATTTTCTGTGACATGTTACAGTCCTGTACCTTTTACAGTGTCTTAGAGAGTATAATCTGTAGAGAAATGTGTACAAAAAGTCTAAGATTCCTTTTTTGGGGTATATCATCTCTTCTTCCGGATTTGAAATAGACCCATTAAAGGCTTCTGAAGATTGGCCTATACCTGTGGGACTGTAAGCCATTCAACGTTTCCTTGGTTTTGCCAATTTTTACCGAAGTTTCATCAAGGGATTTTCTCCCATTGTGGCTCCTATCACAGCTCTCACACGTAAAGATTCTAAATCTTCTTGGTTTCCAGAGGCCCAGAAGGCCCATTGCTTGTGCTCCACTTTCATCTGGATACTTCTCATCCATTCATCCTCAAAGTTGATGCTTTCAAGCTCCTCTTCATCCCAGTGCCTTTTTCTCCCATAAACTATTCCCTGCTGTAAGAAATCATGATGTGGGTAACCAGGAGCTACTGGCCATGAAGTTAGCCTTGGAAGAATGTCTTGAAATCTGTTAGATTGAATCCCTGGCAAGCTAGATGGCCATTATTCTACTCCAGGTTTAATTTAATTTTTTCCTATAGACCCGGGTCTAAGAATACCAAAGCAGATGCTCTATCCAGATCCTTGGCTACAGAAGAAAACTTCCATGGTACATCCCTGCCCTATTATTTCCCCCGAGTGATTGGGGCTCCAGTGTCCCTAGCCCAGTCTGCTTCTGAACTTCCATCAGAATGTCCTTCTGATAAGACTTTTGTACCTCAGTATTATGTGCCTCAAGTTCTTTCATGGGGTCATTCCTCTAGAATCTCTCAACCTCATTTCTAGATACGTTTGGTGGTCTTCTCTTGTTCAAGATGTTACTCAATGGACTTTATTGTAGACTCACCTAAATCCGCAGAGTTTACTACAATTCTGCTGGTCGTAGATCGCTTTCTAAGATGGCCCATTTCATTCCTTTGAAGAGCCTCCTGTCTGCTGCTCTCTTGGCAAGTATCTTTATTAAAGAGATTTTCTGGCTCCGTGGTTTTCCCTCCTCTATTGTCTCTCTCCAATTTGTCTCCCATTTCTGGCAGGCCTTCTGCAAGTTTTTGGGGATAGGTCTGAACCAATCCTGGAGCAGTTTCTTCACTGTTTTATTTCCAAAACCATGGCAACTGGTCAGAACTACTTCCCTGGCTAAACTTGCCCATAATAACCTCAGGCATGAAGCTTTCGGCTCTTTGACATTTTTCTGTGTCTACGGCTGGAACCCTCTTGCCCTACCTTCTTCTGTACTTAAAGCTGATTTTCCTGCTGCTGAAGTCGTTGTCCATGACCAAGTCTATTTGGTAAGTTCTTATGAAAGCTTTTGAAAATCAAAAGAGGGTGGCTGATAAACATTGCAGGCTCCTTCCTTTAAAGTTGAGGATTCAGTTTGGTTATCTACTAAGAACATAAGACTCCATCTTCCTTCCCCCAAGTTGGGTCCTCACTTCTTTGGGCTTTTCAAGATTAAAGAAATCATCAATTCTGTCTGTGTTAAACTTGAACTTCCTCCCAGTATGAATATTTCAAATTCTTTTCATGTCTCCCTCCTTAAATCTGTGGTCTTCAACACCTTCTCTTCTGATTCCCCTCCTCCTGTATCTATTGATACAGGCATCAAGAATTTGAGGTTCAGGAAATTGTCGATTTTTGCAAGTTCAGAGGTAACATTCAATACCTCATTCATTGGAAGGGGTTTGGTCCAGAGGAAAGGTGTTTGGTTCCAGCTAAAGATACCTGTGCACCTTGTTTAGTAATTGTTTCACAAAAAGTTTTACAGAAAACCTTGGAAGCCCCCAGTGGGAGCTCTTTAGAGGGGGGTGCTGTTACAAATGTCGGTACTGTTACAGGCCTGGAGACCGGCACATCTAAAGGTAAGAGTGTCCGCCGGTCCCCAGGCTTGTCCTCTTCTGCATGCCTCAGCGCATTTCTGGTGCGGTGCACGTCTACCCTGCTATAGTTCCAGGAGTACCCAGGGCACAAATAAGCACTCACCCCAAATCCCCCCCTAACTGGCCTTCAGGCTGGGCCCCCTTAGCCCATAATAAGGTAACAGATATATATAAAACATTGGGGTAACATTTACCCTGCTATAGTTCCAGGGGTACCCAGGGCACAAATAAGCACTCACCCCAAATCTCCCCCTAACTGGCATTCAGGCTGGGCCCCCTTAGCCCATAACAAGGTTACAGATATATAGAAACATTGGGGTAACAGTCACCCTGCTATTGTTCCAGGAGTACCCAGGGCACAAATAAGCACTCACCCCAAATCTCCCCCTAACTGGCCTTCAGGCTGGGCCCCCTTAGCCCATAATAAGGTAACAGATATATATAAAACATTGGGGTAACATTTACCCTGCTATAGTTCCAGGGGTACCCAGGGCACAAATAAGCACTCACCCCAAATCTCCCCCTAACTGGCATTCAGGCTGGGCCCCCTTAGCCCATAACAAGGTTACAGATATATAGAAACATTGGGGTAACAGTCACCCTGCTATAGTTCCAGGGGTACCCAGGGCACAAATAAGCACTCACCCCAAATCCCCCCTAACTGGCCTTCAGGCTGGGCCCCCTTAGCCCATAACAAGGTTACAGATATATAGAAACATTGGGGTAACAGTCACCCTGCTATAGTTCCAGGGGTACCCAGGGCACAAATAAGCACTCACCCCAAATCCCCCCTAACTGGCCTTCAGGCTGGGCCCCCTTAGCTCATAACAAGGTTACAGATATATAGAAACATTGGGGTAACAGTCACCCTGCTATAGTTCCAGGGGTACCCAGGGCACAAATAAGCACTCACCCCAAATCCACCCCTAACTGGCCTTCAGGCTGGGCCCCCTTAGCCCATAACAAGGTTACAGATATATAGAAACATTGGGGTAACAGTCACCCTGCTATAGTTCCAGGGGTACCCAGGGCACAAATAAGCACTTACCCCAAATCCCCCCTAACTGGCCTTCAGGCTGGGCCCCCTTAGCCCATAACAAGGTTACAGATATATAGAAACATTGGGGTAACAGTCACCCTGCTATAGTTCCAGGGGTACCCAGGGCACAAATAAGCACTCACCCCAAATCCCCCCCTAACTGGCCTTCAGGCTGGGCCCCCTTAGCCCATAACAAGGTTACAGATATATAGAAACATTGGGGTAACAGTCACCCTGCTATAGTTCCAGGGGTACCCAGGGCACAAATAAGCACTTACCCCAAATCCCCCCTAACTGGCCTTCAGGCTGGGCCCCCTTAGCCCATAACAAGGTTACAGATATATAGAAACATTGGAGTAACAGTCACCCTGCTATAGTTCAATTGGTACCAGGGCACAAATATGCATTTAAGCCTAAATCTCCATCTAACTGGCTTTCAAGTTGGACCATCCACTGTCCACAGTTTGGGAATCATAGCTATATACTGAGGCAAAATTTTTCAGCACCTGTGAGGAATTAGCCAACAGCAGTAATCAATAGCCACTCAATTTCATACAGTCCATTCAGAAAGCCAAGTTATTTGTAAAAATACACAATTAACCTTTTATGAAATATTGACATGATAAAAACATACCAGAAAGCACCCTAAAGAACTCTTATTTTAGTACCCATATAACAAGATTATTTCCTACCGTCATGTTGGGGGTCCGGACAACACGGGTATAATTAAGGCTGTAATGAGTCTCTCTGTAGTTTGGATGGATGAATTGTCTGTTTAAGAAAAAGGAAATAATATAAGTGAATCGTCCATTATGCGGTCTGTAAGGTTATCACTTGGGTTTACGAAACCCTAGAAAATCCCCTGCCATAGACAATACTGAGAATTGCCTCTGCTAAAACATATGTAGAGATGGTTATAAGTAAATGATCAGCATGGTCTATTTTAGTAGCTGTGACAAGTAGCTGCTACTAGTAGCACCGTGTGTTTTCACCCTTAAACTCTTTTAGAAAGAGGGGTGCGTACGGGTGGTTTTTATGCAGCTTTGAATGAGCTTTTTGTCAAGTGGCTGCCTTAATAGTCTATGGTGGGCTTCAAGTAGCCCAAAGATGTGGCACCTAGAGTGCATTAAACTGCCCTGTGTGCCCTTACCCTTAATGTTAATATGCCTACACCCAGAGGCAGCACAGCCTGCAACTGTCAGGGGGTCCCCAGAGTGTAGATCACCCAAAAGTGATAGGTAGTTTGCAAATAAGCTCTCTTTCTAAAGCCTGCAAAGATTTTGGCTTGGGGCAAAAAAAAAAAAAAAACATTTAAAAATGCCAGTGCCCTAAGGTATTTTCAGTTTTAAGGTGCAAGGGGTCATCTTTACTAAATATACAGAATTCTAGATTAATGTGCTTTGAATTCAGAAAAGCAAGAGATAAGATAGAATGAACAGATGATAATGCAAGGGCAAGAGGAAGAGATAGATAGATAGATAGATAGATAGATAGATAGATAGATAGATAGATAGATGGATAGATAGATGATAGGTAGATAGATAGATAGATAGATAGATTATAGGTAGATCGATGGATAGATAGATGATAGGTAGATCGATAGATGATATAGATAGATAGATAGAGGATAGATAGATAGATAGATAGATAGATAGATAGATAGAGGGAGAGAGAGATAGATGTATAGATAGATAGATAACAGATAGATAGATAGATAGATAGATAGATGGAGAGAGAAAGATGTATAGATAGATAGATAGATAGATAGATAGATAGATAGATAGATAGATAGATAGATAGATAGATAGATAGAGAGAGATAGATAGATAGATAGATGTATAGATAGATAGATAACAGATAGATAGATATAGATGATAGATGATAGATAGATAGATAGATAGATAGTTACATAGTTACATAGGGTTGAAAAAAGACCAGTGTCCATCAAGTTCAACCCATCCGAGTAAACCCAGCACACCCAACCCACACCTACCAATCTATACACTCACATACATAAACTATAAATACAACCACTAGTACTAACTGTAGGTATTAGTATCACAATAGCCTTGGATATTCTGATTGATCAAGAACTCATCCAGGCCCCTCTTAAAGGCATTAACAGAATCTGCCATTACCACATCACTAGGAAGGGCATTCCCCAACCTCACTGCCCTCACTGTGAGGAACCCCCTACGCTGCTTCAAATGGAAGCTCCGTTCCTCTAATCTAAAGGGGGGGCCTCTGGTGCGTTGATTGTTTTTATGGGAAAAAAGAACATCTGCCTATAATCCCCTCTAATGTACTTGTACAGAGTAATCATGTCCCCTCGCAAGCGCCTCTTTTCCAGAGAAAACAACCCCAACCTCGACAGTCTTACCTCATAGCTTAAATCTTCCATCCCCTTAACCAGTTTAGTTGCAGTCTCTGCACTCTCTCCAGCTCATTAATATCCTTCTTAAGGACTGGAGCCCAAAACTGCCCCCCATACTCAAGGTGAGGCCTTACCAGGGACCTATAAAGGGGCAAAATTATGTTCTCATCCCTTGAGTCAATGCCCTTTTTTATACAAGACAGCACTTTATTTGCTTTAGTAGCCACAGAATGACACTGCCTGGCATTAGACAACTTGTTATCAACAAAAAACCCTAGATCCTTCTCCATTAAGGATACCCCCAACACACTACCATTCAGTAGATAGTTTGCGTTTATATTATTTCTACCAAAATGCATAACTTTGCACTTATCAACATTGAACCTCATTTTCCAGTTTGCTGCCCAGTTTTCCAATTTTGTCAAATCGCTCTGCAAAGCGGCAGCATCCTGCATGGAACTTATAGTTTTGCACAATTTAGTGTCATCAGCAAAAATAGAAACAGTACTGTCTATGCCCCCCTCCAGGTCATTAATAAACAAGTTAAAAAGCAAAGGCCCAAGGACTGACCCCTGCGGTACCCACTAACCACACTGGCCCAATTAGAAAATGTTCCATTTACAACCACTCTTTGTACTCTATCCTTCAGCCAGTTCTCAATCCAATTACAAATATTATGTTCTAGGCCAATATTCCTCAATTTGATCATTAACCTTCTGTGAGGTACTGTATCAAACGCTTTAGCAAAGTCCAAGTAGATGACATCAACTGCCATTCCAGCATCAAGGTTCCTGCACCTCCTCATAAAAGGCGACTAAATTAGTCTGGCAAGATCTGTTACGCATAAAACCATGCTGGCACAAACTAATAGTATTGTGAACTGCAATGTATTCAAGTACCCTATCCCTTATTACCCCTTCCAAAAGTTTTCCTACTACTGATGTCAGACTAACAGGCCTATAGTTTTCAGGCTGAGAACGGGATCCCTTTTTAAATAACGGCACCACATTAGCAATCCGCCAGTCTCTCGGCACCATGCCAGACCTCAATGAATCCTGAAAAATTAAGTGAAGAGGTTTGGCAATCACAGCGCTCAGCTCATTTAATACCCTGGGATGAATCCCATCCGGCCCTGGACCTTTGTTTACCTTTACATGTTCAAGTCTCTTTTGAATTCCCTCCCGAGTGACCCATGCGCCAGTGGCTAAATTACTAGAACTGGGCATATTACAAGGGAAGCCTTCATTATCTGGCTCCTCAGATGTATAGACAGATGAAAAATAAGAGTTCAAAATTTCAGCTTTTTCCCCCTTCTCATCAACCAACTTACCCCCCCGTGATAATAAAGTTCCCACCCCTTCTTGCTTCATTTTTTTACTATTCACATAATTAAAAAATAATTTTGGATTCTTTTTACTCCTAGCTGCAATATCCCTTTCCATTTCTATTTTAGCTTGCTTGATAGCTTTTTTGCTGCTTTATTTGCTTCCTTGTACCTGATGAAAGTTTCTGCTGTCCCAGCTAACTTGAATGCCCTAAATAGATAGATAGATGTATAGATAGATTGATAGATAGATGTATAGATAGATAGATAGATAGATAGATAGATTGATAGATAGATAGATAGATAGATAGATAGATAGATAGATAGATAGATAGATAGATAGATAGATGTATAGATAGATAGATAGATAGATAGATAGATTGATTGATTGATAGATAGATGTATAGATAGATAGATAGATAGATGATAGATAGATAGATAGATAGATAGATTGATAGATAGATAGATAGATAGATAGATAGATGATAGATAGATAGATAGATAGATAGATTGATAGATAGATAGATGATAGATAGATAGATAGATAGATAGATTGATAGATAGATAGATAGATAGATAGATAGATAGATGATAGATAGATAGATAGATAGATAGATAGATAGATAGATAGATAGATAGATAGATACTACATATAAATATACTACATTTAAAGGAACAACATGCAAAACCCAGTGAATACAATGATGTGAATTATTCTTAAATTGCTTCTGTCTGTTTAATGTGCATCTCTCTTTCTTCTGGGAGCAAAGGAGGAGAAGGAGGAGGAGGAGGAGGAGGAGGAGGAGGAGGAAGCATCTGATTAGCTAAGTCATTAGGAAGCTTGTCAGAGGAGCTTCATGTTCTCCATGAATGGGATACACAACAGGATAGGGGGTTAGGTTGGTCTCCCTGCACAGGTTTCATTAAGCTAAAAGCATTAGATTGCTAGGGGTGGGGGAATATTCTGGCTGGGAGCCATTACTGTATAGACCATAAGATTTCACACAAAGAGATGACTGTGCAAAGGGCTCTGAGCAGACAGGCCTTGTGATGTCATCCTGATGATCTCATCACTCACCCCAGACATGGGCATCAGCAAGTCACATCAGGTCACGCTTAGAATAACAATGGCTGGCTATCATTTAATAAAAGGGGAGCGTATGGAGCTGTCCCCAGACACTGGCTCTCATTATCTAATGGTTCTATAGATCTATCATTCAATCCCAGTGCCCATCTTTGCCTCATTGGCAAATATCTCCCTGGAACTCTCATCGTACATAAGTGATTCTGCAGTCACGATTCCACTGACTGGTCCCTTACTAGCAACTGTCAGGGTTAATGTATTAAAGGGGAAGTTCACCTTATAATGACATTATAGTACAAGATTGAGAATAATAGACAATATGCAATCAAATTGCAAAGACCAATTTCAAACTATAGCATTGCCTATATAATGTTAAATGTTACTTTCAAGGGAAACAGCTTTGCTTTAAAACAGTTTAAGAGGGCAGTCTATCTTTTAAGTATACATTGAATATGCCTGGAGGCTGTCCTATTTCTCACCAGAACAGAACAGCAACCTGTTGGTAACAAATAAATGTAATTGTTGCTATAGCTACATTTACTGGTGCAGTCAGGCCTATTTAATGGTCCCAGGCCCAGATTTGTGGGAAGGTCACAATGGCCCAGACCTATGGCAAATACATAGGGACAGTGTGCAGCCTGCTAACCAAATCTGCACTGAGGACTCAGTAATGGAGCCATCTGATGACATACTGATGATGTTCCCCCTACATTAAATGATAAGGATGTTAGCAGTCACTGAGGGGTTCTGTGCCCATATAAAGGCACAAGGCTGCAGGCTGAGTTATACAGGGAACGCTGAGTATCACTCATGTATTATAAGGGATAATGTACCCCCTACTGTAAATGATAAGGATATTAGAAGTAACCGAGGGGTTCTGTGACCCCTCATAGGGTAGCATAGGGCAGGCAGAGTATGGCACACACAGGCAGCATAGGGCAGGCAGAGTATGGCACACACAGGCAGTGTAGGGCAGGCAGAGTATGGCACACACAGGCAGTGTAGGGCAGGCAGAGTATGGCACACACAGGCAGGGTAGGGCAGGGATAGTATGGCACACACAGGCAGGGTAGGGCAGGCAGAGTGCTGCCTGTGTGTGCCACACTCTGCCTGCCCTACCCTGCCTGTGTGTGCCATACTCTGCCTGCCCTACCCTGCCTGTGTGTGCCATACTCTGCCTGCCCTACCCTGCCTGTGTGTGCCATACTCTGCCTGCCCTGTGCTGCCTGTGTGTGCCATACTCTGCCTGTCTTATGCTGCTTGTGTGTGCCATACTCTGCCTGCCCTGTGCTGCCTGTGTGTGCCATACTCTGCCTGTCTTATGCTGCCTGTGTGTGCCATACTCTGGAGGGTTGACCGGTATAGTAGGGCAAAGATCAGAACCGAGCAGCCTTAAGGATGCAGCAGTGTAATCATAAGGATGCTACTGAGTGACCCTAAGATGCAAGTGAGTAATATGACAATACTAATGAATGGCCCTAAAGTAGCCACTTAAGGTCCCCATACACCTTAAGATCCGCTCGCTGCGCGGTGTCACCTAAGGGTGGGCGATATCGGGAGAATCCAGGCTAATTGCATCATAATGACGGGCATAGGCAAAGTCAGTCCAGGGACCGCATCAACGAGCCGATGCAGTCCCCTATCCGACTAGATTTTTAAACCTCATTTGAGATCTGGCCGATTTCATACACGGGCCAATTAGAATTGGCCCGTGTATGGGGACCTTTAGTGACCCTAAGTATTCTACTGAGGAGCCAAAAGCATGCAACAGAGTAATAGTAAGGATGCAATGGTCTCATCCTAAGTATTCAACTGAGTGACCCCAAGGATACCAACTATTTGGCTCTTTCCATTCATCCGGCCCATACTTACTCATTTCTGTGCAAGGAAAGGATGAGATCCTGACCTTCTGCCTTGACAAGCAGCTCTGCATGTTCCGGGTACTAAATAACAAAAAGATACGGATAATGACTGAGTTATAAGCAACAGAACAGTATCTGCAGAGCAACGGAGGCAAGGTAAATGGCTAGTGGCCCCACTGGATCCCAAGGATGTAATGAAATTATAATTTTTTTGTTTTGTTTTATTTTTAGAATGTAAAAGGAAAAGTAAAAAAAAAATCCAGCCAGAAGTGCTAAACTGGTAGGAATTTCATTGAAATTGATTAATTAGAGAAGCCGGCCCCTACACAGGCCCCTCTCCCCAAACATATCACACAAACTCCCAAAGGTGCCCCCATATTGGAGAGCCCAATGCAGAGCTACACAGCCTTCTTGTTAGGGCGCCATCATTTCCTTTCAGAGCCTCCTTTGCTGTGATCACTAACCATAAGTATACTCTAGCTTAGCAGTAGATTATTTTAGGTTAAAGGAGGGATGGGGGGGTGGAGGGCAGTTAAGGGGGGTTGTTGTATACAGGGGCCTCAGTGTGTTTAAAATGGCTTACTTCTACTAAAAAGGATGGTTCAACTTAAAGTAAACTTTTAGTATGTTATAGAATTGCCCATTCTAAGCAACTTTTCAATTGGTCTTCATTATTTATTTCTATCGTTTTTGCACTATTTGCCATTTTTTTCTCTTTGCAGCTTTCAAATGGGCATCACTGACCCCGGCAGACAAAAAACTATTGCTTTGTGAGGCTACAGTTTTATTGTTATTGTTATTTTTTATAACCTCTTTTTCTATTCAGGTCCTCTCCTATTAATATACCGGCTTTTCATTCAAGGTAATTTGGACCCTAGCAACCAGATAGCTGCTGAAACTCAGGCCCGGATTTGTGGCGAGGCCTAGGGCGTCAGAAATTTAGGGGCGGCATGCCGCCCCGCCGCAACAAAATTGTGACATTTTGCTCCCATACGGAGCAATGGGGACTTCTCCCCACTGCTCCGTATGGGAGTTTAAATGCCCGCGCATGCACCATTGCATTGGCGCGGCACAGGGGAGGTGGGTTTGTTTGCGCATGCGCGTGGGGCGCGAATGGGGTGCGGCCTAGGGGCGCCCCAGTTTGAAATCCGGCGCTGCTGAAACTCCAAACCGAAAAATGCTTGCTGCATATACGCCCCTAGGCAATCCGGCCAGGTTGCCCCAGCGCTGCAGGGGGCTGGTGTACAAGTGGTTGCATACAAGCTGGTTAGTGACCCCAGGAACACGTCAAAAAGGGTGGGTTATTTTCACACTAGAATTAGATAAGGCAAGTTGCTTAGAAAAAGAGAGGACACATATTTCACATCAGGGAAATTTTTAAAGGGCAATAAACAAGTTCTTAATTGGTACAATTTTCCCTTTTAAAGAAGGACAACGTTGTATCCATTATTAATACAAAGCTGTCTATACATCCCCTGTTTAGTGCATTTATTTATACTAAATGGGCAGCAATCAAGGACGCTTTCCAGAATATTCTGCCGATGTGCATAACTAAGATGGAGCCTGCAAGCTTTTCATAGGTATAAATGGAATAAAGAAATCTATAGCAAGCCTGCTGATTGTGCTGAACCTCAAGTCCCAGCTTGAAGCTTCCCAGTCTCACAAGGAGAAATCAAGTGGAATTAGGGTGATGGGGGTTCAGTAAAAGCAGAAGGTTTTGATGTAGACATAGCGCTCACCTTGCCTCCAGCTTCCATTCCTATAAAGAAGTCCCCAAGCCAGTGGGGTTCTATAATCTCTGAATGTTCCACAATGTCTTTGAGATGCTCTGACTGATTTCTGTTCCCTTTAACCGAAAAAATGGAAAGAAAGATTAATGGAGGACAGCTGGTAGAAAATGATATCATATCTCTGTATATAGAGCGTGCCACAAGGTCAGTGATGTTAATTATATGCCACAGGGATGTATCGCCTGTACCCCTCCATATTTTGATGAACTACAACTCCCAGAATCCCCTAGGGTCATATTCCAACAGCTTGGGACTGCAGAATCAACATTCCTGAAACATGTACATTTTATCCTAGTAGTCCATCTATCTCCAATCTGATGTTAGCAGTGCCTTGTGATTGGCTGCAGAGCTAACAGTTAATGTTACACTAGAAACATTTAGGAAATGAGCTACAAACAGGACACAACTTCTGATACTCAACTGACAAATGGAATCCTAGTATGTGCCAACACTTCAATTATAACTTGTTACTATAAATGCTCCCTTCCCTGGGCTATATATATCCTGTGCTGCACTCTGTACATTGCACAGAGGAGAGTCAACACATTGTTAAACCTGCAGGAAATGTGCATTAGCCTAACAGGCCAATAAATGTGCCTAAATGTACAAGGGCTGGCAAATCTTTCCCCTTATACATTCATACACTATGTACTTATATACAGGAGAACACAATGTTTGCACTCTGTATGCATATCTTGACCTTATATATATAATAATATTAATATAATTAGACTGTTATCCCCACTGCTACTATAGGCACCATCTCTCCCTACTATACCTGCTATCCCACAGCCCCAGTCCCTTCCCAGAGGCTATTATCCCCCCACTGCTACTATAGGCACCATCTCTCCCTACTATACCTGCTATCCCACAGCCCCAGTCCCTTCCCAGAGGCTATTATCTCCCCACTGCTACTATAGGCACCATCTCTCCCTACTATACCTGCTATCCCACAGCCACAGTCCCTTCCCAGAGGCTATTATCCCCCCACTGCTACTATAGGCACCATCTCTCCCTACTATACCTGCTATCCCACAGCCCCAGTCCCTTCCCAGAGGCTATTATCCCCCCACTGCTACTATAGGCACCATCTCTCCCTACTATACCTGCTATCCCACAGCCCCAGTCCCTTCCCAGAGGCTATTATCCCCCCACTGCTACTATAGGCACCATCACTCCCTACTATACCTGCTATCCCACAGCCATGGTCTCTTGCCATAGGCTATTATACCCACTGCTACTACTGGTTCTCCTCTGGCTATTACTATTGGCACTGACTACACTGCCAGCACAGACAAAAAATACATCTGTGGGTAACTATATAAATTCATATAAACAGGCCCATGTTTGTGGCGAGGCCGCAACAGCCCAGGCCTAGGGCGGCATAAATTTAGGGACGACATGCCACCCAGCCGCACGTAAAATTTGCTCACATACAGAGCAATGTGGACGGGAAATGAAAAAAACTTCAGCGCGTCCCGTCCCCAGTGCTCCGTTTGTGAGCGAAAAGGATGCGCATGCACGCAATTCTGGGGGGGGGGGGGGGGGGTAGCGGAGAATGGGGCAGCCTTCGGGCACCCCAAACAGAAATCTAGCGCTGTACCTCAATGCAAACATCGTAACACACATGGTAGTTGTATGCCTTTGATAAAGTCATTGGGATTTAGCAGCTTCATGTGTATATGGGAACACAAAAGCACTGTAGTTAATCGGGGTGGTTATATGTATTTGCTTTCCGGGTTATAAAAATGCAAATAAATTCAACTGAAGACACTATAAAACAGATGCTGGCAAGCAATAGTCCCCAAATCTATTCAAATATATAAAGAATAACAACAAATAAAACACACTGCCTTCTTTCATCCATCAAATATTCTGTGCATCCTCTATTCATTCTATCCCTCCTGCATTCACCTTCTATCCATCCATCACTCACCGCTGGAAGTGGGCACAGTAAGTGCCAGCAGCGTCATGCTGCCCACCCATATCCATACGAGTCCTGTAGCTCCTTCCATCCGAGGGCCCCCCTGCCCTCTCCCTGGCTTTTCTCTAAGCACATGCAGGAGGCAGCCTTCTTTTCATGGGCTCTCTGTACTGAGCTCTCCACTTGCGATCTCAGGAGCCGCCCTTCTGCTAACACAACCCCCCCTGCACCGCCCCCAACCCTATCTATTAACCAGCAGACTGATCCCGTACACTGGCGACTTCATGTAGAATGAGCTGAGGATAGTGCCGGGTTCATAGGGGATGCTGACTTCACTGAGAGGGATACGGTGCCCATCATTATAAATGCAAAGATAGCATACCTCTGGGGTGCCTACTGGGTAGGGTATACCATTTAGCTGTGGAACAATCAAACCATAAACTGGGCATATGCCAAGGCTTGGTATAGAAAGGAACTGGGGCTGTGGGATAGCAGGTATAGTAGGGAGAGATGGTGCCTATAATAGCAGTGGGGGGATAATAGCCTCTGGGAAGGGACTGTGGCTGTGGGATAGCAGGTATAGTAGGGAGAGATGGTGCCTATAGTAGCAGTGGGGGATAATAGCCTCTGGGAAGGGACTGGGGCTGTGGGATAGCAGGTATAGTAGGGAGAGATGGTGCCTATAGTAGCAGTGGGGGGATAATAGCCTCTGGGAAGGGACTGGGGCTGTGGGATAGCAGGTATAGTAGGGAGAGATGGTGCCTATAGTAGCAGTGGGGGATAATAGCCTCTGGGAAGGGACTGGGGCTGTGGGATAGCAGGTATAGTAGGGAGAGATGGTGCCTATAGTAGCAGTGTGGGGATAATAGCCTCTGGGAAGGGACTGGGGCTGTGGGATAGCAGGTATAGTAGGGAGAGATGGTGCCTATAGTAGCAGTGGGATAATAGCCTCTGGGAAGGGACTGTGGCTGTGGGATAGCAGGTATAGCATGGAGAGATGGTGCCTATAGTAGCAGTGGGGGGATAATAGCCTCTGGGAAGGGACTGGGGCTGTGGGATAGCAGGTATAGTAGGGAGAGATGGTGCCTATAGTAGCAGTGGGGGGATAATAGCCTCTGGGAAGGGACTGGGGCTGTGGGATAGCAGGTATAGTAGGGAGAGATGGTGCCTATAGTAGCAGTGGGGGGATAATAGCCTCTGGAAAGGGACTGGGGCTGTGGGATAGCAGGTATAGTAGGGAGAGATGGTGCCTATAGTAGCAGTGGGGGGATAATAGCCTCTGGGAAGGGACTGGGGCTGTGGGATAGCAGGTATAGTAGGGAGAGATGGTGCCTATAGTAACAGTGGGGGGATAATAGCCTCTGGGAAGGGACTGTGGCTGTGGGATAGCAGGTATAGTAGGGAGAGATGGTGCCTATAGTAGCAGTGGGGGGATAATAGCCTCTGGGAAGGGACTGTGGCTGTGGGATAGCAGGTATAGTAGGGAGAGATGGTGCCTATAGTAACAGTGGGGGGATAATAGCCTCTGGGAAGGGACTGGGGCTGTGGGATAGCAGGTATAGTAGGGAGAGATGGTGCCTATAGTAGCAGTGGGATAATAGCCTCTGGGAAGGGACTGGGGCTGTGGGATAGCAGGTATAGTAGGGAGAGATGGTGCCTATAGTAGCAGTGGGGGGATAATAGCCTCTGGGAAGGGACTGGGGCTGTGGGATAGCAGGTATAGTAGGGAGAGATGGTGCCTATAGTAGCAGTGGGGGGATAATAGCCTCTGGGAAGGGACTGGGGCTGTGGGATAGCAGGTATAGTAGGGAGAGATGGTACCTATAGTAGCAGTGGGGGGATAATAGCATCTGGGAAGGGACTGGAGCTTAAGAGGGCAATTTCAACTTTGTGTTCAAAATCTAACAGCCCTGTTATCACTCTGCAATATTAAATGCCCACTTTTGTGAGCAGCCAGTGACATTTTCAGGATATGGTGCCATGCTCCTGTTCTATGAATGTGCCACACCTCACTCTTTCATGCCCAAGAGGTCAGATTGTTAACTTTATTGACGCTTTAAAGTTGGTATGAAAACTTGGCTATCGGCAGGAACAGCTGTTAACCCAAAATACAGCAGATACAAATATGTGGGACAGTGACATGAGCAGTGCTTGGGCGCAGAAGATATGGCTGGACAGGGCATGGGAAGTCTTGAACACCCAGGTCTGGACTGGGTCTATGGCATCTTACAGCAGCCCCTCTGACTGCCAGAACCCACAGGTTGCCAGTCCGGGCCTGCTAAAGCCCAGGGAGTGCCAACCCTATAGTTTGGGACCACAGTGCTAGCCAATATTGCTGAACTTCATCTCCCAGCATATCCCCTAAAACCCCACATAACAACTACTGACATGAACCACCCCAAATCTGTTTGTACTTTGCACAATCATAACCACAGCTGCAACTATTTTTCCCAGGAAAGACATTTATACACAAGGAGCTGTCAAAAACGGGAGCAGCTGAATTCATGCTTGTTAAAGAGGTGGTGTAGCTTTACTTTAACTGGTGTAGATGATGAAGATTTTGATATTCTGTGACAATTTGCAATTAGTCTTCATTTTTTATGGATTTTCAGTTTTTATTTCAGCAGCTATTTGGTTGCTAGGCCTTATTTATCTTAGCAACCAGGCTATTTTGAATGAGACTTATTGAATAGGAAGATAAGTAATAAAAAGTAACACTAACACCAAAATTGTAGCAACAGTTGTTTGGCTGCTGTATACTGAACATGTATACTGATACCTACTGGCAGAACTTAATAACAGTATAACACAGCATTAGTGATGAGCGAATCTGTCCCGTTTCGCTTCACCATAAAATTCACAAAACAACAAGAAGATTTGCAAAATGGCGAAAAATCCATGAAACGCATTTTGTCGTGCAACTTTTTTGTCATTCGCATGTTATTTTTGTCACCTGCCTTTTTTTTTTTTGTGCGGCCGTGCCCATTTTTGACGCAACCGCACTCAGTTTGATGCAACTTTTTTGGCTCATCACTATACAGTATATTAGTGAGAAGGTTTGTGTTGCTAACTGAAAGTGTACTCGCACAAGTCTAACACACCCACTCAACAAATACTTCTCACATGAGTCCCATTCTTGTTCTGAGCTTCTCAAATTTAGATTGTGGTAGTGGCTTTGTCTTAGCATCTGCTATCATATTGTCTCACTGTATATAAGCTCAGTCACATTCTGTTCCAGTAAATCACGTAGGTAGTGATGTTTAACATCAATGTGCTTGGTTCTGCAGTTGATCTTTTCACTGTTTGTGTGCTTTATAACCCACAGGTTGAGAATCGCTGATCTAGAATATGCAGTTCAGTTTCCAGTGCTCAAACGGGACATTATTGAATTAGAGCTGGCCATACACGCACCGATACTATCGTACGAAACCTCGTTTCGTACGATATTCAGTGCGTGTATGGCATGTCGGCGAGTCGACCGATATCGCAGGAAGCTGCTGACTCGCCGATCGGCCAGGTTAGAAAATTTTGATCGGGCGCCATAGAAGGCGCCTGACCAAAATCTGCCGTCAGGGCTGAATCGGCAGAAGGAGGTAGAAATTCTATTGTTTCTACCTCCTTATCTGCTGTTTCAGCCCTGACTGTGTGTGGCGGATCTGACGATGTTTCATCGTCAGATCGCCACGTGTATGGCCAGCTTTAGAGCGGATCCAAAGAAGGTCAACTAAGCTGGAAAAGGGTATGGCAAATTAGAGAGGCTTCAGATGTGGGGTTTTTTGCCTTTCTCTGGATCAACTAGCAGTTAAGGTCCCCATACACGGGCTGACTATAGCTGCCGATATCGGCAGCTAATTGGCCCGTGTATGGGCAGAACAGAGCGGCCTGGCCGACCGATATCTGGCCTGAAATTGGCCAGATCTCGATCAGCCAGGTTAGAAAATCTGGTCGGATCGGGGACCGCATCGGCTCGTTGATGCGGTCCCCGAACCGACTGCCCCATAGCCGCAACTGTAAGATCGGATTATTTTTTTTTCAAGTTACTTTCTACCCGATATCGCCCACCCGTAGGTGGGGATATCGGGTGAAGATCCGCTCGCTTCTTATAGTGTATGGGGACCTTTAGGCAGGTTATACATAGGCATTATGGTTGAACGTGATGGACATATGTCTTTTTTCAACCTAACTTACTATGTTACTATATCTTTGGGGAAACAGAGACTTGCAGCTTAAAGGGCAATTTCACCTGCAGTAGCAAAACTGTAATAACACATAAAATGACCCCAAAACCCCCAGAAATGTGTTTACACTTTAAATAACCTGCCAGATTTAGTAAAATGGGAGTGGTATTTAGGGTCGCAAAAAATGGGCATGGTCAAAAAATTTCCACCACATGTAGCACAGCATTTCTTTATGTCCCTCTTTCCATTTTTCAAATGTTGGGAGGTATGAGGTATAGTCTAGATATAGTCTATAGTATAGCTCTGTTATCCAAAAAGATCCAAATTACGAAGGCCATCTCCCATAGACTACATTATCAGCAAATAATTAACATTTTTTTTAAATGATTCCCTTTTCTCTGTAATAATAAAACAGTACCTTGTACTTGATCCCAACTAAGATATAATTACCCCTTATTGGGGGCAGAACAGTCCTATTGGGTTTATTTAATGGTTAAATGATTCCCTTTTCTCTGTAATAATAAAACAGTACCTGTACTTGATCCCAACTAAGATATAATTACCCCTTATTAGGGCAGAACAGCCCTATTGGGTTTATTTAATGGTTAAATGATTCCCTTTTCTCTGTAATAATAAAACAGTACCTGTACTTGATCCCAACTAAGATATAATTACCCCTTATTGGGGGCAGAACAGCCCTATTGGGTTTATTTAATGGTTAAATGATTCCCTTTTCTCTGTAATAATAAAACAGTACCTGTACTTGATCCCAACTAAGATATAATTACCCCTTATTGGGGCAGAACAGCCCTATTGGGTTTATTTAATGGTTAAATGATTCCCTTTTCTCTGTAATAATAAAACAGTACCTGTACTTGATCCCAACTAAGATATAATTACCCCTTATTGGGGGCAGAACAGCCCTATTGGGTTTATTGCAGGGTTATGCTAGAAGATAAGGCTGCATATACATGGATGTTTGAGAAAACTCTTATTGAACCTTCGGAGCATTGCCGTGCCTACGCACACACAGAAAGCCCAGTCTACTGGTGCCTCCTATTGGTGGCTTTGGAAATAGCAAGATGTGCACAATTCTGAGCTACCACTGGTTTGGCTGTAATTTGCCCTCACTTGGCTCCATTTTGCAGGTAATCTGTTTTTTTATCCTGTGGAGCCAATAAGTAGATTGCAGGGGGATCTCTCAGTGTATGACCTTCTTAAGTGTCATACATATAGATTGATTAATTATATGATTGATTTGATAGACTTGAGGAGAATGATTCTGTTGCTAAGGTAAATTATATAATAGCACCAGCTAACAGTTTAATAGAATCAGGGTAGGTATGTTTGGTACGCTTAATAGCCTTATACTGTACTGGGAAACTGTATGGGAACTGCCAACATAAATATACATATGCAGAGATGGAATGTTCTGCACACAGTAATTATATCCTTATACTGCGCTTTGGGTCCTACGGGAGAAAAGCGCTTTACAAATGTTTGTTGTTGTTGTATACTGTATTATCTATGGTATCTCGCAATAGTATCTATACATACCAATATTTACCTGTTTACAAAGCAAGCTATACCTTTATATCTAAGGGCAATGGCCCACAGGGAGTTTAGTAGGCCACAGTTAACTTTGGCTACCGTGGTCTCCCCAAAATGCCTTCCCATCGGCAATAAAGTGAAGTGCCAGTGGAAAGGCATACATGTTGCTTCATTTTCAAGCCACGTCAAGGGGTAGCCGTTATTTAACTGTGGGCAACTTATCTCCCTGTGGGCCAGCACCCTAAGGGAACCAATTCGGGAGCTCTCACCCAAATATAGATATGCCGACAAGGGAAGATCCTTGGACACATGAAAGGAGAAGGAACTGTATAATTGCTGGGGGTTGCCAAATCTTTGACACCCAACAGTTATTATAATCCCCTACCTGATCCCCTGGGTCAGTGCTCCTGTTTGCTTAAAAATGCACTGTAAGCAGGGTCAGACTGGGGGGTGAAGGGCCCACCGGGGCTCCTGTCCCATGGGCCCTGCAGGTGCCCCCAGCCAGGCGCATCACTGGCCTGGGGTATCAGGTAAGGGATTTTAATCACTGGGGGGGTACCTAAGAGTTTGGCCCCCAGTCATTATACTTTTAAGTCTGTGTTTTTTAACCTGCTTCTTTGAGGAAGCAGTCGGGGAAATTGGTTAAGAAGAAGCAGTTCTATGACTCAGGTGAGCAAGTTCTGCCTTTCCACCCACCATAACACATTACAATACATTACAGGGGCTCCTGCCAGTTAGTGGCATGGAATGAAAGGCTGTCTCGTTGTTTGGGGTGGTGGGAGAAGCCAATGCCGTGGGGCAGGTGTACGGCACATTAGCAGAGTGCGGAGAACATGCCATTTATAAACACATTTACAGCCCCCAGCATGTATGGAGTTGATCCTTAATGATTAATTAGAATTGACCTGCCACATTCGGCACCGTCAGATCCTTGTAATGAAAAGGCCTCTCTGCTTGGGCTCTATATTTGGCTTCTCCGTGGTGAACCCTGGGCAGCTGCTTCCAGTAGGAAACCGGAGCAGCTGACATAAGCCAAGTATAGAAGATTCCGTAGGCTGATAGAAGGGTGGGGTGATAGCCTGCATGCCTGCAGTGCTGCTGTAAGCCCAAGCATTGCTCTTATAAAGTATAGATGGAATTTGAATGGATAACTGCTGGTCACCATAAAACAGATACAAAATCATCATAAATCTAGAAGTGAGGGTAGGGCAGTGATATGTGAGGCACAGAAGCCCACATCACAAACCACTATATAACTGCTACCTATTATGTACTTAGGTCCTAGGCTGATGTTTACACTGGTTATCAAACTGGGCTACCCTCCTAGTGAATTGAGGAGTGGCAGGGGGTACTCAGCCTGAAGACCAGTTACGATGAGATTTGGGGAGAATACTTATTTTCTGCCCTTAATACCCAGCTTGATAGAAGTTTAGGGTGGGATCCAATGTAAAAACTTACCTGATACCCTTGGAATTATGGATGTGTGTGTGTTCCCTTAATTTGTGACAGTGATATTAGCTATCAGGGGGCCCTGGATAAGTCCAAAAACTCCTTCTCTAAAGGGTCATTATACTAATACTGTATGCAATTATATCTGAAATGAGTATTGTATAGCAATGCTTGGGATGTGCAAAGGCAAATGTTGCATGGCACTCTCACCATGAGGGGTCACTGTTTCACTGCAGTCAGTTTACAAGATTTTAATGTTACCTTGGTGACTAACAATGTGGCAGCTCCCACCCCTGGAATAAAATAGAATATGTAGTGTAACACTTGGGTCCCTACAGTAGTTATATACATGACATCTCATGCACCATATCCTAAGCTAATATGTTTCTCTAGGCATTCCTAAAGAAAAAATTAAAGTGAACCTTTCCAAGTAGGGCATATGCCCCTTCCACAGGGCAGATGGTTAAATAGTAGAGAACCAATGTCATTAATACTGCACGGGTCATTAAAAAAAACAAGGACATAACATAGAAAACAAGCTAGGATAAAATGAAAAAACAGCAGCACTCCGGAAATGTTGTAGAAAAAAGTGACTTTACTCAAGTGCACACAGCAACGTTTCGGGCTTAAACCAGCCCTTTATCAAGCCTTGATAAAGGGCTGGTTTAACCCCGAAACGTTGCTGTGTGCACTTGAGTAAAGTCACTTTTTTCTACAACATTTCCGGAGTGCTGCTGTTTTTTCATTTTATCCTGGATATTGTTTTACCCTGGCTGAGGGTTCAGCTTGCACCTGGGGCTACAACTAGCCGGTTTGTCCATTGTGTAGCACACCTTAATCAATTTATAGAAAACAAGCTAGAGCTTCATAACTGAGACTTTCCATACCCTTTACCAGCTTAGTTGCCCTTCTCTGGACCCTCTCTAACTCAATAATGTCCCGTTTGAGCACTGGAGACCAAAACTGAACAGCATATTCTAGATGGGGCCTTACCAGCGCTCTGTAAAGCAGAAAAATAACCTGTGAATCTATGCCCCTTGTAATACAGCTCAGAACCCTGTTTGCCCTTGTAGTTGCTGCCTGGCATTGCTTGCTACAGCCAAGTTTATTATCTACAAGCAGGGGAGGGCCAAGCCGACCGGGTGCCCTAGGCAACCTCGGCCACCTCGGCCCTGCACCTGTATCGCGCAATAACCCCCGCACATCGCCCCCCGCGCTCGAACTGCGCATGCGCGCCAGTTCGAGCGCGGGGGGGGGGCGATGTGCGATGCAAAACAATGCGAAATGGAGACTAGGGGTAGGCAGGAGAGGCTCCTGTCTGGCGCCCCCCAATCGTTGCGCCCTAGGCAACTGCCTCTTCTGCCTACCCCTAGTTCCGGCCCTGTCTACAAGGACTCCAAGGTCCTTCTCCATTATGGATTTGCCTAGTGCAGTCCCATTAAGGGTATAAGTGGCTGCATATTTTTACATCCCAGGTGCATGACCTTACATTTATCCACATTAAATCTCATCTGCCACTTAGCTGGCCAGATTGCCAGTTTGCCAAGATCCTGCTGCAGGGATGTCACATCCTGGATAGAATTGACTGGTCTGCAGAGTTTTGTGTCATCTGCAAACACTGATACATTACCCATAATACCCTCCCCTAAGTCATTTATGAACAAATTAAACAAAAGTGGACCCAGTACAGAACCCTGAGGGACCCCACTGAGAACCTTATTCCAAGTAGAGAATGTACCATTAACAACCACCCTCTGTACCCGATCCTGTAGCCAGTTTTCTATCCATGTGCAAACGGCTTCACTAAGACCAATAGACCTTAGCTTAGAAAGCAGTCGTTTGTGGGGAACGGTATCAAATGCTTTGGCAAAATCCAAATAGATTATATCTACTGCATCCCCACTGTCCAGCTTCTTACTTACCTCATCATAAAAAGCAATTAAATTGGTCTGACATGACCTGTCCTTCATAAAGCCATGCTGATTACTGCTCATAATGCCATTCTCCACTACATACCGTAATTTTGTATGTGATCCCTTAACAAGCCATCCACCATGGATGTCAAACTTGCTGGCCTATAGTTGCCAAGCTAAGATAGTAATCTTTTTTAAATATAGAAATTACATCATTTTTCCTCCAATCAATAGGTACCATACCAGATGAAAGCGGGTCTGAGAATATCAGGAATAGAGGCCTGGCTAGCACTGAACAAAGCTTGTTCACATTCATTTTGAGTAACCCTTTATGTACCATATCCTGCTTCAGCCACTTACTAGAATGAGGCAACAGTGCAGCTATTGGGTGGGCTTTGGAACTCGGGCTCCTCTATTGTATACACTGAAGAACTAGCAATGGCACACTTGCTTTTTTTTTTTTCTTAAAATTTTTTTTTAGGGTTCCTAGCCCCAAACTAGCAGCCTTTTCTTTTTACAACAAGAGCTGAACCTCTTCGCTTACATTACTGGGTGTATAGCATACCCCTATAATAATCGGCTTTTAAATCTTGCTTCACAAACAGACACGCCCCTCCTTTTCTATTGCCTCGGTCTCTCCAAAACAAGGTATAGCCTCCTAGATTTAATGCCCAGTCACATGACATGACTCATTCAACCGCGTTTCAGCAACACCAATCCAGCTCTCCCATTGTACCAGACTCCTTGCATTTGTAAACATTCATTTAATACTGATACCATTTGTGCATTAAAATTTAGCATGTACTACTTACGGTCCTCCCTGCAATATCAGTACCCACAACCAACTCTCCTACCCCATTTTCCCCTACAATGCCCACTACATCATCTAACCTGTCATCCCCAGAATCACTCCCTGCACCCTCCCCTTGCCTAGTTTAAAATCTCCTCCAATTGCCTTCAATATGCGGACAGGATTAAATGGGTGAGAAGGCAACATTAATTATTTGAAAAGTGAGGAAAGTAGGCATTCTAGCTTGAATATTTAAGAACAGCTTATAATATCCACCCAATATTATAGGTTCAAGGCTTTATGAAGTTCCATTTTCTCAGAACTGCTTTAAGATAACCTACTGTTTTTCCTACTCCCATATAATTGGAGGAGTCACAAGCCGGACTTGGATTTCTTACTGTTGAGTGCTATTTTGATACCTACTGGGAGCTGCTATCTTCCCATTGTTCTGCTGATTGGCTGCTGGGGGGGAAAGGGAAGGCGGTGATATCACTCAAACTTGCAGCTCAGCAGTAAAGTGTGACTGAAGTTTATCAGAGCACAGGTCACATGGCTGTAGCAATGTGGAAAATGAGGAACATGGCCCTATGTGAAATTTCAAAGTTAGATATTAAAAAAAAAAAAAAATCTGTTTGTGCTTTTGTAAAATGGATTTCAATGCAGGATTCTGCTGACGAAGCTCCATTATCTGATGTGTTTTGTAAAAAAAAAAAGTTTTCCATGACAGTATTCCTTAAAAGGTGATATTCATTTAATTTACCCTATTTAATCGTTGATTAGTAGCCCTGATGGGGATGTGGGGAAAGGGCATAGATTTATTTATATGATCTATATTCCCATAAATAGTTCAGTACTGTAAAATAATAACAAAGGACTGATATCGCCATGTACAAGATCTAGAGTCGCCACCAATGTTCCAGGGCATGTGTATTATTATGCAGCAGTAAGTAAACATGACTGGAGCCCCACAGCAGGTAGGAACCCCTTCACATTTGAGTAGCTAATGTGTAGAGTAACACATTTTGCTCTAAAATCATGGACCTTATGACACCCAAGGGAATTCCCAAAGGAACCTTTAACTTGCAGTAGATTTTAAAAGACACGGGGCTTTTACATAGCAAGGAAGAGAAGGTGATTAAAGCATCAGCAAAGAATATGGTTTCATATGATGAAATTGATTGAAAGTACAAGACTCACTCTCAATAATAGTGGTTATGGTAGATCAATATGTAATGTCTATGAAGATTTTCATTCATCCAGGTCATGGTATATCTAGTATAAATAAATTTAAAGCAACTGGACTTGTTAAGTAATCATTGAAGACGTTTCACTACTCATCCGAGCAGCTTCTTCAATTAAACTTTCAAAGTAACTCCACAGCATTCACACCTCTGTGAGTTTCAGATGTCACCTTTCTGAAGAGTTACATAGTGTCATTGTGATTGGATTAGTATATAAGAATTATATATAATTCAATATATCTATATAATATATTGGAAGAGTATATATGCTGAGGATTTCCCATACCAGTCAGTTGAACTGAAGAAGCTGCTCGGATGAGTAGTGAAACGTCTTCAATGATTACTAAACAAGTCCAGTTGCTTTAGATTTATTTATAGTAGATACTTCATTACTAACATGTCTAACTAAAACCTAACTATTCAGGGGCTCATAGGCAAAGAATAATGGTGGTTTATCCCCAAAATGAGAACAGCTGCCATATATAATTATATAGATACTGTGTTAGACTTGGCTTCCTAGGGCTCACCCCTATATTCCTTGGTGGGGACTATCAGGAGATGGTACACTGGCAGGCCAATCTGAACTTCTGTAGTTATAATGGAAAGCAGAAATGTCACACCTTGAAAAGCAAAATCCCCAACCCCAGACCAAAACACAGTAAGGCACCGAGCCCAAAGAATAAAGCTGCCAAGAACAGTCAGAACCAACACTGTGTAAGCGCAAAAATTAAAAAAGAAGCAGTTAAAAAAGGGGAACTTTTATAACTTACAAAAGAACAGTGCTTTAAAAATAGATTAGTCATTAGACAGCAAAAAAATATATAAAAATAAAAACTATACAGAACAAAATATTGGGATATGAAAATGAAAAGATGACAAAATACTAGCAACCGGGGCACAAGGAAATGGCAGGCTCTAGATTTTTCTGGCTGAAACAAACATTTAGCATGGATGGAGGAGTGGAAAAACTAGAGGCCGAATACCCCGACCAGCTGGACATAAAACATTATACATATAATTGCAGCTCTCCTGCTGAGAATCATAACATTTTATGCCCATTCATTTTATATCAAGTAACGTTCATTCCTAGCAAGAGAATGTTCATTGAGATACTGATCCACTAATACCCATTGGAGATGCCTACACTGTGGGATTTGAGAGCCACAATATAGAATATTTCCTCTGAAATGGTCTCAATAAACAACTATATATATTTACAATTGCTCCTGGCATAATAATGTCACTCATAGCAAATCAAGGCATCCATATGTGGGAGGAGACTGTCCAATTGGTCTCCAATATAGGATTTGAAAAAGAGGGGGGCTACAAGAGTCTTCTTTGTGAGCTTTTCATGACCAAACAGAATACATTTGTTATTCCAACACAGTTCTGTACATATACTTGCTTTGAAAATGAAAGCCATCAGCTTTGAAGGCCTAAATATTTTGGCCGGTCTCAAGTGTAAATGACGAAGACCTTGGGTTTGCTGTCTATGGACTCTATCTCCATATTGTCTATCAACGTAATCTTGTCCTCCTTTGAGGAGAAGCGGAGAGGAGGTAATGGGGGACGTGTCTGTAGTTGTTGCTGAAGACTTTGCAGACTGAGGTCTAGGTCCTTAAAAGCGTGCAACATGAAGACCCCCATAATGATGATGAGAAAGCCGCAGACTGCTCCAACTCCATCCAGTGCAGACATGGACACCCATTCCTTGAAGAGGATAAGGGAGGTAGCTATAACCACACTTGTGAACAGCACATAGTAGATAGGGAAAACTAAGGAGGTGTTGAATACGTCCAAAGACTTGTTAAGGTAGTTGACTTGGGTAATAACCGATAAGATCAAGATAGGTATAAGGATCCAGGGCAGAGGGTGTGTGATAACAGGCTGTCCAATGATCAGGCCCTTTACTGCAATTCCCAAACCTTTCACCGAAGACACTGAGAAGGCACCCAAAAGCGAGCAGATAGCCAGGTAGATAAGGATGTTGGTGTGGCCATAACGAGGGGAAAGGAGGAAGATCAAAACCAAACAGCAGACCAGCATGAGACTGATATAAGCTATGAAACCTGTGGACCAGAACACATACGTTAGCAATCACTGGCGGGAAGAGAATTGCTTAGCACTCAAGATGGTTATATTCCTGTACCTGGATCCTGCAGTTTGAGGGTCATGTCTGCTAAGGTGGTAACCGCTTGCTCCTCAGGGGCATGGATGACCATGACAGTGCTTCCTAGGACACTGAGGGTACAGCCCAGCTTCCCTAAGAGATTCAGGCGCTCTCCGAGCAGGTAAGAGGACAGCACAGCGCTAAAAGGTGGAATTTCAAGATGAGAGATCAATTCAGTAATCTTTTATAGAAATCAGAGCTATTAATACATGGTTAGATATTCCATTTAATGATCCCATTGCATTGTTTTAAACAAAGTATTCCTTGCTACCATTTGTTTTATAGTGGTATCAAAAGGGTTAGAGAGTGATCCAGGGTCGACTGGGCCGCCGAGAAAAATCCTAGTGGGCCCCAGCAGCCCAGTCCGACCTTTGCCGGTGCTCCCCCTACTGACTGTTCCTCCCCGACGCGTTCAATTTATACGCGCTCGGGGAGGACGTCGGGTGGGGGGCCCTGCGGGGGGGTGGGTTAGGCGGGAGCCCCGGTGGGCCCTGCACCCCCCAGTCCGACCCTGGAGTGATCAGATAGAGATCAATAGACACTGGGTAGGAATCGAACCCTGGCTGATCATGGTCATCATGTTTCCATATAAAAGGGCTTTGAAGGGGCGGTTCACCTTTAAAAATACTTTAAGAATGTTATAGAATTGCCTATTTTAACTGGTCTTCATTTTTTTATTTTTATAGTTTAATTATTTGCATTCGTCTTCTGACTCTTTCCATCTTTCAAATGGGGGTCACTGACCCCAGCAGCCAAAAAACTAATGCTCTGTGAGGCTACAAATTTATTGTTGTTGTTACTTTTTATTACTTATCCTTATATAGGCCTCCCCTATTCAGCTGCTAAAATTCTAACCTGAAGTGCTGCTGCACCAAAAACTAAATAGTTAAAAACAACTTAAATATAAAAAGAAGACCAATTGCAAATTGTCTCAAAATAGCACTCTCTATGTTCACCTAAAAGTTCATTTAAAGCTGAACTACCACTTTAAAAAGGCAACATGTGAATTGCACATAAAGAGATCAGCTTTTAAAATCCCATCTAGATTGTAAGCTCTACGGGGCAGGGACCTCCATCCTCGTGTCTTTGACTCTTATCTCATTGCAACTGCATCTTGTATTTGTGTTTATTGTAATAATTTGTATCTATCTATCTATTATTATCTTAATAACCCCCCGTTTGTATTAATGTATTCTACTGTACAGCACTTTATAAATAAAGATATACATACATAAACAAGTTGGTATGTGTGCACTCTTCCTGACTCAATCAGCATCTCCACACAATGCAGGATACACACCACCATTCAGGTCTTAGGGGTTGAGGGATTAAACCTCCCCTTTGGTAGTTCTTTGACAACTGAGCAGTTAGATAAATAAATATACAGTGAACAGACTAAGGGTACAAGATGCAGCTCAGCTAGGTGAAGCACCCAGAAGGCCTGTGTTTAATGTTGCCCCCCCCACCCCTTTTAATACAAGCCACATATGCAATCCACATTCTGTGTTGCTACTTTAGATGCATACTGCATGGCAGCACATAAATCAGTTCAGTCTGCAGCATATAAATTTATTGCTAACTAGCCATCAGGATGTGGGTAAATATGTGGCCAGTATTAAAAGGGTGAGATGGCAACCCTTTCTGTGATTGAGACCACACTGACGTTGCATTCAGTCTTGCAGGAAATATTGTTTTTTTTGAGTACATATGGACATTGGTCATCAATGATTAATTAAAATAAACGGGCAGAAACAAAGTAGCAATTCTGCCAATGTACCAGGGTGAGATAACAGGTTATGTGCTCAACCTCACCTAGATATGCTTCCATAGAGAACCTGTTCTACAGGAACACTACTGACCCGCCCCCATAATTGTACATTCCAGGTACAGACACATTGCATTCCCCGATTCATTACCTGATTAGGACACTGAGCGCCCCCAGGGGAGTGACAATGGTGGCCGGTGCAAATGCATAAGCAGCAAAATTGGCAGCTTCGCCTCCTCCCACTGTAAAAAGCAAAAATATTGTTAAATATCATGCTAGAACTTCCAGGAATGGGCAATGTACAGGTAAATGCCCCATTCACTTCCCCTCATTCTGCTGTAAGTGACACAGGGTCACTTACCAGCCTTCCAGGTAATGTTCTCCTTGCAAATTGGCACAAGCTTTTGCCCATTGCAACCAACCAAATGTTGACCAAACCAACCAAATGTTAGACCCAACGTAAACCTTTGTGACCTTTAATACGTTACACCCGCTTGCACAGGTCATTTTTTGTGTCCCTGGCATGCAATATTTAACACCAATAAATATTAATGGCTAATAAACACATTTTTTGCACTGTTCATATTTTCAGTGCTACTGGATTTTTTTGCTTTCGCACATTGATCCCCATACAAGGTGGGATCTGCACCGGACACCCTTATGGGTGTACTAACAGAGAGTTGAGCTATATGCAGTGTTGGACTGGCCCACTGGGATACCAGGAAAACTCCCAGTGGGCCCAGTGTCAGTTCTGCCTTTAACCATTTGGCCTATTTCATGGCCATTCCCCTTTTTTGCTTGGAAACAAAGATTATAGTATGTAAAGGAATTAGACTAGTAAAACAAAGAGGTTAAATGAGAAGAGGAAGAAAAATAGTTTGGAGAGCAGGCCCATGGTTTGAGGTTTTCTAGTGGGCCCCTGGCATCCCAGTCCGACGGCGGACGAACCAGGTGGCCCTGTAACAACTTCTATACTACAACTGGACCCATCCAGTAGGCATATGGCACACCAGATTGGTACTTGCTATATGTAACCATGATAAGGTAAGCTAGAACATTTGGTCAAATTGGGCAGACCAATCACTGTACATGCAGCTTTGCAGCCCCCCATATGATCAGATTAGGAGGGAGAGACCATTTAGTCATAGCCAATTCCCAATGGAAAGTAGTAGGGCTGAACCGCTCTATGTCAGTCCTGCTGTGCCCATTGGCAACTTGCACTGTCTTTGTAATGGAGTGACAGAAGAACAGGAACAGCACCTCTTGTCTTTGTAGATTAAAATGCCTTTATTGCAAAGTTTTTTGGGGCAAACAACAGCAGCAGCAAAAAAAAAAAAAAAAAAGCTGCTGTTTGCCCCAAAAAATCTTTGCAATAAAGGCATTTTAATCTACAAAGACAAGAGGTGCTGTTCCTGTTCTTCTGTACCTGGATGTGCCGATGGAAAGTGGCCATTGGGGAACCTGCACTACTTCTAACTAATCACAAGGCTTGGTGCTGACTACTACTCTCCAAATTTGTAATGGAGTGAGACAGATTAAAGGGGATATTTGCCTCCTTACTTGTTAATAGTCCAGCCCACCACATCCAGTCTTTCAGATACCCATGTCCACCAGCACCTGCACATACACAATGATCACAATTAATATTAATCACAGAAGAAAGAAGAAAAAAAAAAAAAAAAAAACCAACAGGCCAACTGCAGGGAGTGGTATAATAATATATTTAGCATTTGCACCTATTTATAGACTGTTGATTTACAACCGCAGTTAACAATGGGGCAAGTACAGTCAAGGGCAAGTACCTCCCTCATTATGCAAGACACTTCGTAACCACAGCTACAAATACATTTTGTAACAAAATGAAAAAAAGGGGTTAATTACATCCTTGGAAAGGCACTCTCCCATTACCAATTGATTTGGAATTCCAAATATCTTAACTGGGAATACGTCCTCTCTCTCAAAAGACACTTTGCCACCATGTATGGTTTTTGCCTCTATGCCCACTCATACCTGCACGAGTCCCACCGTGGCGACACAGGCGGAGGAGCCCTTTCTTTTTGAGGATGACGCTGCTGCCAATAAGGAGGCTGGACAGCACAGCCAACAGCAAACCAATAAGGAAGTCATAGTTTTGAGTTACGGTGGGCAACAAGCCAGTGGCCAGCGTCAGGTTCTGATAGATGGATATGGAGAGGTCAATGTCCCCCACGATCTGGCACAGCACCTGGCGTGATGGGCAACTTAATGCAAGTAGAGAGCCTGCAAAAAAATAAGTGTATATATTATTGTTGTCCTTTGCTCATAATCAACACATTCAGCAGCCTGAACAGAGATCATTCCAGTTAGTTCTTGCCCCAGTGGAGCTTACAATCTAAGGTCCCTATCACATTCCCATCAGTCCCTGCCCCAGTGAGCTTACAATCTAAGGTCCCTATCACATTCCCCATCAGTCCTTCCCCACTGAGCTTACAATCTAAGGTCCCTATCACATTTCCATCAGTCCCTGCCCCAGTGAGCTTACAATCTAAGGTCCCTATCACATTTCCATCAGCCCCTGCCCCAGTGGAGCTTACAATCTAAGGTCCCTATCACATTCCCATCAGTCCCTGCCCCAGTGGAGCTTACAATCTAAGGTCCCTATCACATTCCCCATCAGTCCCTGTCCCAGTGAGCTTACAATCTAAGGTCCCTATCACATTCCCCATCAGTCCCTGTCCCAGTGGAGCTTACAATCTAAGGTCCCTATCACATTCCCCATCAGTCCCTGTCCCAGTGAGCTTACAATCTAAGGTCCCTATCACATTCCCCATCAGTCCCTGCCCCAGTGGAGCTTACAATCTAAGGTCCCTATCACATTTCCCATCAGTCCCTGCCCCAGTGAGCTTACAATCTAAGGTCCCTATCACATTCCCATCAGTCCCTGCCCCAGTGAGCTTACAATCTAAGGTCCCTGTTATATTCCTATCACTCCCTGCCCCAGTGGAGCTTACAATCTAAGGTCCCTATCACATTCCCATCAGTCCCTGCCCCAGTGGAGCTTACGATCTAAGGTCCCGATCTCATCCACACACACTAGGCAGTTTTATCAGGAGCCATTAACCTGCCTCTATGTTTTGGGGTGTAGGAGTGAACTAGAACCCACACAAGAATATGCACTCTTTGCAGATAGTGCCCTGCCTGGAATTAAACTTAGGACCCCAGTGAGAGTAATTAGGGGGATCGCGGTCACAAGTGCCATCCAAGAAGGAAACTGGTAGCCACTCCCTACTCCTAAATAATGTATATTTTTCCTTTATAAAACTTGCAGAGAGCACCCTCTCTACCCATGCACGAACCTTGGGTAACATTTTGACCTGGTGTCTGCAGATACCTAAGGGCCATGACCAACTACCTACTTGCCATTTTCTCAATGGGGAAAACAAATACTTTCAGATTGCAGCAGCTGCATCTTTGCATCTGTCTATTGTAAGCTCTCGATACAAGGGCCAAAGCAGCTGCCATATTGGTTAAAGGTTGGCAGTAGCACAAGATGCTGTCAGTTGTCCAACTGACCCTACTTAGCTGAAGGGCCACAAGTTGGACATTTCTTATAAAGGAATCTTCCAAGGTCTGTCCTGCCTTGGGCTCTACCACAACTAAAGACCAAGGCTCATCTTTCATGTATTCCAGTTTATATTCTTCCTGACAATGAATGAGCTGGTCAAGCCTGTTAAACAAAAATCCAAGGCCATAAAAAGGGCAGCTTCTCCCCCCCCTCCTTCCTTGACCTGTGTGGGCTTGTAGCTAATGCATCAGGTAATGGCAGGTCTCAAATGTACTTCTTAAGCCACTGGGGATAAGGGCAGGATGTAAGCAAGTCAGGAGTCAATGGCTTCTTGTTCCTTTATAACCTCACTGACTGGTTTAGGTCTCCTAGGCATAGTATGGTTTCGGAGGAGCATATAAATATATGGTTCCTCAGGCTGGATGTGCACAATGCTTTCAACACTGGGGCAGCTCAGCAATATAACTATAGGGCACCATTCTTTTGGATTAGATCTGCATAGAAAGGGGTTCTTTTCAATAAGGGCAGTCATGCTATTGAAAAACTTAAGGGAGAGCAGGGATAAGGAGGATTTTATTAGGATGATCACTATAATAATGCCTTGCATATATGTATGTATGTTTAAAACTTTATTCATAAAGTGCTACGAGGATACTCAGCACTGTACATTCTTACAATATACACACAGGGAGTGTTATAATAATACAATAAATAAGTATAAATACACAGAGATTAAGTGCCATGTGGTACAAGACAATAGGAATGAGGCCCCTGCCCCGTACGGCTTAAAGCACCTGGTTTAGTTGCCCCATCACAATGCTGGTGGAGCAGGGCAAAATGCCCTTTATTCCCTAACTTAAAACCTGTACTTTTCACCCCCTCCCTTTTGTAATGGAACACCTTGCAGTGCACAGTAATTATGCCGAAGATACTTATATATCATTACATAACTGTATAATAGCCAGCTGTGTGCCGCTTACTCTCAGGGTTTGGAAGTCAGTGGAACCCTATGGTTTATAAAGAATCTCACGATAGTTGCAAAGTCTGTGCTCCTAAAGCAAAGCAATCTTTGCACTGATCTAGGAAATGATGTCCCCATCGGCCCATAACACAAAGCAGTGGAGAAGTCAACTCTCCGGTTCCCTCCAGCTGTTTGAGGGTTTGACACAGGACCCAAAGCTACTGACTCATGACATCTGAATCACATACATTTGGCAGTTGTGTAACACTGATACACTATAACAACCAGTGTGTGCAGCAACAAGAATGGATTCCCCCAATGTAAGAGAGAATCCCACTGGTTTTACTGATTGTTCGCCATGAAAACTGCCCTTTAAACACATTATTCAGTAACCTGTAAAAATGATATTTCCCCCACATAACGGCTGTCCCTTTAACTAAGAGAAAAGTGATGCTTAGAATTATTAATTAAAAAGCAATTCATCTCAAATGAACATAAATAGATAAGAGTTATTTTGGCTAATGATGGAGCCCCCCAACCCTGGCACTTACCATTGACACAGCCATGTTCTGACGGGAGAGCCATGTGACTGGGCAAGCAGTCCTGTTATCAAATAGCCAACATCCCAAGTGCAGCTGCTTATAATTCTGAGGGTAGGTTCTCTCACCTGATCAGGATGTTACCCAGCTCCCAGCCATTGGCTCCTCCCCTTAATTAACTTGTACATGCCCCATAGTCTAAAGAGTTTCACCCCTCCTCCCCTCCTGCCCCGCAGGTTTCACCAGAACCTCTCTGCTCCCTTGTAACCTGAAGCTCCCATTCACATGCACATGAGCTGGGATATACTTATGTATTGCAGGCAATCATTTGCCATAATGTGGCTACTGGACAGGCTATAGGGCAGAGGAGACTTTTGAGGGTCCAGGGCCGCCTTTGGTTGGGGGCTCATAACAAGGTTACAGATAGATAAAGCCTCAGTTATAACACTTGCAATTCTATTCAGCATAGTAAATCTTTAGCCACCCTTAAATTGTACAGGTATGGGATCCCTTATCCGGAAACCCATTAGGCTGATGCCACACCAGGCGTAGGGCTGATTTTTTCGGCAAGCGGAAAAACGCTTGCCGAAAATTCAGCCCTACGCCTGCTACTTGTGCCTGCACCCGAATGAATGGGATACGCTCGGGTGCAGGCACATGTAGCTGATATACGCATGAAAACGCGAGACTTTGGATTCTCTCGCGTTTTCATGCGTATATCGGCTACATGTGCCTGCACCCGAGCGTATCCCATTCATTCGGGTGCAGGCACAAGTAGCAGGCGTAGGGCTGAATTTTCGGCAAGCGTTTTTCCGCTTGCCGAAAAAATCAGCCCTACGCCTGGTGTGGCATCAGCCTTACAGAAAGGCCATCTCCCATAGACTCCATTATAAGCAAATCTAATATTTAAAAATGATTTCCTTTTTTTCTCTAATAATAAAACAGTACCTTGTACTTGATCCCAACTAAGATATAATTACCCCTTATTGGGGCAGAACAGCCCTATTGGGTTTATTTAATGGTTAAATGATTCCCTTTTCTCTGTAATAATAAAACAGTACCTGTACTTGATCCCAACTAAGATATAATTACCCCTTATTGGAGGGAAGAACAGCCCTATTGGGTTCATTTAATGGTTAAATGATTCCCTTTTCTCTGTAATAATAAAACAGTACCTGTACTTGATCCCAACTAAGATATAATTACCCCTTATTGGGGGCAGAACAGCCCTATTGGGTTTATTTAATGGTTAAATGATTCCCCTTTCTCTGTAATGATAAAACAGTACCTGTACTTGATCCCAACTAAGATATAATTACCCCTTATTGGGGCAGAACAGCCCTATTGGGGTTATTTAATGGTTAAATGATTCCCTTTTCTCTGTAATAATAAAACAGTACCTGTAGTTGATCCCAACTAAGATATAATTACCCCTTATTGGGGCAGAACAGCCCTATTGGGGTTATTTAATGGTTAAATGATTCCCTTTTCTCTGTAATAATAAAACATTACCTGTACTTGATCCCAACTAAGATAGAATTAATCCTTATTGAAGGCAAAACAAGTCTATTGGGTTTATTCAATATTTACATTTTTAGCAGATTTAAGTTATGGTGATCCAAATTACGGAAAGATCCCTTATCCGGAAAACCCCCAGGTCCCAAGCATTCTGGATAACAGGTCCCGTAGCTGTACTCTATTTGGCCATCAGGCTGATCTCTTCAACTCATCTGGGCCCCCCAAGGGGGCAGCCTGTTAGCTGTGTCTGTTTAGTCTGGGTCTGAACTGTTTCTGCATTAAAAGAAAAATATCCCCTTTTCTAACAATCTTATAGTGGCTTTGAGGGCATAGCGTATGGTATTTATAGAACATTCCTTTTTTTTGTATATTTATACATGTGGGTAGGAATTTTATTTGAAATATTTAAATATACAATAATAACAAAACAGCTTATTGTTTCCCTATGACAGTACAGCGTTAGGGTAGAGCAGGACTGGGATTCAAAATAGGCCCTGGCATATCAGGTACACAGAGGCCCAAACAGCCCCCCCCAGCCTCATAGATAGTGCTGGCATCTTACAGCAGCACATCTGCCATTTGCCAAAACTCAGATCGCGAGCCTGGGGCAGAGCTTATGGTGAGTGGTGATCATTTTATCTCTGTATAACTGTACTTATATACACACACATATATTTACGTTCTGCAATAGGATCGGCATATAAACAGGAGCTGCGGTATAGCTTAGCTCAGTTTAGGAACTGCCTACAGTACCTGTGGATGGCCACTAGTAGCTGCTGTTTTATTGATGCTTATGGAAAATACTTCTCCAGAGACAATCAATATTGTAAACTTTGCCCCCACTTTGGTCACATGAACAATGGACAATTGGCCAACAATCAGACCATGCTATAGGAGTACAAGTCCCATTGGGCAAAGACTAGATCAACATAAATGCAGTCCTCATTTTCAAAAGTGCTCAGTTTTTGGCAAGGTATAGGTCTGGCAGACAGCGCAGAGCATCCCCATACACTGGTATTACCCAGCATAATAGTAATAACTTTAGGCAGGGGTTATGGATGATGATTAGGCGGGGAGTGAGGAACAACAGAGTAAGCAGTTAAATAGAAGAAATATTGGGCTATGGACTCTGGCAGCTGCAATGAACAACTGAAAAGCTTTGACATCCCTGACCTTGAGCTTTGGCCCTGGGGGGCATGGGGGTCAGTTGCAGGTGGCTATTTCCACCTTTGGGAAAATCCTTTGCTTCCCTCTTGCTATTAGTGGTTTCTGTTTTACTGCTCAGTGGGAATCCTTTGTGTGTGCAAGTGATGGAAGTAGGCAGGGCTTCCTCCCCTGTGTATGTGACCCCCAGCAGGGCAGCTGGATTCCTTATCCCCATGGCTCGGGGCAAGCTGAACTGGTATTTCCAGGGAAGGCGGATCCTCAAGGGAAGTGGTGTGTTCAAAGTTAGCTGGAGAAAGAGGGGGGTAAATTCCCAGGTAACTGAACTTCTTTCTTGATTCCAAGTAAGACTGGCTTTAGGGTGGGGCACTGGAGGCATTTGTCCTAGATCTCCAGCATCACAGGGTCTTTTTGAGGAGGGGGAAATACTAATAATGTAACAAAGGTAATCCAGGGTAATGAGGGCATCAAATGAGCAGATCTTTGCTGTTTGGGTCATGCCTTGTCTGTTGGTCTTAATGATTGTTGTTTGGATAGGAAACTGGTTACAGGTTCGGGTACAGAGGGTGGTTGTTAATGGCACATTCTCTACTTGGAATAAGGTCCTCAGTGGGGTCCCTCAGGGTTCTGTACTGGGCCCACTTTTGTTTAACTTGTTCATTAATGACGTAGGGGAAGGTAGGGTAAGTAATGCATCAGTGTCCATTTTACAGAGTGCTGGTAAGGCCCCATCTAGAATATGCCGTGCAGTTTTGGTCTCCAGTGCTCCAAAGGGATATTATTGAGTTAAAGAAAGTCCAGAAAAGGGCAACTAAGCTGGTAAAGGGTATGGAATGTCTCAGTTATGAAGAAAGACTGGCCAAGTTGGGTCTGTTTACACTGGGGAAGAGGCATTTAAGGGGTGATGTGATAACTATGTTTAAATATATAAGGGGATCATATATTCGGAAAAGGTTTTTAACAGTGAGAGCTGTGAAGTCGTGGAATTCCCTCCCTGAATCAGTCGTTCTGGCTGATACATTATATAACTTTAAGAAGGGGCTGGATGGATTCTTAGTGAGGGAATACAGGGTTACGGGTGATAGCTCTCAGTACTAGTTGATCCAGGGACTGGTCCGATTGCCATCTTGGAGTCAGGAAGGAATTTTTTCCCCTCTGCGGCAAATTAGAGAGGCCTCAGAAGGGGTTTTTTGCCTTCCTCTGGGTCAACTAGTAGTTAGGCAGGTTATATATAGGCATTATGGTTGAACTTGATGGACATGTGTGCTTTTTCAACTTAACTTACTACGTTACTATGTATGTTACTAAGTAGGTCTGATCTTATGAGCACCTGTGCAGACCCATTTGATAAGGACTGAATCTAAGCCCTCCCAATTGATATCTGGCCCGGTAGGCAGGATGGCCTTCAAAAATCATGGAGACCCATTAGTGAGGCAAGTTTAAGCCTGTGGCACCACCCCCCCCCACCAACACCTATGGGCCATACGGGTCTGGAACAAGAATGGACCACATGATGCCTGAATGGGTCCACAGGAATCACTCTTCCTTACCAAGTGCCATCTGGGTAGATCATGGTATATGCTCCATGCTAGTGATACCACCTGGTCACACCTAAACATGGTCTTGATACATCCTTCAAACACCACTTCTTTCTTGGCAGTCCAGGCCCCTCCACTTGACCCCCATGACGGCCCTTCTTTTGGTCCCCTTTATTGGCCAATAACCTGCTGACGCAGTCCTGAGTAGCCAAGTCTGCAGCCGATATCAACCTGCAAATGCCCATAACAGCAGGCCCAGACCCCCCCCGCACTGTACAGTTGCACCTACGGAGCATTTGTATGCAAATGGAAGCTCGGCACTGCTGCACCATTGTATATACATAGTAAGGTGAGGCCCTATATTGACTTTAGAGGAGGCTGGCTTGGAACAAGAAACACAGGACGCACACAGGGGACAGATAATATCTATGCTATTTACTTAAAGGGGACTGAAATCCAATTTGAAGGGGGAATATAGCATTGTTTCTATATATGGTAGAGTGGGGCCCGAGGAAGTGACCCATACCAAAGCAGGAAATCACTTTAATGAGGGAATGTCCAATCCGTTTCTGTTGTTGATGTAAAACTCCCAGGAACTGCCTGCAACCTTCAGCTGCCAATGGGATGCTAGGAACTGGTGTTCTTTTAATTGTATCTCTTAAATGCATGTCTCCAGGCCAGGGGCCCCTGGGATGCTTGAAGGAATCCTCTTGCACATGAGAAAATCATTTTCATATGACCTAGGTGCTCTGCCCAAGGTTCCAGCAAACTGCAGTAACCAATTGGATGTCGGCTCGCTATCAGCAGCTACATGCTGGGTGGTGCAAATGATTCAGTGTGGCCCCCTGCAGGCGAGTTTCTTTCCTGGTTTTTATAGTTGTTCATTCATACAATAGACTAACCGGTTTGTCTCGTAACCATATCTATACCTCAGGGAACTTGGGATGTATATACATTCAGTTACAGCCTGGGATAGGATAGGATGTCTTTATTATTCTCTTACCAACAAAGAAAGGGTTAGTGTTGGCAAAATGGTGACTTTTCAAGCCCTTTAGTGCAGGGGTTGCCAAGTCCCACTTGGAGGTCCAACCTTTGGTCAGGGCACCCATATCTCGCAATCTGAGCACAGGTATAGGATATACATGAAATCCACTTGATTTGGAAGGTTGGAATAGTTTTAATAGGATAAAAAGGTTTCTTTTTCATATGTAAAGTGTCTTGCATTACAATATATACCATAAATAGAGAGGGATACCCACCTCCAAGTCATTTAATTTTTGCACACATACAATGTACATGTCCTGTTGTCATCCATGTAGCAAGTGTGCCCAGTGTTGCACTTAGGATTCTCAGTTTAAGGGCTTTTGGCAGCATTATGCCATCCAGCATAGTAGGCAAGGGGCAGAACGCTTGGAATGGCCTCCTCATTGAACTGGATGGTAATCGTCTGAACCCTGCCAATGCACTCATGGGTCAGGCAATTATTGCTCATAAATGTGGGACTTGACCTGACCAAATATTAGTCAGTTTGGGCAGGTATGGACATTTTATTTGCAGATACACCATGTCGGCCAGTACATGGTGCATCGTCAGATGCGGAAGGGAAGAGAAAACTCAGCTCCCCTTTATTTTTCTGCTGTTACAACCACTGATTGGCCCAATCAAACAAAACAATAGAGATGTATCTGGCCAGTTTATGGCCACCTTTTCTGCATTTATCTTTTTGGTCAGGCACAGCAACAGCTCCAGAATAATGCAATGCTGGGCAACTAGAGGTTCATTTATTATCCAAGAGCCTTCTCCAATCAGAAGCCAATGTGTATAATGTGTGTTGCCAATCCCTCCTGTGCTGTGCTGGACTCTAGAGATAAACGGGGCTACCCCAGTTTAGTAGTCCTGCTAACTCATTTTAAACCGCATTTATAATGGATCCTGCTGACAAGCCAATATAGAGCTAGATATCTCACTGGCAAGTTATAAAGAGAACCAGGGAGAGTATAAATGCCTCAATTAAGACAAACAAAAAGATCTGGATAAAAACATATTTTTTAACAAGTGTTGTGTGTACATGGCAATCACACGGTGGGTCCCAGAACCAACATCATAAACAGTTCCCCAGAACAGGAACACGATTGTGTTATAATAATTATGTTCAGGTTTCCATTTATCTGGCGTTCTGTGCCAGGCTGGTATCTGTAAGACCTTTCATAGTGATGGATATCAACAGCGGGAATACTCTGCAAGTAGGTCACATGATCACAAATATTGTACAGAGTCACAATAAATAGGAAGATAAAACAGGCGTTCGGAGATTCGCACGTTGCTGGCAAGAAAGGGAAACAAAATACCTTCATAGGAAAGGAACAGAGCTGAGGCTGAAGCTAAAATCTAATTCCTCATAGTCCAACATGAAACTGGCGACTATGGTGGAGTGTTCACCTTTTCGGTCATGATGGTGTTTGATCCATTAGATCACCAGAATGCCTTTCTGAAATATGGGCCACATGACGCCATATTGTCCGGATGCTACTGCAGTGTGTGTAGCGGCAACAGGACAGACATTTACCATAGCATCACAAGAAGTGCCGCAAGCAGGTCTGGCGCACATCAGGGCATCCCCTCTCGCTCAGCAGGTGGTAGCCAGGGACTGGTGGATGGGGGGCTGGAAGCAACGGACGTGCTCCACTGTGGAGCTGTCACTCTCCACCGACTTCATATATTTGTTCAGGACAGCAAAGATCTCGTTGTTCAGGATCTGGTACTTGCGAATTCTGTCGGCCATTTTCTTTAGGGGCTAGGGGGTCAAGAGGGAGAGAAAGAATGAAAGAGGATAAGATAGAAGGCTGCCCATGATATCTATACAGTCTTGCTACACTAATGTGCCATTATGTGCGGTACTGGTTACACATTGGCCCCTATAAACCCACTGGTGGAATATTTCCAATCCACCTCTATATATCTTTGCTCACTATGATTAAGTTGGTTAGAAAGCAACAAATCACTATCCTGCAGTAATAGCCCTTTGAACCTGACACATTCTTGCCTTACTATATACATCAGGAGTCCCCAACCTTTCTTACTCGTGAGCCACGGTCAAAAGTAGACTTGGAGAGCAACACAAGCACAATACAAGTTCATGGAGGAGCCAAATAAGGGCTAAGATTGGCTATTAGGGGCCTCTATGCACACTATCAGCTTACAGGGGCTTCATTTGGCAGTAACAATTCTTTTTATTCAACCAAAACTTGCCCCCAAGTCAGGAATTCAAATATAACTACCTGGTTTGGGGGCACTGAGAGCAACATCCAAGGGGTTAGTGAGCAACATGTTGCCCCCGAGCCACTGGTTGGGGATCACTGATATACATTATCCCAAAATGAATGCCCCTAACACCACTGGGTGGGGCCTGGGGGTAATTATATAGACAGGTTAATTGGCTCCTGATCAAGTTGCCCCTAGTGTATGTGAATGTCATACAGACCATAGATTGTAAGCTCACTGGGGCAGGGACTGATGATAATAAAGTATAAGGGGCTACCAAATTGGTGTAACAAATTAGGGCATGGTGCAAGAGTCATTCTGGGGGGAAACAGGCAGGGAGAGACTGCTTACCACATTCTTTATGATCTCATCCTTCCCATCCTGCCTTTGCACCTTCAGGAGATGATAACAGAAATCAAACAGGTCGAACCTGCGCTGCTGTCCAAGAAGCACGATGATGGCGCAACCAGCCCAGTTTAACCCATCTCCAAAACACTGTCTGTAGGGGGCAACATAGATAAGCAAAATGTGCATATGAAGTATTACAGTACATGCAAAAAGATGGAACAAGGCAATAAGCAGTCAGAAGCAGGCCCAGACTGGCAATGTGCGGGTTCTGGCAAATGCCAGAGGGGCTGCTGTAAGATGCCATAGACAGTCACTATTTAGTGGGCCTGTTGGGGGCTGTTTGGCCTCTGTGTACTTGAAATGAGAGGGCCTATTTTGAATCCCTGTCAGTGCCTGGTTTGGAGAAATGGGATGAAAGGGGCATGAGGCTTCCATCACATGTACAGTTTTGCTCAGCTGAAGTTTAGCTCTCTGTAAGCAAGGCTTTAGGCAAATAGATCTTGCTTTACTGGCAACAATAAAATAGGAATGGCAGGGTTTCTGTAAACAGCCAGGAAGGATTTGGATCACCAGTCAAGTGTATAAAGTCAATAAACCTTACAATAAACCCGTTCAGTGAACAAACATTTCAGCCAATAAACCTTAATGAACAATGAATATACAGATATGATTGCAACACTATTTTCTTGGCCCCACGTGTTACTACCTTTCCCCTAACCACTCCTGTTCTATATTGTATTCTATATGGGAAATATAAATATGTATCCTCCATATATAGTTCATAATTCCCATATAGAATAAATTACAGAACAATAGTGATTGGTTGGACAGCAGTGATAAGTCTCTACTGAGCCTTACCGCGGGGACACAAAGCTTGTCTTTCCAATAAGATAATGGCCACTGTAAACCCCATGACAATATCTGTATAAAAGATTGTGTGGCACTGGTATAAAGCCTTACTAGTGCCATCTTGTCATAAAATTACCATCTTCTCCAAATGTCACCATTATAGACTGGCTGCTAGGGATTACAGCCCTGGTGCAAATTTTGCCAGTATTGATAAATGACCCCCAGATTATTTCCCACTGCCATAATCGCCTATGCTATAGCGATACTCACTCTGCTGTGAACTCATTTGTCCCTACAGGGATACAGTAGACGAACTGCATGGCACTCCATAGGCGGTGCAACTCGACACATTCATCCACGTGCATCACTCCGTTGGTAGGGGGCGGGCCGCGCCAGATGGGGTCCTGCAAATAGCTACGAATTCGTGTCAGGATGACTTCGAACATAGAGAGGCCACAGCACAGGCGTTCCTTGGTGAGAAGATCTCCTTCCCGCGCAATGGCGATTTGCTGTGTGAAAACATGTTGATGCACGAGAATCACAAATGCTCTTTTTTTAGCCAAAATCTATCGCCGCTGTGTCAGACATATTCCATTGAAGTATAGAACAGGCTACATGGTCACTTTTGGGCAAATTCCCTGCCCCATTTGGTCCTTAGAGAATACACCTCAAGACTTGGCCTTGAAGGGGAGTGCTATTCTGAGACAATTTGCAACTGGTCTTCATTTTCTATTATTTGCAGGTCTGAATTAATTAGCGTTTTGTGCAGCAGTTTGGAATTTTAGCAGCTATCTGGTTGCTGTGGTCCAATTTAACCTAGCAACTGGGCAGTGCTTTGAAAGAAGGGATGTGAAAAGGGATATGAATAGAGGAGGCCCTAAATAGAAAGATAAGTGATAAAAAGTAAGAATAACAATAATATTGTAGCCTCACAGAGAAAGAGTTTTTCTGGCTGCTGGAGTCAGTGACTAAAATTTGTAACCTGGAAAAAGTCAGAAGAGAAATGCAAATAATTCAAAAACAATAAAAAATGAAAACCAGTTGAAAAGTTGCTAAAAATATGTCATTCTATAACATAATAAAAGTTAACCTGAAGGTGAAATACCTTGGCAACACTTTTTGCCATTTGCAGCTGAGCATTATTCAACATTTTCTGATGCCTTACATATGGTCCATAGAGCAAATATGGTATTGCAGTTTCCTACCTGAGGTGTCCCCAGCCGCTCAATCAATGGGACAAGATGGAGAGGGGCATATTTAGCTTCCAGGCGTTTCATCCTCACCTCCAGGCGTTCCCCCTCTAAAGCATAAAGAAGAATGTTGCTATGGGCTATAGGATATATAACAAGTTAGGGGGACACATGGAAAACTGTGCTATCCTCGTTACTTACCTTTAATATAGACACGTGGTAAAATATTCTGGAAGGGGGCTGCATGGAGAAGGTCGCACACTTCCTCTTGAGACTGCAGATTATCATGAAGCAGACGGAAAGAGAGAATATCAGTAGGCTAAATGCATTTGTTTGCACTAACTAGGGCTGCATCACAAGGTATAATAGTGAGTAGTGCTGTGCGACTGGCGGTCCGCAGCCCCCCACCATGTGCCCCCCACCTGTCTGGCTGCTGTGGTCTTTGTGTAAGCTTTAAATGGTATCAGTACTGAGATTAAGTGGCCCCCTGCATTGTTCACAACTTAGATTCAGCCTGTAAACCCCCATATTTTCACACCTTTTAGTCCATACATTGTTCACAACTCAGAATCAACATGGGTCGATTCTAACTGCCGATATTGGTCCCTTAGACTGTTTTGGCAGCTAATCGGCCCATGTAAGGGCACAAACGACGGGCCTGCCCGACCAATCCCAGAACCAAACGACCGAATTAACCTGGATTCGCCCGATATCGCCCACCTGTAGGTGGGGGATATCGGGAGAAGATCTGCACACTTGGCGATGTCGACAAGCGTGCGGATCTGAAGGTGTATGGGCACCTTTACTGCACACATTATTCACCTGTTCACACTTCAGACAGACTGTAGGAGCAGTGCCAGCATTGTGTCACTATATGAAACTGTTATAGCAGGTTAAGGTGTTTCTGGTTACAATTTGAGTGGAGCTGTATGTGCAGCTTTGTGGTGAACTGTCTTAGACCCCTCAGTTGTTTTCCTTCATTCAGCTGAATAGGCTACAGCACAGCCACAGCCTCACAGCACCGCAAGCAAGTGGTACGACTGCAAGAGTCAAATAGTAATCCTGACTGCAGTAGGCACACCCCAGTATTTAAGCCCAATACTAATCCCTGTGTCTGAAATCTAAAACAGATTATTACAGTGAATGGAAATCCAGTGGTTTCTTACCAGTGCCTGTTCTATGAGCAGACAGAAGAGAATGGCATTGCCCACCTCTCGTAGACTCTGGAATACATCTGTCTTTAGCTCTGCATACTCTATAATGTCCTTCAGCTGGTGGTGAAAGAACTCAAGGATCCCTGAGCAATCAAAAGAGACTGAATAAGAGATTTGGAAGGCAGTTTCCATTCAGATAAGGCAGGAGGTACGGGAGTACTGGGTTAAAATATTCTACATGTGCAATAAGTCATATAAATGCCCTTTAGCTATTATTTTGCCTTGGTATCATCAATGCCAATCAACGGGTAATTTGGGTAGGCTCGGGTGGGTAAACTTTGGGGATAGGGTGCAGGTCTGCAGGTTTGGGCCTTGGGTTTTCGTGGGTGGGCCTGTCCAACTAGACCTGGGCAGGGTCTGATGGAACTGCAGGTGCTTCAGTTTTTGCCTCCTGATGAAAGTCCCAGTGGGGACTGAAACGTTGAGGCTTGCTATGTTTATTTTGCTCTTTTTTTCTCAATAAATATCATTTTATATACATTTGTATGAAACTCTGTGCTGGTATTACTCCTGCAAAATATATATATATATATATATATATATATATATATATATCGAAAATAATCATCTGTGGCCAGCACACCCTTCAATGTTTCATCAAAAAATTTTTTATTGTAGATATATTGTTAAAACCAACGTTTCGGTCCTTATTAGGACCTTTCTCAAGGATGAAAAACAATAGTGTATAGTAATATATATATATACATACAGGTATGGGATCCCTTATCCGGAAACCCGTTATCCAGAAAGTTCCAATTTACAGAAAGGCCATCTCCCATAGACTCCATTATAAGCAAATAGTTCTAATTTTAAAAAAATATTTCCTTTTTATCAGTAATAATGAAACAGTACCTTGTACTTGATCCCAACTAAGATATAATTACCCCTTATTGGGGCAGAACAGCCCTATTGGGTTTATTTAATGGTTAAATGATTCCCTTTTCTCTGTAATAATAAAACAGTACCTGTACTTGATCCCAACTAAGATATAATTACCCCTTATTGGAGGCAGAACAAGCCTATTGGGTTTATTCAATATTTAAATGATTTTTAGCAGATTTAAGTTATGGAGATCCAAATTATGGAAAGATCCCTTATACGGAAAGCCCCAGGTCCCGAGCATTCTGGATAACAGGTCCCATACCTGTATATAATTTAGTTAAAGCATTTTAGGAAGTCATTTGTCTATATATCTATCATCTGTCTATATATCATATGCTTTATTATCTCTGACAGTTACAAAGTTTATATTAGTTTGATATAAACACAGCATCATGCAACCTACCAGGAGAGCCGTATTCGTGCCTTGGCAGTCGGCAGATTTTTGGCATAACCTCAATTAGCGTCTTTACATACTGCAGTATAGTCCCCTGGAGCTGAAAGTGTGAGAGGCATAAAAGGCTGTCACCAGGCCAAATTCTAATAGTGTAACTTACATTTGTAAATGAACCAAAACTCCAACCATTATGCAATTTACCAACCTCAAACACTTAAGTAACACTTTGTTTGCCTTCTAATGATTAGAGTGTAATAGCAGCAAGGCTACATTGTATAGTAATCTCCCTGTGTTAGATAATAGCTAGTCAGCTGACGCAGGCAAGTTTCCATTAGGGCTCTGGCACACGGGGGAGATTAGTCGCCCGCGATAAAACTCCCTGTTTGCGGGCGACTAATCTCCCCCGTGTGCCAGAGCCCTTAACACTTGTAATTAAGTCTGAGCTACTTGCTTTGGAGAGTATAAGTGGAGTGAAACAAGGGAGGTGCTGTTGTGGGTCAGATACCAAAAGTGAATATTTATTATACTTCATTTTTTATTATTTGCAGTTTTTAAATTGTTTAGGTTTTTGTTCAGCAGTTATCCAGTTTGGAATTTCGACAGCAATCTCGTGGCTAGGGCCTAATTTAACCTAGCAATCAGGCAGCGGCTTAAAAAAAGAGACATGAATAGTTACATAGTTACATAGGGTTGAAAAAAGACCATTGTCCATCAAGTTCAACCCATCCGAGTAAACCCAGCACACAACCTATACTAACCAATCTATACACTCACATACATAAACTATATATACAACCAGTAATACTAACTGTAGATATTAGTATCACAATAGCCTTGGATATTCTGATTGTTCAAAAACTCATCCAGGCCCCTCTTATAGGCACTAACAGAATCTGCCATTACCACATCACTAGGAAGGGCATTCCCCAACCTCACTGCCCTCACCGTGAGGAACCCCCTACGCTGCTTCAAATGGAAGCTCCGTTCCTCTAATCTATAGGGGTGACCTCTGGTGCGCTGATTGTTTTTATGGGAAAAAAGAACCCCCCCATCTGCCTATAATCCCCTCTAATGTACTTGTACAGAGTAATCATGTCCCCTCGCAAGCGCCTCTTTTCCAGAGAAAACAACCCCAACCTCGACAGTCTAACCTCATAGTTTAAATCTTCCATCCCCTTTACCAGTTTAGCTGCAGTCTCTGCACTCTCTCCAGCTCATTAATATCCTTCTTAAGGACTGGAGCCCAAAACTGCACTGCATACTCAAGGTGAGGCCTTACCAGGGGCCTATAAAGAGGCAAAAATATGTTCTTATCCCTTGAGTCAATGCCCTTTTTATACAAGACAGCACTTTATTTGCTTTAGTAGCCACAGAATGACACTGCCTGGCATTAGACAACTTGTTATCAACAAAAACCCCTAGATCCTTCTCCATTAAGGAAACCCCCAACACACTACCATTCAGTAGATAGTTCGCATTTATATTATTTCTACCAAAGTGCATAACTTTGCACTTATCAACATTGAACCTCATTTTCCAGTTTGCTGCCCAGTTATCTAATTTTGTCAAATCGCTCTGCAAAGCGGCACATCCTGCATGGAACTTATAGTTTTGCACAATTTAGTGTCGTCAGCAAAAATAGAAACATTACTCTCTATGCCCACCTCCAGGTCATTAATAAACAAGTTAAAAAGTTAAAAAGCAAAGGCCCAAGGACTGACCCCTGCGGTACTCCACTAACCACACTGGCCCAATTAGAAAATGTTCCATTTACCACCACTCTTTGTACTCTATCCTTCAGCCAGTTCTCTATCCAATTAAAAATATTATGTTCTAGGCCAGTGCTGTCCAACTGGCGGCCCGCGGGCCGCATGCGGCCCGCGACCCCCCTCTGTGTGGCCCCCCCACCTGTCTGGCTGCTTTGATGGCTTACTCTTGTGTAAGCTTTAAATGGTATCAGTACTGAGATTAACTGCCCCCCTGCATGGTTCTCACCTCAGATTCAGGCTGTAATCAGGCTGTATTGTTTAAATATGTAATTCCCTGTGTTGTTCACACCTTTTAATCTATGCATTGTTTACCCCCTGCAGTGTTCACACCTCAGGCTCAGGCTGTAATCACCCCCATTGTTCCCCTGTTCACACCTCAGGAGCAGTAGAAACCCACAAATAATCCCTGCACACTACAAAAAGAACATATACTGAGGTGGTACTGCAATTAAAAAGTTTTTTAATATATAGTTATTGTGCAGACTGTAGGAGCAGTGCCAGCATTGTGTCACTGTAGGCTGCCTGTGTGTGCCATACACACAGGCATCATAGGGCAAGCAGAGTATGGCACACACAGGCAGGGTAGGGCAGGCAGAGTATGGCACACACAGGCAGGGTAGGGAAGGCAGAGTATGGCACACACATGCAGGGTAGGGAAAGCAGAGTATGGCACACACAGGCAGGGTAGGGAAGGCAAAGTATGGCACACACAGGCAGGGTAGGGAAGGCAGAGTATGGCACACACAGGCAGGGTAGGGCAGGCAGAGTATGGCAGGTTTTTGCTGTACTACAACCATTAATATGGGTATGGTCATGTGATAACATGGGTGTGGTTTCAAGTGGGTGCGGTTTAAAAAAGGGGAGTGGTCAAAACTGGCTTCCATTATCGGCCCTCCACCACGTAGGTCGGAAAAATTCCGGCCCTCGGTACAACAGAAGTTGGACAGCACTGTTCTAGGCCAATATTCCTCAATTTGATCATTAACCTTCTGTGAGGTACTGTATCAAACGCTTTAGAAAAATCTAAGTAGATGACATCAACTGCCATTCCAGCATCAAGGTTCCTGCTCACCTCCTCATAAAAGGCAACTAAATTAGTCTGGCAAGATCTGTTACGCATAAAACCATGCTGGCACAAACTAATAGTATTGTGAACTGCAATGTATTCAAGTACCCTATCCCTTATTACCCCTTCCAGAAGCTTTCCTACTACTGATGTCAGACTAACAGGCCTATAGTTTTCAGGCTGAGAACGAGATCCCTTTTTAAATAATGGCACCACATTAGCAATTCGCCAGTCTCTCGGCACCATGCCAAACCTCAACGAATCCTGATATATGAAAAGGAGTGGGCCTGAATAGAAAAATAAGTAATACAATATAACAATAACGTTGTAGCCTCACAGAGCAAAGGTTTTTGGCTGCTTTGAAAGCTGGAAAGAGTCAGAAGAGGAAGGCAAATCATTAGAAAATTATAAAAAATGAAGCCCAATTGCATAGTTGTTAAATTTAGACATGCTTAAAGTTAACCTGAAAGTGAATATCCCCTTTAAACCAATGGCCCTAGCTTAAACAATATAAGGAGTAATTAACTCTGCCCCACCCATAATTCCTTAAGTGGTTGTTCCTTTTAGGTTAATTGTAGCCCAGTGCATCTTAAACAGCCCCACTGGCTCTTCCCTCAGATCAATGCACCCGTCCCCTCCATTTTCCCTCTTCTTCTTACCAGGCTTTTGACAATTTTCAGCAGCTCCTCCATGACGACTGCAATACCCTGATACCCCAGTAGGCGGCAGATGGTCTTAAAATGGGGTGGTCCAACGAAGTTCCGGTATGAACTGTATATGTGACTGTAGGCAATGTTGAGAGGCTTTGGGTAAAGAGAAAATAAAAAGGTATAGTGGAAGGAACACTGCGATACATATAAACTGAGCCTGCCCAGTTTGGTAGATAGGACTTACAGCTCTTTTACATCAAAGGCAAACTACTTTTTTAATGTTTCTAAGTTACAATTTAAAGCTTTGGCACAAAAAACCTTTCAGGCAATGTTTAGCCACAGTTGCCTAAATAAATAGGGTTTCATTTGGAATACTGTTGATGCTCACCCTTAAGCTGGCCATACACACACCAATATTAACGTATGATATTCGGTGCGTGTATCGTGGATTGACAAGGCGACCGATATCGCAAAAGCCTTGGGTAAAGATCGGACCATTAACCCTTTAAGTGCCAAGGGACGTAGATTCTACGTCCCAGGTACCAAGGGACCAAAGTGCCATGGGACGTAGAATCTACGTCCAATGGCACTGTGGGGTTTACAAGCGCTGCGCTCGCTTTTAAAGCAGCGCAGCGCTTGTAAAGCCGTCACAACCCCCTAGGCAACGAGCGAACAAGGACATACTCACCGATCCGGTCGCCCAGCCGCACCGATCGTCGCTCCAGCCAATGACAGCAGTGGACACGCATTGATGACGTGTCCACTGCTGTCCCTTTAAAAGTCGCCGCCTACTGTCGGCTCCCTCACTCCTGCTGCGCACGTTGGACCGGATGGAGCTCCCCTGCTGCCTTCCTGCTGGATTTATCGCCCCTGATCGCCTCTGATCGCCTGCCTGCCTTGGGTAAGCTGAACTACAACTCTCTACCACTGTTTATTTTGCTTATTTCTATCTCAACTGTCTAAAAATTTTTTTTTTTTTTTTTTTCAATTTTTTCTTCTATCTTTGTTATTATTACACTTTTGTACACATACACACTTATTTACAACTTTCCCAAGCACACACAGACACTTACACACACACTTACACTTACACTTTTTTTTTTTTTTTTTTTTTTTTTTTCTTTCTTTCTTTTCTTTTCTTTCTGTCTTTGCTTTCTTTGGCAGTCTTTTTTTTTTACTAAAACTTTATTTCTGATCTTGCTCTATAATTATCTGATTTATTTGGTTGCATTTTAGTGTTTTTTTGGCATTTTCATAATTGATTTCTGTTTTTGAATTATTCTATTGCACTGTAACTTTTTTATTGCTATTGGGTGCTGAATTTGCAGTGACGTTGGTGGATCCAGGGCTCTGACCACCGATTTCATTGCAATTATTGTTCTTCTGTTGGTTTAGGTGGTTTTATTGGATTTTACTGATTTTATGGTGTTTTATCTTTGCATTGTTCTTTGTGTGTTTAGTGCCCCTAAAAGGTTGCTTTTGCAGTGACATTGGTGGATCCAGGGCTCTGACCACCGATTTCATTGCAACTATTGTTCTTTGATTGCTTTTAGTGGTTTTATTCCATTTTAACTTCATTTGATTTCAGTTGTTCTAGAAAGGTCCAGAGGTGCTAAGATTGTTCTGGTAGTTTCTATTGCCAAGGGTTAGGCTGATGCCACACATGGCGTAGGGCTGATTTTTTCAGCAAGTGGAAAAACGCTTGCCGAAAATTCAGCCCTACGCTTGCTACTTGTGCCTGCACCCGAATGAATGGGATACGCTCGGGTGCAGGCACATGTAGCCGATATACGCATGAAAACGCGAGACTTTGCATTCTCACGCGTTTTCATGCGTATATCGGCTACATGTGCCTGCACCCGAGCGTATTCCATTCATTCGGGTGCAGGCAAAAAAAAAGGGGTGCATAGAGTGCAGCCCCAATATTATGCATTTTCAGGTTTGGTGGCCATGTACTTATGCGCAACCAGACATAGGTATCGTTTTATTCAGGGGAACTTGCAGATTGATGGTTAGTAAGTTTTTGGTAGTTGCCATGGAGATTTTGGGGAGAAATCTAGGTTTTTTATCTGGTTTTTCCTTGATTTCTGACCAAAGCGCTGACTTCTGCAAGGGACTGGGGCCACAATTTTTCATGTAGAAAGAGGAGAGTGGCGTCTCTGAATAGCTGAAGGTGTGCACTTTTCAGAAATATATAGTTTGCGGGGGTTATTTCACAGGTATGGGGGTGTTTAGACTAAATAACTGCAGATAGAGCACAGCCCCCCCTTATGCATTGCCCCGGTTTGGGGGCATTTGGTGGCCACGTCTTTATGTGTACCCATACATATGGGGTATCGTTTTATTCAGGGGAACTTGCAGATTGAGGTTTAGTAAGTTTTTGGTAGTTGCCATGGAGATTTTGGGGAGAAATCTAGGTTTGTATCTGGTTTTTCCTTGATTTCTGACCAAAATCTAGGGTTGTATCTGGTTTTTCCTTGATTTCTGACCAAAGCGCTGACTTCTGCAAGGGACTGCGGCCACAATTTTCCATGTAGAAAGAGGAGAGTGGCGTCTCTGAATAGCTGAAGGTGTGCACTTTTCAGAAATATATAGTTTGCGGGGGTTATTTCACAGGTATGGGGGTGTTTAGACTAAATAACTGCAGGTAGAGCACATAGAGCACAGCCCCCCCTTATGCATTGCCCCTGTTTGGGGGCATTTGGTGGCCACGTCTTTATGTGTACCCATACATATGGGGTATCGTTTTATTCAGGGGAACTTGCAGATTGAGGTTTAGTAAGTTTTTGGTAGTTGCCATGGAGATTTTGGGGAGAAATCTAGGTTTTTATCTGGTTTTTCCTTGATTTCTGACCAAAATCTAGGGTTGTATCTGTTTTTTCCTTGATTTCTGACCAAAGCGCTGACTTCTGCAAGGGACTGCGGCCACAATTTTCCATGTAGAAAGAGAAGAGTGGTGTCTCTGAATAGCTGAAGGTGTGCACTTTTCGGAAATATATAGATTGTGGGGGTTATCTCACAGGTAGGGGTGGTTAACACTGAAAAACTGCAGGTAGTGCACATAGAGCGCAGCCCCCAAAATTTCAACTGAAATTGCCCTTATGCATTGCCCCTGTTTTGGGGCATTTGGTGGCCACGTCTTTACGTGCACCCATACATATGGGGTATCGTTTTATTCAGGGGAACTTGCAAATTGAGGTTTAGTAAGTTTTTGGTAGTTGCCATGGAGATTTTGGGGAGAAATCTAGGTTTTTTTATCTGGTTTTTCCTTGATTTCTGACCAAAGCGCTGACTTCTGCAAGGGACTGCGGCCACAATTTTTCATGTAGAAAGAGGAGAGTGGCGTCTCTGAATAGCTGAAGGTGTGCACTTTTCAGAAATATATAGTTTGCGGGGGTTATTTCACAGGTATGGGGGTGTTTAGACTAAATAACTGCAGGTAGAGCACATAGAGCACAGCCCCCCCTTATGCATTGCCCCGGTTTGGGGGCATTTGGTGGCCACGTCTTTATGTGTACCCATACATATGGGGTATCGTTTTATTCAGGGGAACTTGCAGATTGAGGTTTAGTAAGTTTTTGGTAGTTGCCATGGAGATTTTGGGGAGAAATCTAGGTTTGTATCTGGTTTTTCCTTGATTTCTGACCAAAGCGCTGACTTCTGCAAGGCACTGCGGCCACAATTTTCCATGTAGAAAGAGGAGAGTGGCGTCTCTGAATAGCTGAAGGTGTGCACTTTTCAGAAATATATAGTTTGCGGGGGTTATTTCACAGGTATGGGGGTGTTTAGACTAAATAACTGCAGGTAGAGCACATAGAGCACAGCCCCCCCTTATGCATTGCCCCTGTTTGGGGGCATTTGGTGGCCACGTCTTTATGTGTACCCATACATATGGGGTATCGTTTTATTCAGGGGAACTTGCAGATTGAGGTTTAGTAAGTTTTTGGTAGTTGCCATGGAGATTTTGGGGAGAAATCTAGGTTTTTATCTGGTTTTTCCTTGATTTCTGACCAAAATCTAGGGTTGTATCTGGTTTTTCCTTGATTTCTGACCAAAGCGCTGCCTTCTGCAAGGCACTGCGGCCACAATTTTCCATGTAGAAAGAGGAGAGTGGCGTCTCTGAATAGCTGAAGGTGTGCACTTTTCAGAAATATATAGTTTGTGGGGGTTATTTCACAGGTATGGGGGTGTTTAGACTAAATAACTGCAGATAGAGCACAGCCCCCCCTTATGCATTGCCCCTGTTTGGGGGCATTTGGTGGCCACGTCTTTATGTGCACCCATACATATGGGGTATCGTTTTATTCAGGGGAACTTGCAGATTGATGGTTAGTAAGTTTTTGGTAGTTGCCATGGAGATTTTGGGGAGAAATCTAGGTTTGTATCTAGTTTTTCCTTGATTTCTGACCAAAGCGCTAACTTCTGCAAGGGACTGCGGCCACAATTTTCCATGTAGAAAGAGAAGAGTGGTGTCTCTGAATAGCTGAAGGTGTGCACTTTTCGGAAATATATAGATTGTGGGGGTTATCTCACAGGTAGGGGGGGTTAACACTGAAAAACTGCAGGTAGTGCACATAGAGCGCAGCCCCCAAAATTTCAACTGAAATTGCCCTTATGCATTGCCCCTGTTTTGGGGCATTTGGTGGCCACGTCTTTATGTGCACCCATACATATGGGGTATCGTTTTATTCAGGGGAACTTGCAGATTGATGTTTAGTAAGTTTTTGGTAGTTGCCATGGAGATTTTGGGGAGAAATCTAGGTTTTTATCTGGTTTTTCCTTGATTTCTGACCAAAGCGCTGACTTCTGCAAGGGACTGCGGCCACAATTGTCCATGTAGAAAGAGAAGAGTGGTGTCTCTGAATAGCTGAAGGTGTGCACTTTTCGTAAATATATTGATTGTGGGGGTTATCTCACAGGTAGGGGGGGTTAACACTGAAAAACTGCAGGTAGTGCACATAGAGCGCAGCCCCCAAAATTTCAACTGAAATTGCCCTTATGCATTGCCCCTGTTTTGGGGCATTTGGTGGCCACGTCTTTATGTGCACCCATACATATGGGGTATCGTTTTATTCAGGGGAACTTGCAGATTGAGGTTTAGTAAGTTTTTGGTAGTTGCCATGGAGATTTTGGGGAGAAATCCTAGGTTTTTATCTGGTTTTTCCTTGATTTCTGACCAAAATCTAGGGTTGTATCTGGTTTTTCCTTGATTTCTGACCAAAGAGCTGACTTCTGCAAGGGACTGCGGCCACAATTTTCCATGTAGAAAGAGAAGAATAGTGTCTCTGAATAGCTGAAGGTGTGCACTTTTCGTAAATATATAGATTGTGGGGGTTATCTCACAGGTAGGGGGGGTTATCACTGAAAAACTGCAGGTAGTGCACCTAGAGCGCAGCCTCCAAAATTTCAACTGAAATTGCCCTTATGCATTGCCCCTGTTTTGGGGCATTTGGTGGCCACGTCTTTATGTGCACCCATACATATGGGGTATCGTTTTATTCAGGGGAACTTGCAGATTGATGGTTAGTAAGTTTTTGGTAGTTGCCATGGAGATTTTGGGGAGAAATCTAGGTTTGTATCTAGTTTTTCCTTGATTTCTGACCAAAGCGCTAACTTCTGCAAGGGACTGCGGCCACAATTTTCCATGTAGAAAGAGAAGAGTGGTGTCTCTGAATAGCTGAAGGTGTGCACTTTTCGGAAATATATAGATTGTGGGGGTTATCTCACAGGTAGGGGGGGTTATCAATGAAAAACTGCAGGTAGTGCACATAGAGCGCAGCCCCCAAAATTTCAACAGAAATTGCCCTTATGCATTGCCCCTGTTTTGGGGCATTTGGTGGCCACGTCTTTATGTGCACCCATACATATGGGGTATCGTTTTATTCAGGGGAACTTGCAGATCGATGTTTAGTAAGTTTTTGGTAGTTGCCATGGAGATTTTGGGGAGAAATCTAGGTTTTTTATCTGGTTTTTCCTTGATTTCTGACAAAAGCGCTGACTTCTGCAAGGGACTGCGGCCACAATTTTCCATGTAGAAAGAGAAGAATAGTGTCTCTGAATAGCTGAAGGTGTGCACTTTTCATAAATATATAGTTTGTGGGGGTTATTTCACAGGTAGGGGGGGTTAACACTGAAAAACTGCAGGAAGTGCACATAGAGCGCAGCCCCCACATTTTTAGCTGTAATTGCCCTTGTGCATTGCCCCTGCTTTGGAGTGTTTGGTGCCCATGTCTTTATGTGCACCCATACATATGGGGCATCATTTTATTCAGGAGAAGTTTGTCTTTCAAATATGCCTTTGTTAGAAAATTTTTATGAGATTTTTTTTTGTCAAATCCACATTTGATCATGCGTCCAAGTTTACGTTTTAGAAAAAAAAAAAAATGTCATAAAAAGTTCCAAATTTCACAATGCACTGACAAAAGGTATTTGGCTTTTGAGTGAAAACTACATTGCACCTAGAAACCTGAAGGTCTGTAGTTTCTAAAGATACCAAACATGAGGGGATATTTTAGATTTACATATAAGTTATGCTGCATTAACTGTTACAAGCGCTTTTCTGCTTTGTTCTGGTGTGATATTGTACTAAGTATTGCTTTAGTTTGGGGGTTACTTCTGGACAGGAACTGTGGGGTACCACCACATATTTGGTATCGTTGGAATTGGGAGTATCAGGGCTTTTACAAACAATAAAAAAAAGTGAGTAAAATTAACTTTTCTATGGAAAAAAACCTCAAAATATACAGAAATTTTTCATAATTTTATTTTTTTTTTACATATTTCACCCAAAATACACATCATATCTCCAGAAAAGTTATAAAATTTGGTATGTATGTCGAAGCCCAATTAGTGACGAAAAAAACGATATATAATTTCCCTAGTTTCGTGGAGGTTTTCCTACCAAAAAACATTGTTTAAGTGAATGAGTACAAAATGCTTAAAAAACGTCTGGCACTGGGGGGAACCGAAATGACGAATTCGGCTGGCACTTAAAGGGTTAAAGGCGCCCGAGCAAAGGCAAGCGTTTAGTTCTGAATCATCAGACTGGGGTAGAATTCCTATTGTTTCTACCTACATATCTTATGATTCAGCTCTGAATGTCAGTTGAGGGTGTACGGGAGATTTTTACTGCGACCAATGGTTACAGGAAAGATCGTAACTGCAACGTGTATGGCCACCTTTAGATACTGCCTTAGCTACTAACCTTTGATCCATAGAGGTAATATGGCTGCACATTTGCAGGTTTATCTCTCTGTGGCTCCTGTGTGAATGGGATGGCGGTACGTACAAACCTGGGGAGAAAAGACCATCATTTACAATGTCACCCAGCTAGACAATAGTGCAAACAAAAATAAAGCCAACTAAACCCAAAATAGCAACTAAATCCATAAAGCCAGCTAAGCAAAATACTTAAAAAAGAACAATACACAGGTATGGGATCCGTTATCCAGAAACCCGTTATCCAGAAAGATCCGAATTACGGAAAGCCTGTCTCCCATAGACTCCATTTTAATTAAATAATTCAGATTTTAAAAATTGATTTCCTTTTTCTCTGTAATATAAAACAGTACCTTGTATTTGAACCCAACTAATATATACTGTAACTAATCTTAATTGGATGCAAAATAATCCTATTGGGTTTGAATAATGTTTTATTGATTTGTTTTAGTAGACAAGATATGGAGATCAAAATTACGGAAAGACCCCTTATCCGGAATACCCGAGCATTCTGAATAATGGGCCCTATACCTGTACACATGACATATAAACTTTATACACAGCATTAAACTGGACTGATTTCTTTATACACATTCCCCCATTTTGTTCTGTGAAGCCAATGAAAGACGAGAGGAATTATTATTTAACCCCCAGAATTATGGGGTTATGCATAATCTATCATAATAGATCATCGCTGCCCATCTGTGCTGCTTGTACTCTCATGCATACAAAATAATGAAGCGTACATTAGAGATGTGCCGATGGGCCCAAAACTCATGGGACCTGCAGGTCAGGTGGGTTCGGAATGACATTCACACAATAAAAGCAGGTCGCGGGCAGGTTCAAGCTCTTTCTACCCCCTTCCCTGTGCATGACCTAACTGAGCAAAAAAAATAGTCTTAAGTGGAGGCCCAGCGCACTCCAAGGCTCCTGCCTCCCACCCGCCCGTCCTCCCTCTCACATCCCTGGCTTCTGCTGCTTGCAGCTGGGAAGTCTATACAGGAGGTAGACTTTGTGGTCTGGGCCCCTTTGCCCCCCCAATAGGGTCTGCTTGCTCTATAGTATACAACTGGCGAAGGTTGGGAGCAGGTAGGTTATGGTTGGGTGCCAGTGTGTATCTTAACTCATAAGAAGTCTATACATGTAACTCTACCCACCAAAATCTATAAAATGTGATCCTTTTTGCCCCATTGTGCAGTTAGGCATTACTCTGTAGATTATTGATAGAATCCACCCACCGATTGGTTGAGCCATTGTAACAGTAGTTGGGAAGGAAGTCAAAATTGAGTTCCCAGAAGACATGCAGGGTGTTCCTCCCATAGGGAGCTGACACGTTGTGATTGGCCTCTCGGAACATGGCATCAAAGCTATCCAAGGTCAGGTGCTTGGAGAGAAGCCGGTGGGTCAAGCGATTGATGTCAAGCAGCCACTCCAGTTCCTGAAGAAGGAAAGGGCAAGGAAAAAGGGTGTTAGGTCAGCATTGGAGTGGCGATGATCTATATGCTCAAGATACCAAGTCAACAGTGCAAAATGCTTGATCCCTACTGTGTAGGGCAATAACAACTGAGGCATCTGAAGATTTGTCTCATGGAGCAACAGTAGCCTGCGTGTTCAAGATGCCTTCCCTGGAGTCATTTGCAGGGATTCCCAACAAAATCTCTCTTGCACAGACAGATCTCTGGGGTGATATACTTTAGGATTTAGAGCAGTGCTGCCCAACTTGCACATAGTGGGCCAAATATATGTCATACAGCATGTTGGAGGTCAGGTTTGAATTGAAATGTCATATAGAGAAGTCTATGGTGCCTGGGCAGACTGGGGGCCATACAAATACTTTAGACGGCCACATCCTCAGTTAGACAGCCCTGTTCTAGAAAAAAGTTGGCCAACAGGTGACCTTTCATGTGTAGTTTGCACTTACCACGATAGAAGTCAGATCCTCACTTTCAAACCGGCTGATTGCTTGATCTAAAGACTTGTACATGGCGGCTGAGATGCGCTGAGTGATGAGTCTGTTCAGGTCAATGGATCTGCCCAGTAGCTATACAATGGAAAGTACAAAGAGGAGTAAAGGCAGGGCTGAAGCTACTGTGACTGTATCTGGATTCTGGTACCTTAGCACATAGAATCCTAAGGGGTCCTCAAGAGCAAATCTACACAACCAAAAATGTAGGCTGAAGGAACCAACTGACAATGCAACATGAAAGGGGGCGGTGGTTATAGGTTTATAGATGGTTAAAGAATTGGGTTTACTGGAGACATAGCTGTCTGTGGGAGGGCAAGTGCCAAATTTTGCCCAGGGGCTAATGGCACTCTGTCTACAGCCATGCACTGAGTGAAAGCTAATTATACAGCTTGATGGACAAAGAACATTCTCTACAGGTCACAGAAGCTAACTGTAGCCTCAGATCTGTTCGGCTAGAGGCATGGATTCTGCTGAATTCAAATCCTGCTGTAAAAAGCCAAATCTTGGCCGAATCCTGAACCAAATCCTGGATTCAGTGCATCCCAAATTATTTTGTTATTTCATTGCTTTGCACTAATTTTGGTTTTGTTGCATTTTTATTCCTACATTGTTCCTGATCTGTTTTATAGCATAGCTTTGCAGTTTGGTACTTTGATGTAGAAAGACATCTTTACCTCTTTTAAATTCAATGTGTGCATTCCAAATAAATATGGTTTTCTGGGGGTCTCTGCACAGTTAGGGGGGTTACAACACATAATACACAGTCAATGATAAAAATCCTTAGGTTTGAGGTCAGACCCCCAGATACACTAAGCAGGTAGAACCAGGATTACTGCAAATGTCGGCCATGGTGGGTTGGAAGCAGGGAGATCCTCTGCTGAACATTTATATGTAAAAAATACTCCAGCCCAGGCCCAGACTGGCAATCTGTGGGTTCTGGCAAATGCCAGAGTGGCTGCTGTAATATGCCATAGACACTCACTATTTATTGGGCTAGTGGGGGGCTGTTTGGGCCTCTGTGTACTCAGAATGTCAGGGCCTGCCATTTTTGAATCCCAGCCTGGACATAAGACTAGCATAATAACTAACAACCCTCAGCCAACAGTAACGGATCAGATTCTCTTGTAACTACATTGTTAACTGCTTCAGGGTGTCAATACCCTAAGATTGCAATAGAATTAGGTAATGGGGAGAGTTGGAGCATTCTGTAGCCCTGTGGGCAGGAGGAACTTCAAATCGGCCCTCCATACATGAGGGAGGAAGAAACAATGTAGGTTTTTTGTGGTTATGAGCAAGAGGAGAGAGAACTGCAAATGGGACAGATACCAGGAGACAAAAAGAACCACTGCTCTGCAGACCCGTTTCGATAGCATGTATATACCATTGTCATTTCAATGTCCCTAACAATAACCCTTCCATCAGCCCCAGTTTCCTTTATTTAGCTATATCTTGATGGCATTGCTTCCATGCCTCTAAAAATATTCCCCGAATTAACTGTATATTCACTGGGTGGGGTGATGCTGTTAAACCCTATTAAAGCTGTAGCTACAGATCTGGGATGTGGCAGAGGCTAAATATAGACAGCTTTTTTTTTTAGTGAGGATTTATAACCACAAAACTCCTTAATAACTCATTATCTATGGAAATTGCTGGGTTATGTGAATATCATATCCAAACAATAGGTAATAGTTAATACACCCAGTCTGATTGCCTGGGGCTACCAGGTGCTTTCTGTATGTGTCTATTTGTATTCATATTACACAACTGTATAAGCAGCACTGTACTTTCATGATGTTACATTAATAGTGCGTAGAGGGAACAGGGACCTGGTAAAAAAAAAAGGGGGGGCTCACACATGGAGTGTGGATGTATTGGGGGTGGCGACTGGTAAGATCAGGAACGTGGCCAGGCAGGCATATGGGGCATCATGGTGGACAACCATACATTTAGGGTTTTAATTATGTGTTTAAAAATATCTGTGACATTAAAGTATATTAGGAAAGGTGTACAAATTGATTCTACCATAGGTTGTTATGTAATAACAACTACATAACAACTATTAGTTATTATTAGTTATCAGCAACCAGATATCTGCTGTTGAACACAAGCTACCACTTATTGGTTGCTATGGGTTCCTATGCCTAGGTTACATAAGATTCTGGTTACACTAGCATATACACAGCCCAGCCAGTCTCATCACTCGGGGAAGAGTTAAGGGCATTGATATTTCTGGGAAGGTTGGCACAGTTTACCAGCATAGATGGCAGTAGGAAAACTTAGGCCCACCACCAGCCTGCAAACTGCATAAACAGCATTTGGGTCCCATTGGGTTTTAGGCAAGATCGCACCATCTGCTACCCCCCATTCTTTTTACCTGGAAAATTATTTTTTTTTTACCATTGCAGAGATAAACCATAAAGTTAATTTTGTTATTCTGAATTCTCTAGATTTAAGTTCAGGGAAGTTGCTCCTCACCTGTACATGTCGCTGCTTGAGCAGAGTTTCATATCGATTGGAGGGTGGGTATGGAATAATCACCCCATAGTTCTTGCATTCGGCACGGAAACGTTTGTCTAGCAAGACACTAGAGGCACACAGAGACAACGTAGATTAATATCCTACACCAGCTGCCTTAAATTACTATCCCCAGCGCCTTGAAGCCAGTAAATTCTTTATCCCTTGATATGCTGAGGCATTCTGGGACTTGTAGTCCCGCATATTTTGGTTAACACATGGTTGTGTAACACCTATACAGAATGCCCCTTTAAAGTGATGCAACCGTCAAAAAAGCAAGGAGGTTGATGGGGAGTTATGATGATGCGGCAGCTGCATATGCTTGTCTGTCCATACATTTAAATCAGAAAATGTCATTTATAAGCAAATTATTTCCTTACCTCCCAGACATGGCTTTGTAATAAGCAAAGATCTGATCAGAGAGCTTGTAAACGAACTGGTCGAAACACAAATTCACCTGCAGGGAAAATAACAGCAAATGAATCAAGAACAAAGAACTGAAATGTTTTTATATATGTTTTTGTATAATGCTGCCCATAGATTGAAACATCTGCATGTTTGTCAAGGTCACAACAATGGGTATGTTAGACTCTAATGACTGCCAAAAAAATGTTGCACAGTAAAAAAATTGTTGCCCATTGACAAAGCATTTTGCGTGATGAAGGGGTACAGCCCGAAACGTTGCTGCTTTAATTTGAATAAGCCCCGCTTGCATCGCACTCGCTGTGTCGGTCAATTCTTTGCTGGATTCCTGTGAGAGTGCCGACTCTCTAGGCTGAGCACTGAGTCTAGTATTGGAGGAGGTAAGGGTGTGCTGTTGGAACTTTTTGTCTAAATAAAACTAATGTGCCTCTGACTGGGGTGCGTGTGGGACAGGGTGATCAGATGGGAATTACCCCAGCCAGTCAATTCCCCAAGGGTTCCCCCAAAGCTTAATTACATCATCTGGCGCTCCTTCCATGGAAAGCTCTATGTTAATGGAAATCTGAAGTACAGACGCACTCATGACCGTGACTGCCCAAGGGAGGAATGTGGAAACGATGGACCACTTCTTGCTTCAGTGCCCCTTTAACATAGAAATTTACAAACAAGTCTCTGCTGCCTTGGGCATTCTTTGCCTCTCTGGTTGTAATTACCAGGAGTGGGCTTACGGGGCATTCAAGCGACACAGGGGGTATGATTTGGGCACTCTTTTCTTAGTCAGCTCTGTTGTTGCTTCTACGCCTGGAATGCACGGTGCAAGTTTTCTCTCAGGCGTGAAGTCCTCACCCTGTCCAGTGGTGGTGGATATGGTACTGGGTGAGCTCGGGAAGATACGCTCTTTGGAGAGACAAAGGATGGATGGAGCAAGGTGGAAGGGTCTGTGGAAGGGCATTAAGTTTGACCCACCGTGAGTCTCTTGCTAATTCTGATGTCTCTGTGGTGATGGGCTAATACTTTTCACCCCCCGTAGGTTTTTTGTATTTTTCTGCTGGGGCTTCATACAGTTCTAGGTGAGTAGCCCGATCTTTTGTCTTCCTGGAGTCAGAGCTATGATTTCTGTTCCCTTTGTTTGAGGTCAGAGTAGCATCCAGTCAGGCTGTGCCGCTCATTTGAAATAAAATTGTAAGCTGGAAATGAAACAGCATTGCATATCTCAGGGTGCAACTTTATACATACAGCTTTGTATGTAGCAGAGTTGCCCACAGAGGAAAGCAGCATTCTGTTTCTTATAATAAGTTAATTATGTTTTATATATCCTTTGCATGCGAATATATTTAATGCTTTGCTTATTTGTTATGTTATTTATTTAGCTTTGTTGTATTAGGATGCATGAACTTAACAGCCTGTACAGAGAGATACCATAAAACTATGGCAGCATAGGGATTCCCCTGTACTAAGTACAATTCAGCAGGAACGGCCCCCTAAGTTTGCTCATAGCCTGTACAGAGAGATACCATAAAACTATGGCAGCATAGGGATTCCCCTGTACTAAGCACAATTCAGCAGGAACGGCCCCCTAAGTTTGCTCATAGCCTGTACAGAGAGATACCATAAAACTATGGTAGCATAGGGATTCCCCTGTACTAAGCACAATTCAGCAGGAACAGCCCCCTAAGTTTGCTCATAGCCTGTACAGAGAGATACCATAAAACTATGGCAGCATAGGGATTCCCCTGTACTAAGCACAATTCAGCAGGAACAGCCCCCTAAGTTTGCTCATAGCCTGTACAGAGAGATGCCATAAAACTATGGCACATAGGGATTCCCCTGTACTAAGCACAATTCAGCAGGAACAGCCCCCTAAGTTTGCTTATAGCCTGTACAGAGAGATACCATAAAACTATGGCAGCATAGGGATTACCCTGTACTAAGCACAATTCAGCAGGAACAGCCCCCTAAGTTTGCTCATAGCCTGTACAGAGAGATACCATAAAACTATGGCAGCATAGGGATTCCCCTGTACTAAGCACAATTCAGCAGTGTTTTTAAAATTTCCTTTTAATCCCAGAAACATTAACTCACCTCTGCCTCAATTTCATCGTACAAAAACTGTTTCTTAAATTTGGTCAAAGCATAGTAGGCGCTGTCATTGTAGAGGTCCAGAGGATATAGCACATACCTGTTAGACAAGAGAAGGATATAAAAACTTGTTCCCAACATTAAGTTAAGTGTCTACCACTACATATTATTGAATGTGTTTGTGGAAATATTTGGAAAATGGAGATTAAAGGGGAAGTTCAGCTTTACATTAACTTGTAGTATGTTATGGAGGGGCCTATACAAAGAAACGTTGGCACTGGACTGCATTAATTATTTTTTTCATAGTTTTTAAATCCTTCCTAATCTTGCTCTTTCCAGCCTGCAGCTAAAAATGCTGTCTGGTTGTCTGGCTGACCCCAGCAACCCAACAACAGATCAACCGTGAGGCTTTTTTGCCACCTTCTATTCTGTCAAGACTTGGTTGCTAGGTAGTAATCCCTTAGTTACCAGATAACAATTTAAATTGCAAGCCTGAGAGCTGCAGAAAGAGTAGTTCACCTTTATGTTAGCTTTTGATATGTTACAGAACAGGGGTCGGGAACCTTTTTGGCTGAGAGAGCCATAAACACCACATATTTGAAAATGTAATTCCGTGAGAGCCATACAATGGCCGACGGGAGCTAGGCTGAAGCTGGGCCTCGATTTGCGGCTGCATGTGGAGGACGATGCGGCTTCAGGCCTGTTCGGCCGCAGATGCTGCGGGGCAAGGTAGGGTGGGTTTCATCCTTAGCTGTTTAATATGGCTTGTTAGTGGTATAACTAGAGGGCTACCTAGCACAGTGCACAGTTGGCTTCTCTTTGTAGCCCCAACAGAGACATATTGGGCATTTTATTTTCATTTCAAGTGTGAACTGTCACAGGTTTCTGCTCCCTCTCAGTTCCCTGGGCCCTGGTTCAAGTGCAACCCGGTAAGGATGCCGGATACAGAGGAAGGCATGGCCTGCGCTCGGCGGATAGAAGATGCTAAGGCTTAGAACACATCTTCTATCCACCGAGCGCAGGCCATGCCCCCCGTTATTTTTTTTATTAAAAATTTGGCAGCGAGCCAGATGCAGCCATCAAAAGAGCCACAGGTTCCCTACTCCTGTTATAGAATGTCCTAATCCTAGCAACTTTATTATTTTTTTTTTATAGTTTTTTTTTTTTTTTTATATTTGCCTTCTTCTTCTACATCTTTCCACCTTTCAAATGGAGGTCACTGACCCCAGCAGCTAAAAAGTATTGCTCTGTGAGGTTAGAATTTTATTATTATTCTACCATTTTTTATTTTCTATTCTGGCCCTCTCGTATTCATATTTCTGACTCTCATTAAAACCACTGCCTAGATGCTAGGTTTGCTAGGTTAAACTGGACCCTAGAACCAGATAGCTGCTGAAATTCTAAACTGGAGAGCTGCTAAAAGGTGAACAATCCCTTTACGGCCCTTTAAACCCTAATCAGTATCTCCTTGAACCCCCCTAAAGCAGAGCTGATGCAACAGTATCTTACTCCATCATGGAAGGCTCCTTGGTCTCAAGGATGTGGTCAGTCAGGATCCAAGGCATGGACATCTCGATGGGGAACTGGATGCGTCGACCCATAGTCAGCTCCAGAAAGAACTCTCGGAACCAGAGCTGGGAAAGGTCACAGCACTGCTGTAGGGCCTCTGTGTAATGGAGACATTAGAACCAAAATGATCTACACTGTACGTACCAAAGTGCACCAATCACCCAACCTCCCTATTGTATACTTGTATAATAGCCAAAAGAAGATGAACACTTACCGCTGAAGTTGAGGAGGTGAGTGAAGAAGAAGGACTGCTTATGAAATTCCTCAATCGCCTGAACTATGGGTCCATCAAGACTGCTCCGTAAGGTCTTCTTAGAGCCGCTCTTATCAGCAATCAGAGACTCCAGCATTGTGCGCACCATGTATAACTGCAGGAAGAGATACTGATTGGGTTATTTTTGCATGGGGCTAAAGTAAAACCAATTATAAACAGCTTAAGGTGATGTTTTTGCCTCTGTATCTATTAGAAGTTATGTGGGATTGACTTAGGAAGAAGGTTGAAATTGATGAGAATATGTCTTAAACTCAGCTACTATATACTGTACCTTACAATGCCCAACAATGGCGGGGTGGAGAAACATTCAGTTATTGGCAGGGCATGACTTAAAGTGGTTACAAACATATTTTTATTGTAAGGATAAAGTGATTAGAGATATACAGCCTGCAACCTCTTTGGTGTTGATCAACTACAGATGGAGTTAGCATAGTTGCAGTATTTGGAGGCTTCCACACTTCCATATAGCTACACTTGTCACTGCTTAGTCCTTCCTTCCATATTGGTGCAGGTGAAACCTGGAGCTACAGCCACCTCCTGACCTGGCAGTAGCTCGAGGGTTCCCACAGCACCCTACCTTAATCGGCAATAGGTGCACATGTCACTCACACACCAAACACCAGAAGTGATGCGAGACAGACTTAGAAATTATTTGGCACAACTGTTCCTGATTGTGACAAAGCGCAGGCACAATTGTCAAAAGTTCTTCAAATTAGGCACAATTGCACCTAATTCAACAATGGAATTCAGAGGAAAAAATCACTGCATTGAGGGAAAAAAATTGTGATTGCACTTGAAATTGTACTTTGCTCACTGCACTTGTAGTTTAAATGAGCCTTTAGGGCAAAGTGCACTTTCCCCATAGGCAGTTGCATATAAAACCGGTATGTGCATCCAGGAATGCTCTTTGCACATCTGTATGATCTTTGGCTCCATATCTTTCTGATCTGAGTTAGCCCTCTACCTGGTGTTGTCACTACTGCACATACTCAGTGTCAATTCATATCACTGGTTTGTACTACATTTTTTTGTAGTTGGACATTACTGGTCAGTACAGATGCCAATACCTAGGCAAACTGATGCAGAAGAAGCCATGGCTGCATGGTCTATGTGCCACTTATTATGCTGTCAATGTTGTACCTGGGTACTGGAGGGACCAACAGCTCTCCGCGGGACCTTGATATCAAAACCGCCTTTTGGGTCCTTTTCTCCACGCAAACAAGGGTCATTTGGAGGCTCTCGGCCTCCCTCCCAGTCACATACAGTCTTTCGTATGGCCTGAAGGACACTAAAGGGGGAAAAAAAACAAAGAAATAAAACATGAGATTTTCTTATATGGCTCCTCACTTACATGTCCCACCTACGTGTCCCAAGCTAAGCTAGAGTTGCCACCTTTTGGCCCTCTTCTTACCAGCCAGGGTGGAGGGTGGGTCTATGATATCAGGGGCAGAGCTGTGAAATAAATGGGGGAGGGGCATGATGTCTGTGGGCCAGTTATTGCTGAACTACATTTCAGCTGGTAGGGAATATACTAAAAGTTGAGGGATTTTAATTACCCTGATATTGACTGGGGCAATAGTACTGCCAGGACAGTAAATGGGAACAAGTTTATAAACTTGCTGCATGACAACTTTATGTCAGAGGTTGTTGAGGAGCCAACCAGGAACCATGCTATACTAGATCTAGTGATCTCTAATGGCCCAGAACGTATAGCAAATGTGCAAGTGGTTGAACCCCTGGGTAATAGTGACCATAATGTTATTTCATTTGATGTTTGGTGCAAAAAAACAAATATACGCTGGTGCAAAAAAGACCATGAAAAGCAAATTTTAACTCCTAAAGGGCAGCGCTTCAGGGCATAGATTGGGGCATTATGTTTTCTGCTATAAACACAGAGCAGAAATGGTTGTCATTTAAAATGATATTAAATCATTACTGTTCTCAATTTTTTCCCTTAAAATGTAAATGTAGAAGCGTTAAGAATCACCCTATGTGGCTTAATTCAGAAGTAAAGAAGTTAATAGGGAAAAAAGTAAGTTTTGTAAAATAGCAATCTGGAAGCCAAAGATGGAAAATAAGGAGCGCATTGCTCCAGAGGCTAAAATTAACCCCAAAAAGTATTTTAATAGTAAAAAGATGTGCGTTAAGAGTGTGGCTTCATTGAATTATGGTAACAATATTGGTATAATTGATACAGAAAAGACTTATGTGCTAAATCAGTTCTTTTCTTCAGTGTATACAATAGAGGAGCCAGAGTACCAAGTCCCACCCAATAGCTGCACTTGTTGGCTCAGCTCAACCTAGTCAGTGGCTGACGCAGTACATGGTACATAAAGGGTTACTCAGAGTTAAAGTAAACAAGGCACCTGGGCCAGATGGAATACACCCTCGGGTACTGAGAGAGCTTGGTTTAGTTTTACAATGGCCTCTGTTTCTGATATTCTCATACTTACTTTCACGTGGTATGGTATCTATGGATTGGAGGAAAGCTGATGTCATTCCTATATTTAAAAAGGGATTGTAATCTCAGCCTGGCAATTATAGCCAAGTAGGTTTGACATCCATGGTGGGCAAGTTATTTGTTACCCAGGGTGTGGCATCCTTGCAGCAGGATCTTGACAAACTGGCAGATGAGCAGATGAGACTCAACATAGATAAATGTAAGGACCTGGGCTGTAAAAATATTCAGTTCACTTAATGGGACTGCACTAGGCAAATCCATAATGGAGAAGGACCTTGGAGTCCTTGTAGATAATAAACTTGGCTGTAGCAAGCAATGCCAGGCAGCAGCTGCAAGGGCAAACAGGGTTCTGAGCTGTATTAAAAGGGGCATAGATTCACAGTAGGTCCTTCCAGCAGACACAAAGGCACCCATTCTGATTAGAAGAAGGGAGATTCTGTCTAAATATTCGGAAATGATTTGTTACTGTGAGAGCTGTGAAGTTGTGGAATTCTCTGTGAATTCTAAGTAACTATGTATGCAAAAAAAAGTCGCAATGAACCCTGCCCACCATTACAGCCTGGAAGAACTTAGTGAACACTGTTGCTCCCCTATACAAACTTACATATGAGACTAGGGGTGCACCTGATAAATTTGATAGAATTTGGGGTCCCTGGTGTGAGTTAGAGGGAAACTGAGGAATTCCTCATCCATAAACATTTTACGACTCCCGGAGCCTTCCCGCCTCTCTTGCCACAACCTGAATTCAACCTAGCTCAGATGGTTGACGGACCCAATATGCTGGGACTGCTGCTAGATTCATACCATGTAATGTTATACCCATTCCTTTAACATCTGTAACAAAACTCAGAGAGTCTATTGTAATTATATAATTGTAAAAGAACGACTAGCATTTTATCCTATTGTATTGTAAGATGTGTTATTTTATGTTGTTGTTTGTATGATAATTAATAAAATACACCTTTCAAAAAAAAGATAGCTCCAAGAAGGGGTTGGAGGGAAATATAGCCATACCCCCCAACTGTCCCGCTTTTCGCGGGGCAGTCCCGCTTTTTATGGGGCATCCCGCTGTCCCGGATAGTTCCATGAATGTCCCGCAATGCGGGACATTAATGGAACTATCCGGCACAGCGGGATGCGCTTGCTGTAGCCGGATGTTCTTGCTTCTTCTGCGGCTTCGTTATGCCTCTCCTTGTGCAGTGCGACAGGCCCTTTTATAAGGTTGCGCCTGTGGGTGTGATGTCATTACGCACGGGGCGCAACCTTATAAAAGGGCCTGTCGCGCTGCACAAGGAGAAGCATAACGAAGCCGCAGACGAAGGCGGAGCGCCTAAGGGAGGTACTGTGAATGGGGGGCTACTGTGATAGGGGGACACTGTGTATTGGGGGGTACTGTGTATTAGGGGCTACTGTGTATAGGGGCACTGTGTATTGGGGGCTACTGTGTATTGGGGGCTACTGTGTATAGGGGGCTACTGTGTATGGGGGGCACTGTGTATGGGGGAACTGTGTATGGGGGGAACTGTGTATGGGAGACTACTGTGTATTGGGAGCTACTGTGTATTGGGGGTACTGTGTATTGGGGGTACTGTGTATTGGGGGCTACTGTGTATGGGGGGGCTACTGTGTATGGGGGGGCTACTGTGTATGGGGGGCTACTGTGTATAGGGGGCTACTGTGTATTGGAGGGTACTGTGTATGGGGGTACTGTGTATAGGGGGCTACTGTGTATGGGGGGGGCTACTGTGTATGGGGGGGACTACTGTGTATGGGGGGGGCTACTGTGTATGGGGGGGCAAAACTGGTACTTAGTTATAACTCACTTATAACTGACTGCCTTCTCCCTATATTTGTATTTTATATGTAGGAGTTGCTGTATTGTTTTCCTTAGGTCATTCAGTATGAGGGTATAGCACATTTTCGTCTGCGCCCGCCATTTGATCTATATAAAAGGGGTATTTTTTATTAAATGGGGTGTGTTAATTGGGGCGTGGCCACAAAAGGGGGCGTGGTCAAAAAAATTTTTGTCCCTCTTTTCATTTTTCAAATGTTGGGAGGTATGATATAGCAAGTGAGGGAATACAGGGTTATGGAAGATGCTTATAGCACAAGTTGATCCAGGGACTGGTCCAATTGCCATCTTGGAGTCTGGAAGGAATTATTTCCCCTTCTGAGGCTAACTGGGGAGAATTCAGAAGGGTTTTTTGCCTTACTCTGGAGGCATAACAGTTTGAACTTGATTGACGTGTGTCTTTTTTTTCAACCTAACTTACTATGTTACTATATAAATTAAGGTTCTCCAGGTTGAAAACCCATTGTGAGTTCTCCTTTGTTTCTGAGCATGACCTACCTGATCAGGACATTCTTCTTCTTGCGCACGGCCTGCCTAAGTGGTTCCCTCAAGCTGCTTTGGGCAAAGTCCTGCAAGGCAGCGTATATGGTGTTGCGTATGGCTTGGTTAAACACACTCTCCATTCTGCCCATCAAAACCTGAAGACCTTTCACCATGGCAATGACCTAAGGCAAGCAAACATTCATCCACATTAAACATTATTACAATACCAGTGTTGCTTTAGGGCTCTGGCACACGGGGAGATTAGTCGCCCGCGACAAAACTCCCTGTTTGCGGGCGACTAAACTCCCCGAGTTGCCGCCAGTTGGCACACGCGGCGGCGTGATTTCGGGAAATTGCCGAAAAAGCCTCGCGAGGCAACTTCAGCGATTTCCCGAAATCGCGCCGCCGCGTGTGCCATCCCATGTAAGTCGCCGGTGGGATGGCAACTGGTGGCAACTCGGGGAGATTAGTCGCCCGCGAACAGGGAGTTTTGTCCCTGGATTTATGGCAAAGCCACAAAGGCCCGGGCCTAGGGCGGCACAAATTTAGGGGCGACATGCTGCCCAAGCCGCACTGAAATTTTGCTCACATACAGAGCAATGGGGACCTCTCCTCACTATTTAAATGAAAGGGGAGGAGGGGGGGTCAGGCCCGGATTTGTGGAGAGGCCACAAAGGCCCGGGCCTAGGGCGGCACAAATTTGGGGGCGGCATGCCGTCCCACCGCACCAAAATCTTAAAATTTTGCTCCCATACGGAGCAATGGGGACTTCTCCCCACTGCTCCGTATGCAAGTGTGGCCTTCCGCGCATGCGCGTGGTGACCCGCTGTTCACGCATGCGCACTCGCGGGGGGAGGTGGGGCGCAACTTGCGGAGGCGGCCTCAGGGCGCCAAGACTGGAAGTCCGGCCCTGGGTGGGGTTGCAAATGGGGGAATGGGGGCGGCCTCGGCACACCCTGCTAACAAATCTGGTGCTGGCTAGGGACCTGGGCTTTCCAGAAAAGGGGGTCATCTGTCATCATCATCAAACATCAGCCAGAGAGCATTTATTCTCCGACTAGATTTCTCTGTTACCAATACAGACCATCTATTGTACATATTCCTGTGTACCATTACAAACTATTGCCTTGTTGTTAGGTTAATTGAGACTCTAGCAACTAGATAATATGGCACTCCCTACCTTACATGTCAGAATGATGCAAAAGTTTAGGGGTGTTGCAGGTAACAACCATGTGATGACAAACTCCTGCCCCTTTGAATGCAGCAACAGTGAGGTGCAACTCTGTCATCTACATCTTTTCTACTTCTTTCAGGGTTATTCAGATTCATGATTATATTATTGAGTTTACAGCAGGTAAGTGCATTACAGGAAGCCCAAAATAGTTCCTTACCTCCACAAAGGCAAATTTCTCTTCGCTGGTATAATTGTACCTCGTGGCTCGTTCATACTCCTCCGCCGTGCCAGGGCAATCCTTATTACAGAACTTGTCTGTGGGGTGAACCAGCTTCCAGGAGTACTAAAGGGAACAGAAGAATCCCATGAAAATATTCTAAGAATCTTGTAAGTGCAAGACCATTGTTTATTGTTGTCTTTGAGGCTAATGTGCTTTCCTATAGGTTCCCACTGTTTGCATGTGTGGTTTCACGTGGCACATCTGTAAAGGTGGCCACACACGTGGCGATCTGACGATGTGTCGTGCGACCATCGGTCGATCCGCCACACACCATCAGGGCTGAAACAGGCAGATAAGGAGGTATGACGCCCGATCAAAATCTTTTAACCGGTCCGATCGGCGAGCCGACCGATATCAGCAGCTTCCTGCAATATCGGTCGACTCGCCGACATGCCATACACGCACCAAATATCGTACGAAACGAGGTTTCGTACGATAGTATCGGTGCGTGTATGGCCAGCTTTACACTATTGCCGGAAAACAGTCACCTTTTTAAAGGGGTTGTTTACTTTTGAGTTAAATTTTAGTATGATGCAGAGAGTGCTATTCTAAGACAATTTGCAATTGGTCTTCATTTTTTTACTTTTTGTTCCGCAGCTCTCCAGTTTGGAATTTCAGCATTTGTCTGGTTGCTAGGGTTCAATTTACCTTGATAGATTGATTCATATATAAATACTAGTGGTTCTGAATAGAAAGATAAGTAATAAAAAGTAACAATAACAATACAATTGTAGCCTCACAGAGCAATAGTTTTTTGGGTGCTGGGGTCAGTGACCCCCATTTGAAAGCTGAAAAGAGGCAGAAGAGAAAGGCAAATAATTCAAAAACTATAAAGAATAAAAAAATGAAGACCAGTTGAAAAGTTGCTCACGTTAAGATCCTCATTTGGCAATTACAAAGGCAGGCATAGGCGCCATCAATGAGCCGATGTAGTCCCCAATCAGGGAGGCCCATACATGGGCAGATAAGCTGCTGAATCAGTCTAAAGGACTCAAATCGGCAGCTTAAATCAGCCGTGTATGGCCACCTTAATTCTTTATAGGTGCTACATTGTACCCGTGCAAGTTATACTGCAAGTTCGAAAAATAAAAGCAATGATTTAATTGGTTGGGACTGGTAACTGCATTCAGGTCAAATGCGACCAATGTACAATAAATCAGCCTAGATCAGTGCTGTCGAACTGGCAGCCCGCGTCCCCCCTCTGTGTGGCCCCCCACCTGTCTGGTTGCTGTGACTGCTTACCTTTGTGTAAGCTTTAAATTGTATCAGTATTGAGATTAACTGTCCCCCTGCATTTTTTACACCTCAGATTCAGGCTTTAAACCCCTGTATTGTTTAAACCAGAGCCATACTCTGCCTGCCCTATGCTGCCTGTGTGTGCCATACTCTGCCTGTCCTATGCTGCCTGTGTGTTCCATACTCTGCCTGCCCTACCCTGCCTATGTGTGCCAAACTCTGCCTGCCTTACCGTGCCTCTGGGAGGTGAACCTGACAGGGTTTTTTTCTGGGAGTTTGTTAGCATTGGAAATAATCATTATATGGTCCCTAGGGTGTGTAATTATATGCTGGGAGTTGCTGTGCTATCCACAGTGGAGGAGGAGGCATATGGATTTAAGGGTATGTCTCTATATGACATATCAATGAAGAGTGATATCCATACAGTGATTACCAACCATTTGGGTTTTTACTGTGTTGCCACCATTAATGTGGGTTTGGTCTTAAAAGCTCTTGCGATAACATGGGTGTGGTTTGAAGTGGGTGCGGTTTTATAAAAGGGGAGTGGTCAAAACTGGCTTCCATTATTGCCCTCCAACATGTAGGCCAGAAAAATTCCGGCCCTCTGTACCACAGAAGTTGCAAAGCACTGGCCTAGATATTGCTCTTATGCACACTTACCACTTCCATGACATGAGCACTCCATTTTGACAGCAGCTGAAGACCTCTAAGGGCCAAATCAAAGAGCTCCCGATACTCTTCATCTGACTTTTGGCTGTCCAACCCAGATCCAGTAACCACCTGTCAAAAATGGGGACAAATGAACCACCACAGTAGGTTGCTGGAAACAACTGCATGGACCGGAGAGTCCAGTTATTCTGATACAAATACTTTCATTTACTCTGTTATTCAATGACCCAAATCTTGTGGGGGACAGAGGACAAAGGTTATATATAAATGGCTTGTAGATGATTGCCACTGAGAACCAAGTCTATTGATGGATTCTTAGAGGGTGCAAGTCGGAACATATAAAAATGGAGTCCAACACAGGATATACTGTCTAGGAAACCATTCCCTGGCTACACCGAAACATCTGACTAATTAATTCCTGTACAATCTGAATGCCAATATGAACTTACTTATCCCTTCGGCTAATGCCAGATTCTCGGCCTGCAGATAAACGCAGAACAAGCATCATAGAAAGAAAGTGTGCCTGCACCCAGGCTATGTAATGGTTCCAGGTGTAGAAACAGGGAAAGAAAGATGCTTTCGTAGGGGATGATTCTTGCCCAGTCTGGCATTAGCCTTATTCTTGGCTTTACCCAAGCAATGCCTTACCCCACTCACAGTACCCCAATGATATTGCTGGCTCTTACCTCACTGTTGCTGTAGCGCGCCAGTTCAGAGATGAAACGGATGTGGTCATCTCGGATCTGTACCATCTGCTCACATATGTTATACTGAGGACTGATGCTGCTCTGAGTGCAAGTCCACCTGGGCAGGAAACAACCGCTTAAGCCTGGGCATTGCCCCATTATAGATGACAGCTCAAGGCATACATTACCCCGATATAAGAGCAACTTTAATGGCATTTTTTAAAGAAAATTGTATATTTCCACTGTTTGATGCTAAGTAATAAATTGGGTCGGTCCCAAAATAGTAGATTTGAGCAGCGGATGTCTTATCCTATTGTAGTGCACTGAACATGAGCTTTAAACTCCTGCAGGGTCATGGGGCAAGTTAGCAGTGTCGGATTAAGCCCCTCAGGACCCACCAGAGAGTAGTAGGTAGTGGAGAGAGTGCAATGACAAGAGTGTAGGGTTATGACACATGGAGATACTTGTAGCCAGCTACTTGTCGCAGCTACTAAACAATAATAAATACCCTGCCGTAGAAAATACTGAGTATTGTCTCTGCAAATACATGTACAGACAATTATCAATATTGTCTATTTTGTAGCTGCGACAAGTAGCTGGCTACAAGTAGTTCCATGTTATTGCCCAAAGTGGCTATGTAGGTAAAAGATCAAAGTGTCCTGAAATCCTAGTGGATCAATCCAACCCTGGTGCAGAATCCCAAGAGTGTGAGATATCAGAGAAAAGGAGGAATATGAAAGATTTTGGGGAAGAGAAATATAAGTGTCATTTAGGAAGAGGAAGGCAAGGAGTACAAAACACACATAGATTGCCTTTTTTTGCATCTTGCACTCTGCCTTCCAGCCTAAATGGATTGCAAGAAGAGTTTTAGCTCTATTTTGGAACACAAACACCTGCAGTAGCCTCCCCTATAAATACAGAGCTGCCTTTATTTAACAGTGAGAAGTGGATGGGGGATGCACATAACTGTAATTCTGGCACACACGCAAAGGTGATACAAGCTGCAATATGAGCCCTGTACTTTAACACCTGCCCTATGGCCTATGGTTAATTGTTCAGAATCAGCTAATTATAATAAAGTCATTAAGAGGCACATATTAGGGATGCACCCAATCCCGGATTCAGTTCAGTATTCAGTCGAATGCAAGCTTTTTTTTAAGGATTCAGAAAGGGTTAAATTGTCAGGTGAAAAACAAATTCGCCGCGCGACCCCTTCCGATCCTAATTACCAGGAGGAATCCTTCAGAGTGGGTTCGGGGGTTCAGCTGAACCCAAAAAAGTGGGTTCGGTGCATCCCTAGCACCAATACTACAATGCTGCAATTATCCCTACAGCCAAACTGAGACATGCTACTGCTCCAACCTATTTTATTAGTAGAAAGCCAAGTCTAGCTATTTACCTGGAATTCCAGAGCTGAAATTGTTTAGTTTCCCTAGACCGCTTCCCCTTGCTTTAAAGCAAAATTGTACCCTGTATATCTGTACCCTGTATATCTGTACCCTGTATATCTATACCCTGTATATCTGTACCCTGTATTTCTGTACCCTGTATTTCTGTACCCTGTATATCTGTACCCTGTATATCTGTACCCTGTATATCTGTACCCTGTATTTCTGTACCCTGTATATCTGTACCCTGTATATCTGTACCCTGTATATCTGTACCCTGTATATCTGTACCCTGTATATCTGTACCCTGCATCTGATAATGAAATGCTGAACTGTAACCTCAACTGCACCTTCTGCCTTACATTCATCCCCCATGAAATCCCTATAACTTGAAAGTGTGGCTTTGGTAGGTGGTAGCTACAGAAAAATAATAGCATTATTAGTTAGTAGCCTGCACCCTACTTGAGTCCCCTAGAAAAGTACCTGCAGACCATTAAATCTGACTACCTTGTGAGTAGATTTTATTTATTTTATTTGTGTATATTATTGGATTTATTGGATTATAGAAATATATTGTTGGGTGACTCAAACTATTTGAGCAGGTATATTTTATTCCCATTTAAGACTTATGCATAATGTGGCTAGCCATTACCCAATATTGGTGTGCTTTTTATATGTAATAATGGGGTAATAAACCACTCAAGGGTTTGATCCATGGGCCTTGTACCCATAGGGTTAATGTTTTATGTGGGTGGTAACCATTATGTGTATTTAAACAATCAGTGGGTGTGGGGCATCATGGTAGCTTCTGAGGAAGTGGCGTGAGCCACGAAACGCGTCAAGCTGTGTGTATGGGTCTGTGATGATTTTAAAGAAATCAATAAAGTGATTTTTTAAATGAGAAATAAGGTCACCAGTGCTCCGTCTGTAGTACATTACTTCTACCTTGTGAGTAGATGCAAGACTGAGACACAGATGAGCTCTAATGCCGTCTAGGCCAATTTATAAAAAAAAAATGGCAGAATGCACACTTGGCTTTACTAAGCAATAACAAATAATCTCTCAGTCATAAGTGCACCTTTTCTTTACTGTAGGAAACAAAAATCTCACTTTTGTTATCTGACAATTGTCCTTTTATGCTATTATTTCCAACAATTTTCTTTCTGTACCCAGGTAAACACCCAAACTTAGGGCAATAAAATGTGCTGAAGCAGTACCATTAGCAACAGATGGCCAGGTTTAGCAGTTGTATTGCATGGCACACTGCAAGTAGTAACCAGCTCTTGGCAGCAAAGCAGAGACCAAAATGTGCATTTCACAACCAAAAGCTGCTTACTATGTAGTGTAAGACATGAATACAACGTAGATAACAATCCAACCTCTGAATCTGCCCAGAGAGCCAAGACACATTACGGCATGCACTCACTTTGATTTGTTCTCCTCATAGTGAGCACTGGTCTTAATGTATCTGGCCAGCTCTATCTGCATGTCACCAAACAGGGGCACCACCTGCAGCTGCTGCAAGAGAGAAGAGAGAGGTGCTTGCACATTCAGACATACCCAACGTGTAACATTCTCATTAGAAAACACATATATGTTACACATACACAGACATGTACAAATGCAGCCCCTCTATACTTCACGAAATGCCAGCTAGAAGTTCCTTAGGTATTAGTTGAGGAAAGGGTGGAATTTTACAGTTTTGTGTCTTTTTTTCAGTTTCAGCTACTACGTCACAATGTACTGAGGGACATTAAAGCCTTCCGGTGGAAAGAAGGACAACATTTGCACTCCATTTGTTACAGAACTACAGCACCCCCTTCGGAGTTGCGCAGGAAGGAATGCCAAGAATTAGAGACAGCGCTGGATTTGTTATATGGGCACCCCGAGGCCGTCCCTGTTCGCGCCCCCACCCCACGCATGCGTCTCTCCCCCCACGCATGCGCGTCCCCCCACCCCATGCACATGTGCAGTCCCTATTGCTCCGTATATGAGCTAAATTTCTTTGCGACTTGGGTGGCATGCCGCCCCCAAATTTGTGCTGCCCTAGGCCCGGGCCTTGGTGGCCTCACCACAAATCCGGGCCTGAATAGAGATGAATAAATGGATTCTTTTAGTCAAAAACATTCAGTTTGGAATTTAAAAGAGATCCCAACCCCAAAACTGAATTGATATCGAGTTACTCAGGGTGCACCCTAGAGCACTTGCAATTTACATTCATTTTTCAACTTTTTAGCAGTCTCTGAGATATGAGCAGTTTTACCCTGCTAATACCAGGCTTTTAGCATAACAGCTGTTTTTATATCAGAGGGGGTCATTTATAACCCCTGGGGAAATATGGATCTTGGCAGCTGCAAATCTGTCCTGTGTTTATAAATGCACTTTATGTATAGTCATTTAACCAAACGGTTGCTGCCTAAAGCCTTGTATTAGTAGTCTAAAATTGCTAATATCTTAGAAATCACTAAAAGCATGAATGTAAATTGCAAATCAGAGATGGGCTGTAAGTTTACATCATTTATTTTTTTGGGTTAAGATACCCTTTATCAGTACACGTCAGTACACATAAGGCACCTATGTTGTGCCACTGATGGGCTGGGGTTTGGGAACTTTTGCGGGTCATGTTAAAACCTGTATACATCACCTTGAAGAATTTATCAATTTTGCTGAGGTTAATTCTCTTCTTGGCATCAAGTTTATAAATATTACTGACATTCCCGTCCATCAGGTACAGGCCAAATCCCATCACCTGCAAAGAGAATACAATACAGTTGTGGCTTGCTCTGTCGGGGCTCAGTAGTAGCGACAGACCCCCTACCGATGCCAATCATAAAGGTCTGTTATGTCCTTTTAACCTTTTAACACCTAATCTGAATAGGGTTGCCAACTTTTCTTGGACAGGTCCCTTTTATTATTCTTTTGTAGTAATAATATTGGCTAGAGGGTTAATAATTACCAGCCAGGCCACTATTATACTGGCCAGATGGAAGCCCTTCTAATAAATATTGCTCTACCATCTTTCTTGGAAAATTGTTGTCACATAGTATTGGCAGGATGGATGAGTGCCAGAAGAATTCCCATCTTTGGGTCCAGCAGGGGCCTATATAGAAACCTATACCATTTGGCACTATCTACATGTATGTCTAATTGCTGTGTGAGTGGGCCATAGGCGATCCAGTCTGACACCAATCTGATTTTTTTCTGGGCTTAAGACACAACATGGTAAAAATATTGAGTAACCATCATAATTTCTGAAGTTATAAAATGTCACAAAAATTCTTCTATTGTTTGTACGAATTGTGTTCCCAAAGTCACGATATTTTTGTGCCGAAAAGTTTGTTAAGCCACGAAAACCTTTCTGGCTTTGATGCCTTCCATGTCTGGCTTTGGAAGCCTTCCATAGGACACAATGGTACTCGACAAATCAAACCTGGCAAAAAGATAGTCCCGAGGAAAGTTTAACCAAAGCTTTAAAGAATTCCGAAATGTTTGTAGTTCTTTGTGCAAAATAAGTTTCTTTTTCGTGGAAATTTAACGAAAACCACGAAAAACTCGTGGAATTTTAATGAACTTTTTCCGTACATTCTGAAATGTTCTATAAATAAATAAAAAGTTTGAAAAAATACGAAATTATCTCAAAATTGTTTAGTAAATGGTCCCCATAGTGTAACTTATATTGTGTATGACTAATTGTGCAAGGTGCTGCCACCTGCCTGTAAGAGGACCAAACTGCAGAGAAGTACAAACATGGCAGAGGTGTTTCTGCCATCAGTAAATAAATAGGGCTGTGAGTAAAATACAACAATGCTGATTGTGTTTGGGTTGGCTCAGCTTAGCAAACTATCTAAGTGAACAACAACTAAGCCAACAAATAATTGACAAGCCTCTAGAGGCCTGTGCTAATGCAGGGTGCTGCTACAGCCAGCAAAAGGCTTAAGACAAAACCATCGCTGAATGCTTATGCCACGTCATTCTATCCTGTTTCATCTCACCTTTATTTGCCAGAAAGCTTATACAACCCCAAGGTTTCACAAGTTACTCAGGCACCAGGTATATGATCGTTAGCTCATAAACATCAAAGATTTGATGATTGTCCAGAGAGTTATAGAGCCTTGAGGTCAACCTTTAAAGCTTCAATTGCCGACCTCAACCTCACAGCCAAAGAAGAACTTGATTTACTTATTAAGTAGCTAGGTCCATATTCTGCAGATCATGTAAAGAGCCTTAGAGCGTACATGTTGACTACCCAGATGCAGGCCTTGCTGCCACCTAGGGTAGGCTTGAGCAAACCTATGGGAGCTCTGAAAACGCCTTGTTTAAGAGACTACAAACCTTACCAAAAATAACTAACAAAGACAATCGCAAGCTACAAGAGCTCAGTGACCTTCTGATGGAGCTAGAATTACTAGCAGAACCTCTCCTGTCAGAACTTAGCTACTTGGTTACTGTCCATGGTGTAAACCCAGTAGTATTGAAGCTACCTTATGGTTCATCACTGAACATGCCTGGACCAAGATTGATCCCAGTTTCAGCTTCAGTGAGCCTAACCTTCCTGCTTCATCATCTTTAAGGCATGACAATGCAGCTGCTAAACACAAAGACTTGCAGAGAACAGTGTTGGTCTGGGATCGGACTGGGATGCAAGGGGCCCACCAGAAAACTTTAGACCATGGGCCCACTCTCCAAACTATTTTTCATCCACTTCTTACTATATTTTCCTAGTTTTTTTAATCTTTACATACTATAATCTACTCTTCTATATATTTAGTTTCTTTGTTCCCATAGAAAAATAAGTAATGATCATGATTGATCATGAATTAGGCCCAATGGCAAGAAGCAGGAGGGCCCACCCGGAAATTTCCTGGTATTCCTGTGGACCAGTCCGACACTGGTCAGAAAAACAGATGTTCCTCCTGCCACAACCTCTTCCACTGACAAATATTCTTCTCTAAGGAAAACTGAGGATCCCAACCATCAGTGCCCAAACCTCACCCACTTAAAAAATGTTGTGGGTTCAGGGCAAAGTCTCTATAGGAGTGCAAGGAGATTCTCCAGAAGTATGGGGTCTGCTTTAAGTGCTGTGCTTCCTCAGACCATTTTGCAAAGGGCTTTAAGACTGTTATTAAGTGTACAGAGTGCAAGAGCGATAAGCATGTTGCAGCAATGCATTCAACTCCTTCAGACAGTCCGCAGTCTCCAACCCCTGTTTCGAATCATGGCGGGAGGAAAAAGGGTATGTTCCAGCATCAACAAAGATTTCAACTTCATGTACTGAAGTCTGTGGGGAAGGCTGCAGTGCCAAATGCTGTGCCAAGATTTGCCTAGTACAGGTATATCCTAAAGGACAAACAGAGGACCTGTACACTGTGTACAGCAGCATGTATTTTCTGCAGAAATCAGAGGCATTTTTAATAAGGAAAACATTTCCAATAGTCTAATTACCAACCTGAAACCAGTAATTGACAGTGATGGCATGTAGAGGGCTGGTGGACGCTTGAACAAGGCCACAATACAAGGAAAAGAACAAAATCCTTTTATAATATGTGGTCACCATCACATTGCCACATTGCTTATTCGCCATCACCATGAGCAAGTCAAGCACCAAGGCAGACATTTAACAACAACAGATGTCAGACTTGCCAGCTGAGAGACTGAGCACTGATCCACCCTTCACTAAAGTTGGCCTGGATGTCTTTGGGCCATGGGCAATTATGGCACGGAGGACTCGAGGTAGTGAAGCATATAACAAACAGTGGGCAGTGTTGTTCACCTGCATGAGTGTGTGGGCCAGTGAAATTGTTAAAATCAGCCTGTGGGACTCCTCATTCTTGGGAGAGAATGATGCGCGTAGAATATTGGACTCCATGTTGATGGACTTGAATTCCACGAGGCTCACTCATGAGATCCTTACTACACTCCTTGCAGAAGTGTCTGTCATAATCAATTCAAGACCACTAGTTCCAGCGTCTACAGATCTGGAATCTCCAGTCATCCTTACCCCAGCTACTCTTCTCACCCAGAAAATTGGGAATACTCTTGTTCCACCTGGTGACTTTGCAGCAGGGAACCTCAACCAGAGTTAGTGGAAGCATGTACAGCACCTGGCCAACTACTTCTGTAACACATGGAGGAAGGAATACTTTTTGCAAGGATGCAGAAAGTGGCAAAGACTGATTAATCTCCAGGTTGGAGACCTTGTCCTACTAAAAGACCAACAAGCTCAGAGGATCAATTAGCCATTGGGTCTTATTTCAAAGATCATTCCTAGTGATCCAATCCCATCACCGGAATATTGCCCTTACCTTTTGAGCATCGACATCTAAATTTGCGTTATTAGTATTTGAAGTAAGAGACTCCCATTGATAGCCAAGGGAACCTACTATGGAAATTAAGATATTTACCATGCCATATATGTTGCATAGCATGCATGCACTCAATAGTAAGAAATCCAAGTCCGGCTTGGGACTCCTCCAGTTACATGGGAGTAGGAGAAACAATAGGTTAGCTGAAAGCAGTTCTAATGTGTAGCGCTGGCTCCTTCTGAAAGCTCTGCTGCCTACACACCAATATTACAACTAAAAAAAATACATTTGTTGGTTCAAGAATAACATTTGAAATGGTAGAGTGAATTATTTGTATTGTAAACAGTGTACTTTAGAAATAAAAGTATACCATAAAAATCATGACAGTAGTAAGTGGTTTACACGCATTTACATTGTTACACTTCCACCTAGTGACCAAAGTCATATTGCAAGGTGTTTGCTTCTTAGTTTGTAAACTCTCCCATTCTCCTTCCTTATATGTGAGGTCATTTTTTCCCATCAGCATTTTCCTGTTCCTGCTTTCTATGTGTGAGGAGCTGCACCAGAGGTCAGGAAAGCAATATTCTTTTTGACCTCCAGCATTTGTACATCCACTCCAGCATTTGTACAGTTAGTATTAATGTTTGTATATATAGTTTATGTATGTGAGTGTATAGATTGGTAAGTATAGGTTGTGTGTGCTGGGTTTACTTGGAAGGGTTGAACTTGATGGACTCTGGTCTTTTTTCAACCCTAGGTAACTATGTGACTATATATGTAACTATCTGCTCCTGCATTTGTTTATCCACCCAAATAAAGAACCTTTGTGGATTCCAAGTGTCTGGTTAGTCTGCTATCTGGCAAAGATTGCCCACAGTGGTTGTGCCCAGCTCCATACAGGCCCAGGGAGAGAGGTCTCAGGGGAAACTCAGTCATTATCACAGCAATTGGAGTCAGAATATCTTCATGCTATTCATGCCCCAGTGGGCAATGGCTAGACACATGAGACAATGGTGTTACCTTTAGTAGCATGTGCTTTTCGCTTGGAGTCAGGTACATCTTGTTCTCATAGTAATCAACACATATATTCACAATATCAGCAAGGAGCTCCTCATACCCCGGGATAACCTCCAGTTGCTGGTGCAGGCACTGAAATGGAATTGACAAGTGACAATTTATTATAGTAAGGGAATAAGGCAGCTTTCAGAAACACCTGCAGAACATCGTAGGTACTGCTTGTTTTTTTCTATCTTCAGTGCCTAAAAACAGGTTTAGATTGGTCAGTATCTGCTCGTGGAGCCCAAGGTCAACTTCTATCAGCCCTTTCATATTCCCACCATAGGTCTATATGACAATTATTAAACATAGCACTGACTGCTGTATTTAGTTTTCTGGTGGGCTACAGAGGTTTAGTGCCAAGAGAAATGGGCATAGGCAGGTAAAAACAATACAGCCAAGGGCCCCTATCAGCTCCCCAGTTTAGAAGGCTTAGAGAAACCATGGTTGCCATCAGAGGCACCTTGGTAGATATGAGGCTTCTCTTTTTGTGGGTCTTGCAGGGAGTGGATGGGGTTATTGCATACCTCCCAACATTTGAAAAATGGAAAGAGGGACAAAAAGATTTTTTTTGGCCCTGCCCATTTTTGTGACCACACCCCTAAATAACACCTCCATTTTACTATATTTGCAAGGTTATTTAAAGTTTGAACACATCTCTGGGGGTTTTGGGGTCATTATATGTGTTATTACAGTTTTGCTAAAGCAGGTGAATGCCCTTTAAAGGAAAAGTAACGCCCCAATAATTGCCCTATCCTGAAAACTATTTGTTATTTATAATGCTTTAGAAGAAAACACCTGTAAAAAACTTGGCTTCCGGTCATTTCAACAAAGGCGATATGGCGACACAGGGAAAGTTTCAGGGGAAACGTTCACTATGCGTCGATCGACTGATCGAGTCTAGCCTTTCTTCTGTATAGGAAGGAGTCAGGCTAGACTCGATCAATCGATCACCGCATAGTTAAACTTCACCCGATACTTTCTCCTGCATGGCCATATCAGCTTTGTTGAAATGACCGGAAGCCAAGTATTTTACAGGTATTTTCTTCTAAAGCATAATAAATAACAAATATTTTTGCAGGATAGGGCAATTATTGGGGGAGGGTAGAATAGATTTTTTAGTTAAAATTTTTTAGCGTTACTTTTCCTTTAAGCTGTGAGGCTCAGTTCCACCAAGAAACCTGTTTAGCTTATTAGTTACAATTGTATCTAAGTGCAGGTGTGGCTCGTTAACTTTCTGGGCTCTCTGCCAAAAGCCACTTATTTAATTAAATGTGAGAAACAATGTATCTAAGTGCAGGTGTGGCTCGTTAACTTTCTGGGCTCTCTGCCAAAAGCCACTTATTTAATTAAATGTGAGAAACAATGTATCTAAGTGCAGGTGTGGCTTGTTAACTTTCTGGGCTCTCTGCCAAAAGCTACTTTTTAATTAAGCTTGTATCTTTTTTAGCATTCAGTGCAGGAGATCAAAGGGAAATAAGGGACTTTTCAGTAAGAATCTGGGACTGTGGGCTGAGCTGTTAAAAGACGGACTGTCCGGCGAAAATTGGGAGGCATGTTATTGGGTCATGGGTGGAGGTTTAGAACAATTAAGGAGTGGCCAGGGCAGATCAGGGAGATGGCTGTTTGTGCCAGAGAGCATTTTGGTTTCATTAGGGTCATAATAGGAGACCCCTGGTGAGAGGGCCTTGCTTACTTAGTAGTACGGGACCCCATGATGACTGATACCAGCCCTAAGTATTTTATCAGCCTAGCCAGTAATAATGACGCTTAATGCCTATGTTATTAACAGGAAATATTCAAATAGCAAGTTGGGTATTTTGTTCCAGAAAAGCTAAAATACTTGCTAGGTGGCAACTCTAAATACTATAAGTGGAATACATTATAAGTACATTTTATATGCAGGCCCTGACTGGCATTCTGTGGATTCTGGCAGACTGGCTGCTGTAAGATGCCATAGACAGTTGCTATTTATTGGCCTTGTGGGGGGCTGTTTGGGTCTCTGCGTATTTGACATGCCAGGGCCTATTTTGAATCCCAGTCCGGAACTGTTTACATTTTTAGAGCACTTACCTGTGTGATCCGATTGTGATTGGCCAAGAACATTGACAGGTTTTGTGACTCCTGGATCGACTGGGGATCGGCCATTTTCCTAAGAAACTGGGCAGCCCTGAGAGAAAGATAATAGATATAATAATTTAATGTCCCATGTATGCTGGGAGTCAAGTAGGAAGAATATGGGGTATATGTATCATACTGTGCAAAAAGTGGAGTGAAACATTACCAGTGATGTTGCCCAGGGCAACCAATCAGCAATTAGATTTCAACAGTTAGAAAGTCAAAGCATCTGATTGGCTGCTATGAGCAACATCCCCAGTGATGTTTTACTCCACTTTTTACACAGCATGATAAATATACCCCTTAGTACTGTGTCAATGGGAAGAGGGTTAACATAAGACAGTGTCATCTCCAAGCTCAACTCCACTTAGGTTTTTGTATTAATAAAAAAAAAAGGAATGTGCTACATTTGCAGGTGGACTCCACTCCCCTCTTTGCTTCTGTTGCCTAGAAACCCCTAAAGTACCATAGGAAAGAGCTCTGTGGCCCCTAATACCCCTCTCCATATCCCATCTCACCGCTTATAAGCCGAGTGGTCATTCTTTACACTACATTTCATGTTCTTCAGCTCGTCCAGCACTGCAAACATGTTAATAAACTTCCCCAGGGTCAGCAGGTATGCCTCCGACACAAAGTCCTTCCTGCGCTCCGCGTGGCACAATCGCTTCACCTCATTGCAGAACCGCTCAATGGCCTTGCGCTGTAAAGTTTAGCATAGTTGCATTAACCTGCCTCATTCAATTATTATTATTATTGTTATTATTATTATTCAAGGCTTATGTTAGGTAAGAGGGGCCCTTGGTAAGACTGAAAGCCAGGGCCCCTATATGGGGAGAAGTTACATTAAATCAGAGAATGTCCAAGCTGTATTAGCATTCACTCATAACTTTTTTTAGGTTTAAATCTCTATTAAATTGAAATTGCTGCTATTGCTTCCCATAGAGGCTGCTAAAGTAACATTGCAGCTCCTATATCCTACATCTAACAATGGGCACAAAATCAGCTGTGTATTCAATATAATAAGAACACAGGATAACAGAATTACCATTCACTTTTATTCCAGCTCATTGTCAGTATATCAGTGTTCTTTGCCATTACCTGGAAATACATGAACTTCATCAGTTTAGTCACTTCAGGTTCCAAAACCTCCACCGTCTTCTCGTATATTTCCACACGGTTCGGCTGCTCATTACATTTCACCTGAAACAGAATAAATCAAACAAGGAAATCATTGGTTATTTTAATCAGAATGTTTTATTTAGGTGACGCAGGGTTTTACATATTTTTATACAGACCTACATTGCTTGGTGGTCCTTTCAATTATGCTACATTATTGGCCTTCACATTTCCATAGAATCAATAAAGTAGGATATCTGGATGTCTACTAGATTCATTTGGCATTGGCTTTATAATGCCAGGTTCCTATCATAAACACCTTAAAGTCCACAGAAGGCGTCTCAGAAAGCTTAGTTATTAGAAACAGCGCAGATAGGTATAACATATATAATTGTATTAAACCTGATATAGTAACATAGTAACATAGTAACATAGTAAGTTGGGTTGAAAAAAGACATACGTCCATCACGTTCAACCATAATGCCTATATATAACCTGCCTAACTACAAGTATTGTATATATTAAGCTGCAGATAACTATCCAGCACTAATTAGAGAAGTAATCCACTTCATATTTAATATTTTCATTTTGCTTTTAAAAGTGGAAATGAAAAGGAACTGAAAAATCACTTATTCTTTCTAAGGATCTGCTGAGAGAAACATTAGCCTTACAGGGAACTCCACCCAAATAGAACAAAAAAACTAAACATGGCAGCAGTCACGTCTAGACTAAGGCTAATGCCAGATGAAGCGTAGGGCCCTACGCCTCCTACATGTCCCTGTACCCAAATGAATGAGATACGCTCAGGTGCAGGCAGATGTAGCCGAAATACACATAAATGTGAGACTTTCAAACTCTCGCGTTTTTATTTGTATGTATGTATTTCGGCTACATGTGCCTGCACCCAAGCGTATCTCATTCATTCGGGTGCAGGCACATATAGGAGGCGTAGGGCAGAATTTTCAGCAAATTTCCGAAAATATCCGCCCTACACCTTGTCTGGCATTAGCCTTAAATACTTCTGTCAAAGCTTCAGCCTGCTCTAACATATTCTGAGACACTTCTCAGCCAGCTATTTCCATTTTTTAGATAGATATTAGATTATTTTATATGAACAGCCCCTTTTACATTGTATATGAATACAAGTTGTTAATTTCACAAACCACAAGTTGTATGTGAAAATCCTGTTTATGGTAATGTAGGGTGAGTACATTTTCTGCATTGCTTTACGTATTGCCTTTGGCTGGGTGACTATTTTCAAATCAAGGGATCAGTGGTGGAGGGTGCAAATGCCACAACTATGGTTGGGGGGCCCAGGGGAACAGGTAAGGACATAGGGGAGCCAAGCTGAACAGGTCACACACAATTTTACATGCTTCGTGGGTCATATGCACTTTTTGCACTGGACAGGCAATTAGGAGTGCAAATGAATGTGGTGTTTCCCCAGTTGCTTGCAATGAAAACTACAGCAGTGAATTTGCTACTAAGCTATAGAAAATGTAAATGTTAAATTGGGCACTGCAGGGTCCTTGTACATACAGAAAAAGGGTGGGGTTTTTCCTGTAGGACTCTGGAAATGTATAGCAGTTTACGGCATGACTGACTGGTTTATAAATTTGCAAGGCAACCTCAAAACTCACCTGTGGAATAGCCCTGGAACAGCTTCTCCACGTATAGAGCATGACTGCATACTCCTGCCCCTCCTCCAGCATCTCGTTCTGTAACACAAGGACAGATTTCAGCAATACACCTACCCATCACATCTGCCAGGACCCAAATAACATGCAGTGGGTGTATATTGATTCCCATTATCAGTATGTGCTGTTATGGCAGAACAGTATGGAAAGTCAAAAAATTAGTGGAAAATATAGTTTCAGAAGCAGAATCATATAGGGCCATATCTAATGACATCAAAGAATTGCTATTGGTTGATTTCACTGTAACCTGTGATATACTCGCTGCCTAAGATCCAAGAAAGGTTGAAGAATTCTCCAGGCAGACCAATAGTTGTTAGTATGGGCTCATTCTTAGAACCATTATCTCAATATGTTGATACTTGCTGCTCATTGTACCAAACACTGGAATCTGCCTAAAGCTGGCCATACACGTGGCGATCTGACGAAGTTTCGTGCGACCATCGGTCGTGCGAAACATCGTCAGATCCGCCACACACCATTCAGGGCTGAATCGGCAGGTAAGGAGGTAGAAACAATAGGATTTCTACCTCCTTCTGCCGATTCGGCGCTGAAGGGAGAATTTTGGTCAGGCGCCTTCTATGGCGCCCGATCAAAATGTTCAAACTGGTCCGATCGGCGAGTCGGCCGATATCAGCAGCTTCCTGCAATATCGGTCGACTCGCCGACATACCATACACGCACCGAATATTGTACGAAACGAGGTTTCGTATGATATTATCCGTGCGTGTATGGCCACCTTAAAGGACACAACAGACCTCCTTATAAAAATAAGCAAACTGGAAGGTCTAGAGAACATAGTATCAATTGATATTAAAGCTTTTATACCTCAATACCGCAGGAAGAAGAGTTATTGAGAAAGCATTACTTGATATTACAGTATCAGCCCCTACTTCTTACTTGACTGTTTATAACTGGTACTAAGTAAAAATTATTTTAGATTTGGTGACCAATATTATTGGCAAAAACAAGGTACATCCAAGGGAGCTGCTGTAGCACCTTCTTTTGCCTACATATTGGTACACAAACTGGAGAAGGAATATTTTCAACCTATAAAGGTCTATTTTAGGTTTGTGGATGACATCTTAGAGTTATGGTCAAGTACAAAAGATATTTTCCAAGACATGATTGGTGAAACAAATCATAGTCATAAAAGTATTAGGTTTACCTATTTGTACTCAGGAGAGTCAATTAATTTCTTGGATGTCATCATAACCAAAATGAACAGGAATTTATTAACTAGTTTATTCCGCAAACCAATGGATAGAAATAACCTGTTAAAAGTAGATAGTTTCCATCATTATTTATTAATATTTTTTCCTAGTTTTTGAATTATTTTCTTTCCTCTTCTTACATCTTTACAGCAGCCAAAAAATTACTCTATTTGGCTACAATTTTTATGCTATTGTTACTTTTTATTCCTTATTATTTATTCCATATTACAGTCTCTCATTAATTCTACTGCAACCAGATAGCTGTTCACATTCCAAACTGGAAAGCGGCTGAACAAACAGTTATATATAAACAAAACCCAAAAATAACTCTCAGCATATCAGTATCTTTGTGTAGGGACCCATAGGGTTAAGCTCCCTATGGTGTTACCCCCTTATCTAATCTTATCTGTGCTGTTATAGGGCAGAGCCCTCTACACTCAGATTACAGTTCTTAGGCTACCCCCTATAGGTTTAGCCCCTATAGGTTGACCACTCCCCTTGGCAGACTATATAGTGTCTTGCACAAGGAAGTGGCTTCCTCTTTTGGCTGCATGCTGTGTTCTGGACAGATCCCAACTGAGCCTGGACCAGAACATAGGCCCAGAAGCCAATTATACCCTAGGGGACCTCATACCCTAGTGATAAGTCGGGGACAGGGCCCCATGAACGAGGTAAAGCCAGCACAGTCAGATTTATTAATAGCACCCTCTAGGAGTGGTGAGCATAGTCAGCTTAGATAGAAAGGGCAGCAATAGCCCCAACCAGGAGTTGTAAAAGGGTTTAGCCTACCCCGGCTCTGTTGTCGTTCTTTAGGGACCGGTTTTATTAGACGCCAGGTACCAGTGTTAGGAGCTCTCCCCTGGACCATAGTCGGCCGGAACACTCCCTTCTGAAAGGTCTATATCTCGGGTATCAGTTAATCCTCTGTACATCCTCCAAGTGGGGTATTCTGTTTCCTTGAGTGTCACATCTGCTATATCCACTGTGACCAATTCCTATACTGCTGTGACTGTGAGTATATACCCTGCTGCACTATCCAGTTGCCTTGTACAATAAAACAGTTATTGTTGCATCATAAGAATCCTCTGGCGTCCATCTTTTACTATTTGCACCACACACCTCAGCTAGTGGTAGTTCAACTACACCCTCGCTCCATTCTAATTCTCCCATATAGCGGAGGCTCACTCCTTTGTATTAAGTGTCGCATGTAACCCATGCTCTCCATTTCACTACTAGCCTGGATTTGTCCTTAAATAGGCCAAATAGGTGTTACATTTGTAATGCTTCTTTTAAGGTAAACAACCCCTTTAAGTCCCTAGAACCACTTGGCTCCTCTTGTCTGTGGACCCATTATAAGAAATTCTGATCCAAAACAACCCAATGAATCAACACTAGCCAAACATTTCTTTGAAGCAATGCGTCACATTTCACAACTAAGGTGGAGAGTTTTGGATAGAGTTGAACCACTCCCCAGAGGGGACAAAATGGGACTTTTGTCTATAAAAGACTGTTTTTTGCTAAACACAATTTTTTTTTTTGCTAAATGTGGTTCTTGCGTTAATAGAACTTTCTCCAAACACATAGTCAAGGACTCACTTGACTATGCAATATTGGACTACGGACTGTGCATATTGGACTATGCAAGTTTGATGGTGAGGGACACTAAGTGGCTAATAAAGGGGTGGGAACTATTTAAGGGTGGTTGTAATATAGCTTGTTATCACTTGAAAAAGGGACTAGTTCTCGAAACGTGTCATGATAAGCACCAATAAAAGGCGAATTGCTGACTTCAGTACAACTGTGTCATGCGTGTTTCTAAGGGCAGTGACACACGGGGAGATTAGTCGCTGCGCCGCCACTAATCTCCCTGCAATGCCATCCCACCGGCTAGAATGTAAATCGCCAGTGGGATGGCATACATGGTGCCGTGATTTGCCAAAGTCGCTGAAGTTTCCTCTCAAGGCACCGTGTATGCCATCCCACCCGCAATTTACATTCTACCCGTTGGGATGGCATTGTGGGGAGATTAGTGGCCCACGACAATGGAGATTTGTCACGCGGCGACTAATCTCCCCGTGTGTCATGGTCCTAAATTGTGTTTTTGAAGTGATACCACACTGTGGATGGTGTCTGTTTGAAAATAGCAAGAAAAACAAATGGCAACTTGGTTTCACTATCTGTTAATACTGTTATAGCAGAAAACTGACACAGAATTAGCTTTCATTTCAGCCTGTAAAAAAAGTAACAACTATAAAATAATGTTTAACATAAGCTAGTATATATGGATTTAGCATGCATGTAGGATGAAAAACACTTACCATGCTGGAATGTACCGTGGCCTGTTCTATATATCTGGCTATCCCAGTTACAAATGCATTCCGGTCCTCAAAATTGGTATCAAAGTTGGCCTGTGTGGATAGCAAAGAGACACTTAGCACAAAGTACTTTACTTGTGCTTGAATTAAAGGGGTGGTTTAAGTATGTTATAAAGTGTCCTATTCCTAGCAACTTTGCACTTGGTCTTCATTTTTTATTAATATATTTTCCTAGTTTTTGAATTATTTGTTTTCCTCTTCTACATCTTTCCAGCAGGCAAAAAATGACTCTATTTGGCTACAATTCTTATGGTTATTGTTACTTTTTATTCCTTATCTTACTGTGCAGTCCCACTTCTATTCATATTACAGTCTCTCATTCATACTACTGCCTCGTTGCTAGGTTAAATTGAACACTAGCAACCAAATAGATGTTTAAATTCCAGACTGGAAAGTGGCTGAACTAAAAAAAACCAAAAAACTAATAATAACTAAGGTTAACAACCCCTTTAAGTCCCTAGAACCACTTGGCTCATCTTGTCTGTGGACCCATGAGATCAAATGGGTTGACCATAGACCATAGAGTTCTAGTCCATCAGTTTTAGATTCCCACCCCAACTATTTAAGCTACTGGCCTTAATTTATCTGTATTGGGTCTGTGCCCAACTGCACATGCTACTGTTAACTCGATGTGAATGGACCTAAATCTGCTCTGAGATTCTCTTTTAATTACTTAATTAATTTAATTAATATGATTCAATACCTAGACTGTAAATGAAAGTGTGTCTTTGTAGAAAGCAAATGTTATGGAATAGTCCATTTACTACTGTGTTGTATTGACCACAATCCAAAAGATCAAATAGACCCCCCCCCCCCAAAAAAAGAGACCTAAATGACCACACCCCAAAACCACTCCATCTAGGTCGTTACCCCATACCCTACCCTAGATTTTCTTTAATTATTTGTAATCCAATAAGAGACCTATGGAGGTAGAATGGGAGGCAGTGGCCAGACAGTTCAAGAATAACCACAGAACTGAATAGTAATATAGCAATAGGCTATAATTCTAAATTCACCTCTTAATATTCCCAAATAATAATCAATCACATGAGTATAAATATAGGCTTGGCCTATGCATGGCACTGCCAAACCCAGGCCTTCTCTGGCTGGTACAATGGAAGCTGATACCTGGTACATGATGGAGGATGGAGGAGGCTCGATGCATGGCTGCTGGTCGGGGAGCGGCAGCTCCTCCAGGAGGTCCACGTTCGATAACGCATCCTCCAGCGTCACGTGGGTTGTCATGGTTACCAAGTCCGGTAGCGACAGTCTCCAAAATTTTTAGGCCAATTTTTAATCTGGTCAGGAGAAAAATAGTGGAAGAGTTACCATTTAGAATATAGTAGTTTTACTGTTAGTCAGGAAGATAAATAGACAAATGCAGATTTCAGCTGTTCCTTTAAAGGAAAAGTTTGCTTTTACAAACCTTATTGTTTTTGAACTCTACAAAAAAGGTTGGGGTGATTTGGGGTGAGTGCTTATTTGTGCCCTGGGTACCCCTGGAACTATAGCAGGGTGACTGTTACCCCAATGTTTCTATATATCTGTAACCTTGTTATGGGCTAAGGGGGCCCAGCCTGAAGGCCAGTTAGGGGGGGATTTGGGGTGAGTGCTTATTTGTGCCCTGGGTACCCCTGGAACTATAGCAGGGTGACTGTTACCCCAATGTTTCTATATATCTGTAACCTTGTTATGGGCTAAGGGGGCCCAGCCTGAAGGCCAGTTAGGGGGGGATTTGGGGTGAGTGCTTATTTGTGCCCTGGGTACCCCTGGAACTATAGCAGGGTGACTGTTACCCCAATGTTTCTATATATCTGTAACCTTGTTATGGACTAAAGGGGCCCAGCCTGAAGGCCAGATAGGGGGGGATTTGGGGTGAGTGCTTATTTGTGCCCTGGGTACCCCTGGAACTATAGCAGGGTGACTGTTACCCCAATGTTTCTATATATCTGTAACATTGTTATGGGCTAAGGGGGCTCAGCCTGAAGGCGAGTTAGGGGGGGATTTGGGGTGAGTGCTTATTTGTGCCCTGGCTACCCCTGGAACTATAGCAGGGTGACTGTTACCCCAATGTTTCTATATATCTGTAACCTTGTTATGGGCTAAGGGGGCCCAGCCTGAAGGCCAGTTAGGGGGGATTTGGGGTGAGTGCTTATTTGTGCCCTGGGTACTCCTGGAACTATAGCAGGGTGACTGTTACCCCAATGTTTCTATATATCTGTAACCTTGTTATGGGCTAAGGGGGCCCAGCCTGAAGGCCAGTTAAGGGGAAGATTCGGGGTAAGTGCTTATTTGTGCCCTGGGTACCCCTGGAACTTTCACCAATCATCATATATTTATATAGTGCCAACATTGCTTTCCACAAATTTATCATTGCTTCTATATATCTGTAACCTCAGCTAAGTGGGGCCAGGATCAAACACTGGGCCTCAAATGAGAGCTTTAACTAAAAGTGCCTGGAGACAATGGTCTAGAAAGCCCATGGCTAATTGAGCTGAGCTGCTTCTGGGAAATGAGATTTGGGTAAAAAAAAATGTTCAAAAGATACATTTTTAGCTTCCCCTTTAATCTTTGTACAATACAGAGGAAAATGTTTATGTTTTATAAATAAAATATGAAAACACCTGCATTATCTGCTCTGTTGCCTAATTCTTTGTTTCAGCATGACGAGGTTCTGCATTGCCTCAGTGTTAGACAGGAAGCACGGGGGACAGAACTATTTCCACTACACTTATCAGACAACGACATCTCTGCCTTTATTCAATCACAATTTGCAGATCAAGCAGAAAACTTGAAAACTGTTTTGTTAGCGTTAAAGCTGCTGGATTTGTACCAGCACCCCCTTCTACCCCTGGCATCCCCCATCTAAGGGATGGATAGTGCATGTATTGCTATAAATACAATCCTAAGATGCTTCAGGGGTAAGATACCCAGTGTGCAGCCCCCACATTGTTGAAGAGCCTAATAAGCAGGCAGTTTTACAATCAGTGTACGGGTCCCCCCCCCCCACGGTCCTTCTCTAGCACAGGGTCCAACGCAGACCCAGCTTTGTACACATCTGATAGAATGCTAGGCCCAGTGTTCTTTTATTTGTATACTCTATTTAGCCTTGGAGTGCTCCCACAACCCCCTTCTGTGTATCGATGTATTTTAGCAGTGTTATTCTGCAGGAAGAATAATGGCCAAACTTCCATGTGGGTGCAGCACCCCCACACCCGTCCCTTTAATTGTGGTCTTATGCTTTTAAAAAAATGGGTGTTGGTTAATGGGCAGTCTTCTCCTTTACAAGCCACAAGCGGGGAAGGATTGAGCCTGTTGAACCTATGCTGTGGTCTTGGCAATCTCTCTCTCTATAAAAGCTGAAGGCATGGTGCTCCAATTTGCTCAGATGAGAGTCTGCCGAGCTGGTACGTAATGTGGCCCTGAAAATACCAGTCCATATAGCTTTAAGGAATGAGAATGTTTCTTTAATTTACTGAATGTAATTATGGAACTCTAAAACAGATGTTATAGAGACTACAACTCCAAGCAATCCATTGTCAACCAAAGACCTCCACTTATATAGATTATAAGCTCTACAGGGACCTCCATCCTCTTGTGTCTTTGACTCTTAACTTATTGCAACTGTATCTTGTATTTATTTGTATTTATTGTTATACGGAGTATTTATCTATTATTATCTTAATAACCCCCTGTTTGTATTAATGTATTCTACTGTACAGTGCTGTGTACATAAGTAGCACTTTATAAATAAAGATATACATACATACATACATACTTACCCAACCCTGCTCAAAATGATTCTTTTGCATTCCTTTCTTATTGTATACCAAGTGATTTAGCTTTTTTTTTTTTTATCATATATTACTTACAAATATTAATGGTTTTAAAATAAATGTGTAAGCAGTATCTGTTTGTTTTATATTCTCTGCACTGCTGACTCTGACTCCCAAACAATGTAGCAGAAGGCAGCTATACCTAAAGCAATCTAATTTCTACTGCATTGTTTCAAGAATCAAAACTAGGGAACTAAAAAGTTAAACACATACTGCTTTCAATAGCTGTTACATATGGCTTTAAAACCTTTGAATGTTTGGAATCAATGTATTTTGGAAAATTGTTTAGAATTGGGTGTAGTACTCCCTTATTGGACAATGCCAGGTCTTCTTTATTTCTGCATATGTATGATGAGAATGACACTTTGACATGCACATTGGTACATTCCAGGCATTGTGCTGGTGTTTTGCTTCAGGGCAAAGGGAGTAGTAGCCCAGATCTGGAGCGCTATAGGATCTGCATGGGTATAGGTATCAGTATTTTCTCAACCTGTTTCTTAAATGTTCCCTGTAGTTGCCATAATTCCTATTTTAAGTTGTCCCAAACCATTTTAATATATATAAAGGAAAACGTAATATGAAATACTCCTATTCTCTACAGCAAGTAGAAGCTGCTTGGAAGGTTAAGCTTGATGGGCAGGTGTCGGTTTACTATGATGCTGCTGCACTGAAATCATATCAGTTTATCTTCAGTGTACACCAGCCGTCCCAAACTGTGGGGCTCCCCCCTAGATGGGGTTAGGGAGGCTTGGAGCAGTGGCTAGGGGTCTTAGTCTGCAGGCCAGTTAGGGTAGGAAACTAGGGAAACAACAAAACAACTAGGGAAAATGGTTATTGGGTCTCCTAGAGCCACCTGGAAGCCCAGCTTGGGGGTCAGTTAGGGTGAAATTTGGTGTGAATATGTATTTGCTGCCCTAGATATACTTGGAAGTATGGCTGACTGTCTGATACACTGATATTTACCTATAACTGTAGTCAAGGGGCACTGTGCTTGCACTGAAACAGTTTGACAGCCATTTTTATAGACAAAGATGTTGTTTTCAAGAGATAAAACAAAAGGGGGGAGTAATGATCACAAAGAAAATGATTAGTTTACAAAGAAAATGATCATTGGTGTATGCTATAAATCACCCCGTATAGATGAGGGGGATGAGGCCCAGCTATTGTTGCAAATGGAGGAGGCTTCAAAACTGGGTCAAGTTGTTATTATGGGGGACTTTAATTATCCGGACATTGACTGGAGTAATGGGGTGGCTAAGTCAGAAAAAGCTAGTAGGTTTGTAAATATGCTAAATGACAACTTTTTATTTCAGGCGGTTCAAGAACCCACTAGGAATGATTCTCTTTTGGACCTGGTGATATCTAATAATAATGAACTCATCTCTAACATTTGTGTGGGTGAGCATTTGGGGAACAGTGATCACAACATGGTCTCCTTTGAGATAATGCTACAGAGACAGCGCTATAAGGGAGTAACTAAAACACTCAATTTTAGACGTGCAGACTTTGCCAGTATAAGGGCATCTCTGCAATAGAGAGTAATGTATCTATTTTTGCTGATGACACAAAATTGTGCAAAACTATAAGTTCCATGCAGGATGCTGCCGCTTTGCAGAGCGATTTGACAAAATTAGATAACTGGGCAGCAAACTGGAAAATGAGGTTCAATGTACAAAGTTATTTTGGTAGAAATAATATAAACGCGAACTATCTACTGAATGGTAGTGTGTTGGGGGGATCCTTAATGGAGAAGGATGTAGGGGTTTTTGTTGATAACAAGTTGTCTAATTCCAGGCAGTGTCATTCTGTGGCTACTAAAGCAAATAAAGTGCTGTCTTGTATAAAAAGGGCATTGACTCAAGGGATGAGAACATAATTTTGCCCCTTTATAGGTCCCTGGTAAGGCCTCACCTTGAGTATGGGGGGCAGTTTTGGGCTCCAGTCCTTAAGAAGGATATTAATGAGCTGGAGAGCGTGCAGAGACTGCAACTAAACTGGTTAAGGGGATGGAAGGGTTAAACTATGAGGTTAGACTGTCAGGGTTGGGGTTGTTTTCTCTGGGAAAGAGGCGCTTGCGAGGGGACATGATTACTCTGTACAAGTACATTAGAGGGGATTATAGGCAGATGGGGGGTTCTTTTTTCCCATAAAAACAATCAGCGCACCAGAGGTCACCCCTTTAGATTAGAGGAACGGAGCTTCCATTTGAAGCAGCATAGGGGGTTCCTCACGGGGAGGGCAGTGAGGTTGGGGAATGCCCTTCCTAGTGATGCTGTAATGGCAGATTCTGTTAATGCCTATAAGAGGGGCCTGGATGAGTTCTTGAACAATCAGAATATCCAAGGCTATTGTGATACTAATATCTACAGTTAGTACTAGTGGTTGTCTATATAGTTTATGTATGTGTGTGTATAGATAGGTAAGTATAGGCTGTGGGTGCTGGGTTTACTTGGATGGGTTGAACTTGATGGACTCTGGTCTTTTTTCAACCCTATGTAACTATGTAATTTACTTAAACAACAAAAATGAGGCAGAACAGTTAAGGTGGCCATATACGGGCATGCTAAAGCTGTCAAATCAGGTCCTTCAGATCGATTCAGTAGCTTATCTGCCCCCTGACTGATATCAGGCCAAAAATTGGCCAGGTGTCAATCGGACATGTTTGATTTTCCTGCTGGATCGGGGACCACATCGGTTAATTGATGTGGTTCTTGCTCTGATGGCTCCTACTACCTTCATTGAAATTCGATCATTTAGCTCTAGGGTGGGCATATGGGGAGATAGATCTGCTCATTTGGTAATCTTCCCAATGAGTGAATATTACCATGTATGTGCAACCTTTACACATAGGAACCAATAAGATATTTGCTTTCATCTCTTAACTTATCCTAGAATAATCAAAGCCAGGCACCCAAAGCATAAATGTTATCAACAGAAAGTGGCCACTATTGTGAACACTGGAAATTTACTTTCTGTGCCCTTAGCCTATGGCAGGGAACCCCAACCTTTTATACCCAAGAGCCACATTCAAATGGAAAAAGTGTCGGGGAAGCAACACAAGAATGGAAAAAGTTCTTGGGGGTGCAAATATGAGCTATAATTGGCTATTTGTTAGCCCCTATGTGGACTGGCAGCCCTATAGAAGGCTCTGTTTGGCTTTACACTGTTTTTTATGCAATCAACATTTGCCTCCAAGCCAGGAATTTAAAAATGAGCACCTACTTTGAGGCCACTGGAAGCAACATTCAAGAGGTTGGGGAGCAACTGGCCTATGGATTTCTAGTGCAACCGGTTCTGTGTAGATGCTGAGTTTCTTTTGTTTATAGCAACTATATAAAACATAAAATATTAAAGGGATGTAAAAGCTCCATATTAAGGTGGCCACACACGTTAAGATCTGCTCGCCTGGCAAGGTCGCCAAGCGAGCGGATCTTCTCCCAGTATCCCCACCTACGGGTGGGCGATATCGGGTGAATTCAGGCTAATTCTGTTGTTTGGCCAAACAATCGAATTAGAACGCCGGAAATAGGCGCAGTCGGTTCGGGGACAGCATCCCGATCTGACTACATTTTTTAACCTGCCCGATCGATACCTGCCCGATTTCCCGTCGTTTGTGCCCCTAGAGGGGCCGATAAGCTGCCGAAATGGTCTAAGGGATCGATATCAGCAGCTACAGTTGGCCCATGTATGGCCACCTTTAGGCTCTCCATGATTAATTACTGTAGATGCAAGAAAATGCTCCAGCAAGAATCCTTACCTGATGCTGCTGGACCACAGCTGCCATCATAGAGAGTTCTGATAACTGTAGTAGCAGCATCTGGGTATCCCACATTATTAAGCAAAGCAAACAAGGAAAGCTTATGCTCCTATTATATACTGTAAGTGTAGAATGTTTTTTCAACATTAATCTGCATCATTTGCAGGTGGATTACTGAATACTGCGGCCCCTGCTATAAAAGCCTATTAAAAAATGCTTTCTTATCATCTGCTGTAGTAGGTCCATTTAGAAAATATATAGCAAGTCACATCATCATAGGCAAATGTACCATCATTATTTTGTTTTTCTGCCCCAGCCCCATCAAAGGGGTTGTTCACCTTTGAGTTAACTTTTAGTATGATGGAGAGAGTAATATTCTGAAACAATTTGCAATTGGTCTTCATTTTTTAATACTTGTAGTTTTTTTTTAATTATTTCAGTTTTTGTTCAGCAGCTCTCTAGTTTGGAGGTTCAGCAGCTATCTGGTTGCTGGGATCCAAATTACCTTAGTAATCAGGGTGTGGTTTGACTGAAAGACTGATATATGAATAGGAGAGGACCAGAATAAAAAAAATAAATAATATAAAATAATTAAACTGTAGCCTCACAGAGCAATAGTTTGGTGACTGCTGGGGTCAGTGACCACTGTTTAAAAGAAAAAGGCAACTAATTCAAAAACTATAAATAATAAAGAATAATTTGAAAAGTTGCTCAGTACTGGCCTTTCTACAACATACTAAAGATTAACTTAAAGGTGAACCATCCCCTTTTTATAATTCAGAGCTTCAGGTAGACAAGTGTGACCCAATGTATCATGGTCTAGTCAGTACAGATATTGGACCCCTTATCAGGAAACCCATTATCCAGAAAGCTCAGAATTACGGAAAGCCTGTCTCCCCATAGACTCCATTTTAATCAAATAATTCAGAATTTGAAAACTGATTTCCTTTTCCTATTCATTTTCCTATGTAGTAATAAAATAGTACCTTGTAATTGATCCCAACTAAGATATAATTACCCCTTATTGGGGCAGAACAGCCCTATTGGGTTTATTTAATGGTTAAATGATTCCCTTTTCTCTGTAATAATAAAACAGTACCTGTACTTGATCCCAACTAAGATATAATTACCCCTTATTGGGGGCAGAACAGCCCTATTGGGTTTATTTAATGGTTAAATGATTCCCTTTTCTCTGTAATAATAAAACAGTACCTGTACTTGATCCCAACTAAGATATAATTACCCCTTATTGGGGGCAGAACAGCCCTATTGGGTTTATTTAATGGTTAAATGATTCCCTTTTCTCTGTAATAATAAAACAGTACCTGTACTTGATCCCAACTAAGATATAATTACCCCTTATTGGGGGCAGAACAGCCCTATTGGGTTTATTTAATAGTTAAATGATTCCCTTTTCTCTGTAATAATAAAACAGTACCTGTACTTGATCCCAACTAAGATATAATTACCCCTTATTGGGGGCAGAACAGCCCTATTGGGTTTATTTAATGGTTAAATGATTCCCTTTTCTCTGTATTAATAAAACAGTACCTGTACTTGATCCCAACTAAGATATAATTACCCCTTATTGGGGGCAGAACAGCCCTATTGGGTTTATTTAATGGTTAAATGATTCCCTTTTCTCTGTAATAATAAAACAGTACCTGTACTTGATCCCAACTAAGATATAATTACCCCTTATTGGGGCAGAACAGCCCTATTGGGTTTATTTAATGGTTAAATGATTCCCTTTTCTCTGTAATAATAAAACAGTACCTGTATTTGATCCCAACTAAGATATAATTACCCCTTATTGGGGGCAGAACAGCCCTATTGGGTTTATTTAATGGTTAAATGATTCCCTTTTCTCTGTAATAATAAAACAGTACCTGTATTTGATCCCAACTAAGATATAATTACCCCTTATTGGATGCAAAACAATCCTGTTGGGTTTAATTAATATTTTATTGATTTTTAGTAGACTTAAGGTATGGAGATCCATATTACGGAAAGACCTCTTATCTGGAATACCCTTGGTCCCTAGCATTCTGGATAATGGGTCCTATACCTGTACACTGAGACTTCCCATCTCAAAAGTTCATATACTGATATCGGTCCTGGCAACACACTGCTGTTGCTGAACTACAACTTGTCAGTTTATGAAGCAACCTCCTACCCCTTATCATTCAAGCACATAATAACAAAGCAACAACAGACCCCAGAATATGTACCTCTCCTGGACCCCCAGATAGGCCCTGGCTGCTGGGTGGGGAGGGGGCCACCTTGCAGAGCTTGTAGCAATCAGGCAGGATCCGATGCTGCGGATGTGAGCTGTGTGCAAGCTACAGTGCTCTGCTTAGCCCGGCCCTTCCTGTGTCAGCACCTGTGCTACTATCATACATAGCGGGCTATCCGGCATACATAAAGCGCAAGTACGGCGCAATCATTACCAGGAGGGCAATTATTGCCCTAAAGGCAAAGCAAAGGTTAGCTAAAGAGGAATACCCGCTTAAAGAAGGTTTATTTCTGCAATCATACATTCTAACAAGCGCTGATGCTTATCTATACAGTTTTACGCTGTAAGAAGCCCTAATCGGTGATACACTCTATGGCTTATAAATACAGCGATACATTGTAAGACGCGCTAAACCTTATAAATACAGCGATACATTGTAAGATGCGCTAAAGCTTATAAATCCAGCGATACATTGTAAGATGCGCTAAAGCTTATAAATCCAGCGATACATTGTAAGATGCGCTAAAGCTTATAAATCCAGCGATACATCGGGGGCCATGGTGCCCTGTAACAAGGAGAGATGTAGATAAGGGCATGACTCGCCAGCCTGGCATATGCAGGGGGAAGATGGGGGCGCAGGGGGTTGGGGGGCAGGCTGGGGGCTGTATAGATGATACATGGTACAGTAAGAGGGCCAGGAGGTGTATAGTATCTATTGCACAGCGGAAGGCACAGGGAGGTGTCACACACTGAGGAAATAAGAAGAAACCACAGGCAGTACGTACCAGAAACAGGTTGCTACTCTGGGCAGGATGCTGCTGGCAGATCGGAACGTTGGCGGCTGGGCTAATTCATTTAGAACCTTCCTCTGGCGTTGTTATGGCTGATGTCTTCCACCATCCACCATCTCTATCTTTCCCCTCATCGGTTTCTCTCCTCCCCTCTCACCCCCTCACAATGAGCTCAACATGGCTGCAGTGAACAGATGGAGTGAGCTCAGGGCTGATGCTGGTGTGCAAGCCCCTCCCCTTTTCTCTATTACACACACACCAAACACTCATTCCCCCAGCATCACACAGTACATCTCCCACATCAATAAATACACAACCTGGCACATACACACACACCCTCACCCACACACAAACACAATTGCAAACCTTCACACACCCATAAAATCACACGTTCATTCCTAGTTTCCTATGATATTCAGCGCGTGTATGGCGGATCGGCGAGACGACCAATATCGCAGGAGCATTGGATATGGATTGTCTAATCAATCGGGCGGGATGAACGATTTTGTTCGGGCGCCTGAGCAAAATCTGCGTTAGGGCTGAATTGTCAGGTGGAGGTTGAATCCCTATTGTTTCTACCTCCATATCTTAACATCAGTGGATGAACGTTATATGGTCACAGAACCCCTTAGCGAAATCTAATATCCTTATAATTTACAGTAGGGGGTACATTATCCCTTATAATACATGAGTGATACTCAGAGTTCCCTGTATAACTCAGCCTGCAGGCTTGTGCCTTTATATGGGCACAGAACCCCTCAGTGACTGCTAATATCCTTATCATTTATAGTAGGGGGTACATTATCCCTTATAATAAATGAGTGATACTCAGAGTTCCCTGTATAACTCAGCCTGCAGCCTTGTGCCTTTATATGGGCAGAAACCCCTCAGTGACTGCTAATATCCTTATCATTTACAGTAGGGGGGCATTATCCTTATAATACATGAGTGATACTCAGAGTTCCCTGTATAACTCAGCCTGCAGCCTTATGCCTTTATATGGTCATAGAACCCCTCAGTGACTTCTAATATCCTTATAATTTACAGTAGGGGGTACATTATCCCTTATAGTATGTAAATAATATTTAGAGTTCTGCTTTCCCTCTCCAAGTTTATCAGGTACAAATATAAGTAGAGTGCATATATAGTAAGTCACATCATTATACTGTATGGTCTAAGGGAAACCATACGGAAGCTCTCATGCTGTGAGTGTGAGTGTGGGGGTGCTCCAGGGCAGCTGCACTCTTTGCCCCCTCAGCTGCGCTCTTTGCCCCCTCAGCTTCCCCATGTTGTTGTCCTATAAGGTTTGCAATACAAGACACAAGCTTGTTAAGAGCCTCTGAGAGGCTGATCCTACTGGGTCTGCTCTCCATGGTTCTGAATAGAACACAAACAAAGGATAATAGAGAACTAGAATCGAGTGACTTGCTGCAGTATAGATATAACAGATATAGATTAGATCAGACCGAATCCACTATTTTCGGATTTGACTGAACCCCGAATCCTTTAATAAAAGATTTAGCCTAATACCGAAGCGAATCTGAATTTGCCTATGCCAATTAGCACAAGGAAGGGTTCGGCTGCGCGTGTGCTGAACCGTGTTTATGTGACAAAAAAAGTCACATGATTTTAAAGATTCGAATTTTGTTCGGCCAGGAGCATAGATTCATCAGGATGAAAAAGGCAGAATCTTGGCCGAATACCAAACCGAATAACGGATTTGATGCATCCCTCATATAGATATACTTTCTGCGTGGTATAGTATAGTTTCCCTTACACTGTACAGTATGGTGTTGCCCACTGTATACAGCACTATAATTATGTCTGTACCTTCTAAACTTGGAGAGGGAAAGTAGAACTCTGAGTACAATAAGAGATAATGAACCCCCTACTGTAAATTATAAGGATATTAGAATTCACTGAGGGGTGGGGGTAAGAGGAAGAGAGAGAAAAAAGGAAATGGCCAGATGAAAGAAGAGAAGGGAGAAGTGAATAGTAAAGTAAGGTAAGAGTGGAAGGTTAGGGGGGGGGGGTCACAAAATGGGATAAAACAAGTAGAAGCTAAACAGAAAAATCCCAAAAGAATTTGAAACAAGAAGTCCATCACTGAATCCAATTATACCACCTTCCTAGATGAATCAGTAAAGACCAAACACTACCAGATATAGGGAAAAGCCCCAAACTACTATGCTTTTACCAATCATCCCATTTAAATGTCAAGTGGTATAACTGAATTAGTGAAGGCAAAACACACCCCAAAATTAGGGGCAGGCTGTGCGCCCACCCATCATTCTATTTATGTCACTTAATATACATGAATTACTGAACAAGTACCCATCACTCTATCATTTTACTGCATGTGTCACATGGTATAGCTGAACTAACCTATAGCTGATTTACTACTGCGTGGACACAGAGGGATGAAGAACAATTTACCTGAGGCCCCTATAAGCACAATAGGCAAATTGTTGCCTATTGGAAAGAAATGCAGGTGCGGGCATACCCATGGTCCTAGCCCTGTGCTAATATAGCCCCCCTGCTGCTGTATGCCCATCTATGCCCCGCATTCAAACCGGTGCTTATTGGGAAGGTATACATGAATAGACTCCCTTTTCCTATGGTTGTGAAGACACACGGAGCTACTAGTAGCAGCTACTTGTCGTGGCTACTAAAATAGACAATGCTGATCATTTACTGATAATTGTCTCTACGTGTGTTTAGCAGAGGCAATTCTCAGTATTGTCTATGGCAGGGGATTTTCTGTTATTTAGTAGCTGTGACAAGTGGGTGATGCAGTTTGCAAATTTTTGAGTTCTAAGGATCACTTTTTGCCATTCCGTTGTCTCAAAGCTACCTAGCTTTTTTTCCCACCGCTGGGATGGGAAATGGGATTTTGAATATATCACTTGAGTTCATTAGATGGTTATATATCTTGGCCAGGCCTTTTAAAATATCTGTTTAAATACATTTTCAAACTCAGATGTTGCCTTAGTTTAGCTTGAGGAAGAGATGTTAAAGGAGAAGGAAAGGCTAATAAAGGGTTAATCTCAAGCTGCAGGCATACCTTCAGTTGTCTCAATAATGCCCTTAAGTCTCCCCATATTTCTCCCGTTCAGATGATCAGAAGCCAAACAGGAAGAAAAAACACTGAGCCGTGTAAAGAAAGTTCCCATAATGCCTCACTCCTGCACCCCAGACCCAGTTCAAGTGAACATGCTCAGTTAGTAAGACTATGGGGCACATTTACAAAAGCAAAAACGCTTGAGCGTTCATGCGAACGTTCCGAGCATATTTTTGCCAATTTTTTTGGGCGTCCGCACAACTTTTTCGTACGCCGCAAGACTTTTTCAGACGCTTGCGCGAAAAAATCGGAAAGGTTTTACCGCTGTTTACAATTGTTCGGTATGAAAATTTCGTGACTTTCGGATCGCCAATACGATATTATCGTGACTAAAACGATTTTTCTTCAAAAATTTTCGTTTCCAATCCGATTTTTTCCCATTCGTGATTCGGATTCGTGGATTAGTAAATGTGCCCCTATGAGTCGGCTTCCTGCTGATTGGCTCAGATCCACATTCTTAAGGGGGGGAGTGAGTTCTTAGCATTCTTGAGGGAGGGGGGAGCAGGAGAGAGCAGAAAGCAGAAAGCTGCATGTCTCTGGCAGAGCAAAACAGACACAACTAATCTTTTGAAAGGGAACTCAGTGCTTATGGCTGTATTTACATAGACCTTTCTGATAAAGCTTACTGAGTTTTTACCTTTCCTTCTTCTTCTTTAAGTAATGCCTTATTTGTAAGTATTTGCAGAAGTCCTCTTTATGCAGTGTTAATTCTTCCCCAAGACACATAAATTATTTGATTCATTTATTTTTGTATAAGTTTACTGAACCTTTCATGTTCCACTTTTTCAAATCTGTATCTATTATGGGTTTCAATATTGAGATCGGTGCCAATGGTGAAGGAAAGGGAGAATTTAGAGCTTTCCCACTCCATCTTTATAGCTTTCTTCACTGTTACAGGTAAGACTTAGTTCCAATTGATTAAACTCTATTACTGACCATCTTTTCCGTGGATGTGGGGTTAATAATTCTATTGTTTGGTGTAATATTTTGGCTAAATAATATTTTCCGAAATCTGGAGCTCCAAGTCCAGCTGCTCTTTTGTTTCTTTGAAGTTTGTTGTGGGAGATCCTAGGAACCTTTCTTTTCCGGATATATTAAGTATATTTTTGATTTTGTTGGAATACATCTAAACATATACAAAAATGTAGGCAATAATAACATTTTTATGGCTGAAATTCTCCCTGTCCATGAGATATACAAGGGTTGATTCACTAAAGTGCAATAAGTATTATCGTATGCTTTTTTGCGTTAAAATTGATGCAAAAAATAACACTCAATTCGCTAAAGTATTATCGCGTACGTTAAGACGCATATTGCATGCGCTAAATAATGCATGATTGCAAGGTGTTAATTTTATCGCATCGCGTTAATTCTCGCATAGAAATAATACTAACGCATGATTCACAAACACATAAGAAGCGTTAGACGTGCTAAATATCGCATTAGTCTGTGCGAAAATTAACACCTAATTTGGGCAGGCGGTACTTAAAGAAAATTGTGGTTCATGAGCTTTTGGCAACACAATAAGGACTTTGCAGTGGGATTTATTCAGTCTGTGTTGGCTCCAGAGTGATGCAGCCGCCAGTTTGCAGGGAAATGGGCATTTGCAGAAAAGTAGTTATATCATGCGCTAATATAGCAAGTGGTGAAATAACGTAAGAAAAACGCTTATCGCGACTTAAATAACACAAACAACATCGCCTCTTAATTAACGCAAGTATCCTATAGTGAATCGTGCGTTAAGTCGCAAAAAATAAGAAGCAATAACATTTTTAACGCATGCTATAAATTGCGCTCGAAATATCAACCTTTCGTGATTCAACCCTACAATGTATTGTAATAAAGGAGAAAAATAACACTTAAATAATTGAGCCAGATCTTTAGTTAGTTTTATGCTACAATAACATAACTCCTTTCTTCAATGAAATTTAAATTGACGTTTTAAAGTCTGTTGATCTCTAACATTGCCATTTAACATTAAAGCCTGTGTTTTATTTTCATTAATTTTTTAATAGGAAATGTTCCCAAATTTTCATAATATTTTCATTAACTTAGGTTAGGTATTTATGGTGTTAGTTAATGTAATAATTGTCATCTGCATATAGTCCTATTCAATGTTCTCTAAGGCCTCTAGCACACGGGGGAGATTAGTCGCCCGCGACAAAACTCCCTGTTCGCGGGCGACTAATCTCCCCGAGTTGCCATGACCCGCCATCCCGCCGGCGAACACTCACGAGTCTTTTTCAGTGATTTCGGGAAATCGCGCTGCCGCGTGTGCCATCCCTCCGGCGACTTACATGTTCGCGGGTCATGGCAACTCGGGGAGATTAGTCGCCTGCGAACAGGGAGTTTTGTCGCGGGCGACTAATCTCCCCCATGTGCCAGAGGCCTTAGACTTGCACAAAAGATAATTCCTTTGTGTCTCTAACTGTTTGAGCTAATATTTTAATTGTGGCAAGAGGGGACAACCGTTTGAAAGACCAAAATTCTGGAACAGGGGTAGGGAACTGGGCTCGGGAGCCAGATGTGGCTCTTTTGATGGCTGCATCTGGCTTCTATCCGCTGAGCGCAGGCCACGCCCTCCTCCGCATCGCATCCGGCATCCTTGGGACCCAACCCTACCGCAGCATCCGTGGCCAAACATATTGTATGGCTCTCACGGAATTACATTTTAAAACATGTGGTGTTTATGAACAAGCCTTAATTTACTACTCTAGCCGTGGGTTCTTGCTCTAATACAGAAATTGCATGAAGAAACGTGTTATCACATCCTATCTTTTCTAACACTGTGCTTATCAATTCATGGTGTATACAACTGAATGCTATTTCTGTGTATAATGATAACACAACTGTTGGTGGTATGAATTATATGGAATATATCTATAAACCGTCTAGTGCCATCACACGTTTACCTATTTCTAATGAAATTTCTAATGCCATATCACTAGTGCAGAGAGTGCAATAGCGCTCTCTGCACTACAAGAGCCAAAATTCCGATTTAAAAATCAGAATTTCGGCTCTTTAAGTTACCAGGAGTGGCTTTTTGCCACCCCTGGTAACTTGTCTGGTGCTGCTGCCTGAGGCAATTGTCTCAACTCGCCTCATGGCAGCAGGGCCCCTGCTTCCAGATGACTAGATTAAGGGGTATGTCATTTTCAAGGTGCTACAAAAAATCAAAGGCTGTTAGTGGCCCCTCTGTCCTGTTGGGACTTGGGCAAATGCACATTTTGCCCCTTATTATAACTAGTATGTGTTTCCAGCATAGGTGGGGCTGCAGAACTGACCCAAGGAGCCCTGGCACACAGGACAAGGGCGGTGATCTGCAGCTCGACAAGTCCCATCACACTATTACCCTGTTAGTGGCAGATGGAGACCATTTAACATGGGAAAGGCAAGGGGAGACAACCCATTGGGGCTGCAGAACTGACCCAAGGAGCCCTGGCACACAGAACAAGGGCGGTGATCTGCAGGTCGACAAGTCCCATCGCACCATTACCCTGTTAGTGGCAGATGGAGACCGTTTAACATGGGAAAGGCAGGTGGAGACAACCCCTTGGGGCTGCAGAACTGACCCAAGGAGCCCTGGCACACAGAACAAGGGCGGTGATCTGCAGCTCGACAAGTCCCATCACACCATTACCCTGTTAGTGGCAGATGGAGGCCGTTTAAATGGGAAAGGCAAGGGGAGACAACCCGTTGGGGCTGCAGAACTGACCCAAGGAGCCATGGCACACAGAACAAGGGCGGTGATCTGCAGGTCGACAAGTCCCATCACACCATTACCCTGTTAGTGGCAGATGGAGACCGTTTAACATGGGAAAGGCAAGGGGAGACAACCCATTGGGGCTGCAGAACTGACCCAAGGAGCCCTGGCACAAAGAACAAGGGCGGTGATCTGCAGCTCGACAAGTCCCATCGCACCATTACCCTGTTAGTGGCAGATGGAGACCGTTTAAATGGGAAAGGCAATGGGAGACAACCCCTTGGGGCTGCAGAACTGACCCAAGGAACCCTGGCACACAGAACAAGGGCGGTGATCTGCAGCTTGACAAGTCCCATCGCACCATTACCCTGTTAGTGGCAGATGGAGACCGTTTAACATGGGAAAGGCAAGGGGAGACAAAGAATGGTCCAATGATGAACACACTTGGCAGTGGCATAACAACAACGCACTGGGCCCCCCCAGCAAATAAATCTTTGGAGGGGTCTGGAACCTATCTAAACCCACCCGCCCACTTGTGTTCTTGCTCCTTGTCCACATGCACCTGGTTAGGAAAGAGATCAGCTGGAGAGGAGGGGATTTCTAACAACTGTAGAGGAAGCAGACCTTGCGATCTAGGCCGCCTTGTCCCCTGGGCCAGTGGGCGGGTCTGCTTCCTGCACAGTTATGTCACTGCCACTCGGATGGCAAGGTCTCTGTACCCAGCTGGCTGCCTGCACTGCATTACATCTCAGCACTACCCACAGGCTGTTACATGACTGTGACATCACAGCACTGCTATCAACCAATCAGTGCTAAAAGGATTATTTAAAGAGGGGTAACGAGGTGGCCAAAGCCTGCATATGAAACACTGTAGATAGCTAATTAAAAAGACACAGAAATAAAATGCAGAAATAGAATTTAATTTAAGTAAATGTGAATTGTCAAGCAGAAACAAAATATTAATAATAAATAATACACACCCAAGCAGTTTATTCGTATAAAAAATTTTTTAGAAATGCGAGAGACAGATGGTTTACACTAAAAAAATAAAAATGTTTTAAAGTAATTAAAATATAATGTACTGTTACCCTGCATTGGCAAATGTTGTGCGTTTGCTTTACAAAGACTGCTATAGATAACATAATTAGCTGCTGGGTTGCCATGGGGACAGCTATTCAAACTCGAAAAATGGAGAAAAGGCACAGGTTATATAAGCAGATAACAGAGAAACTGTGCAGAATATCATGGGAATCTATGCAACTTTATCTGTTATCTGCTATGTAACCTGTGCCTTTTTTTCATTTTTTCAATTTGAATGCCTACTTCATGGCTACACAGCAGCTTTGTTTGTATAAACCATAGTAGAGTTTCACAAACACACACCTTTTACCATTGCAGGGCAACAGGACAAAATAGGTCTGATTCACTAAAGTGCGTCAATTATTATCGCATGTTTTTTTGCGTTAAAATAGACATGACAATTAGCGCACGATTCACTACAGTATTACCGCGTGCGTTCATTTGTGCGCAAACACATGCATTAATTTTAACACATTCGTTAATTTGCGTGCCAAAATAACACTAACGCATGATTCACAAACACTTAGGGGCTGATTTACTAACCCACGAATCCGACCCGAATTGGAAAAGTTCCGACTTGAAAACGAACATTTTGCGACTTTTTCGTATGTTTTGCGATTTTTTCGGCGTCTTTACGAATTTTTCGTTACCAATACGATTTTTGCGTAAAAACGCGAGTTTTTCGTAGCCATTACGAAAGTTGCGTAAAATCTTGCGATTTTTCGTAGCGTTAAAACTTGCGCAAAAAGTTGCGCTTTTTTCGTAGCGTTAAAACTTACGCGAAACTTCGCACCTTTTAAGTTTTAACGCTACGCAAAAGGCACAACTTTTCGCGTAAGTTTTAACGCTACGAAAAATCGCAAGATTTTACGCAACTTTCGTAATGGCTACGAAAAACTCGCGTTTTTACGCAAAAATCGTATTGGTAACGAAAAATTCGTAAAGACGCCGAAAAAAATCGCAAAAAATACGAAAAAATCGCAAAATACCGATCTTTACGAAAAAAACGCAATCGGACTCATTTCGACCCGTTCGTGGGTTAGTAAATCAGCCCCTTAGATGCGCTAAATATCGCATTAGTCTATGCGAAAATTAACACCTACTTGGGGCAGGCGGTAATTATAGAAAAGTACAGTTAATGAGCTTTTGGCAACACAATAAGGACTTTGCAGTGGGATTTGTTCAGTCTGTGTTGGCCCCTGAGTGATGTAGCCGCCAGTTTGCAGGGAAATGGGCATTTTCAGTACAGTCATTTTCCGCAAGTATTGGCATGTATGGCTAACATGGCGTGCTTTTATTCGCACAACTATTTATATGCGGCTACTAGTGATGGGCGAAATGTTTCGCCAGGCATGGATTCGCAGCGAATTTCCGTGTTTCGCCATTGGCGGATTGTTTCACAAAATGGATGAAAAAATTTGCATATGGTAGCATATAAATGGTAGCATATAAATAGTAGCATATAAATGGTAGCATATAAATAGTAGCACATAAATAGTAGCCGCATATAAATAGTAGTGAAATGGTGAAAAATTTGGTGCACGTCCAAAAATTGTAGCAGGTGTCAAAAAACATTTTTTTTGCCGCACAACATTTTCGCCGTTTCGTGGATCTTTTGAAAGATTCGCAAATTTTTTCGGCGAAGCAAAACGGAACAGATTCGCTCATCACTAGCGGCTACTATTTATATGCTACTATTTATATGCACTATTTATATGCTACCATTTATATGCGGCGACTATTTATACGCGGGCGTTTATTAGCGCATGTACTGTCTAATACCGCACGAAAATAACGCATGCAGTATCGCGCGTAAATTAACGCAAGTATGCTTATAGTGAATCGTATAAATATAGCGCACGTTTTAACGCACTTTAGTGAATCCACCCTATTATATTAATTATTTTGATAATCATTTTTTGGTGTTACTGTTCCTTTAATGCACCAGTGGTCATGTGATCTGCAACAGAGTCTTGACTGGGACTCTGGTGAAAATCAAATGGACTCTGCCCCCCCATATAAGTCAGTACCTGCTGCTACTTCTTCATAGAGCCCAGCGCTGAATACTGTGCAGTCTGCCCATGGACTGTAATCACATGGAAGGAAGCCACCTAGATATTTCTGCATTAAAGGGGCTAGAAGAGCAAAACACTAGTCATTATTATCTAATATTTAGGTAAAAAGAGATGTCCATTATATAATCAGGCTTCTCATTGGTTAGGTTAATATACACGTTTAAAGAGAAATATTAAGTACTTAGCCCGAGCAACACTGGGATTAAAAAACCCTTAAAAACCTGGCATGCATGGATGTTTGTTTTATCCTGTACAGTCAGGGGATGTAATCTGTGTAAATCTATTTTGCAGAATGTTTCTTTTGAAAGCCATAATTAAGCCCAAACTGGCAATCTGTGGATTCTGGCAAAAGCCAGGAGGGGCTGCTGTAAGATGCCATAGACTGTCACTATTTAGTGGGCTGGGGCAGGGGTGGGCCAAGCTGACCGGGCACCCTAGGCAACCCAGTCGGCTCATTGGCTCATTGGCCCTCCATGTAATGACAAGCGGCGGGGCAATGAAAATAGAGCACAGACTAGGGGGCACATTTACTAAGACACGAATCTGAACCGAATTGGAAAAATTCCGATTTGAAAACGAACATTTTGCGACTTTTTCGTATTTTTTGTGATTTTTTCGGCGTCTTTACGACTTTTTCGTTACCAATACGATTTGCGCGAAAAAACGCGAGTTTTTCGTAGCCATTCCGAAAGTTGCGCAAAATCTGCCGATTTGTTCGTAGCGTTAAAACTTGAGCAAAAAGTTGCGCCTTTTTCGTAGCGTTAAAACTTAAAAGGTGCGACGTTTCGCGCAAGTTTTAACGCTACGAAAAAAGCGCAACTTTTTGCGCAAGTTTTAACGCTACGAAAAATTGCCAGATTTTGCGCAACTTTCGGAATGGCTATGAAAAACTCGCGTTTTTTCGCACAAATCGTATTAGTAACTAAAAACTCGCGACATTTTTCCGAAAAAATCGCAAAATAACGATCATTACGAAAAAAACGCAACTGGACGCATTCGGCCCGTTCGTGGCTTAGTAAATGTGCCCCTAGGGGTAGGCAGGAGAGGCTCCTGCCTGGTGCCCCCCAATCGTTCTGCCTCTTCTGCCTACCCCTAGTTCCGGCCCTGGGCTGGGGGGGTTGTTGGGGCCTCTGTATACTTGATATGCCAGGGCCTATTTTACCTCTCTGGCCAGGCCTGGCCATAATACATTTAGGGGCTGATTCACTAAAGGTCGATAACGATTATCGCATACTTTTTTGCATTAAAAAGCATGTGATAAATAAGTACCGATTCATCAACGTTATTTTGCTTGCGTTATCACTCATATTGCATGCGCTAAAAAGTGCATTATCGCAATGCGTTATTTTTATCGCATAGAAATAATACTGATGCATAATTCACAAACACATATGAATTGTAAAATGTGGCGATAATTACTGTGAAACTTAACGCCTCCCAGGAGTAGGCGTTATTGAACAAAATTGCAGCTGGTGATTGTCTGTGGTGACAAGATGGAGTTTGCAGTTGGATTTTTTCAAGTATGTGATTGTCCTAGAGTGATGCATGCGTAAAAATATTGCTTAAAATCGCTCATCGTCAGATTAATAACGCCAAGAACATTGCTTCTTAATTCAGACAAGTGTCCTTAAAGTGAATCGATTGTTTACTCTAAAAAAAATAAGAAGTGATAATATTTTTAACGCTTGCTATAAATAGCACTCGTTTTATCCACCTATAGTGAATCGGCCCCTTAGCATCTTATCATTAAGTATTGGGGTGACTGGCAGTTCTGCTCCCCAAGTACAGCATTCCCCAGAAATGGTGGTTTCTTTTTCTCATGTTATATTCCTGTGATGTTACACTGAGTCAGCTGACAATAGATATTCTCTATCTCCATCATGGCCGGCAGATCACATGTCACATTCTGCAATGTCCATGACCTCTTTCAGTAGTTGTTGGAATGTTGGACGTAAATCTGCTTTCTAGGATATTAAACAAAAAAGAGATTAAACATAGCATATTATAGAATGCTTGGTATATAAATAGCATTCAGCCTTACTCCCTCTGTGTCCCCCATGCTGTAAGCAATGATAATGTGCCAGGGGAAAGTCACTATAAGGTACCTGCTTGACAGCAATGCCACATATATCTAGGGATATATAATGGTAACCACTCCATGGGCCTAAATGGGATTTCTCAATTCCCCAATTTCCCTATTGGCAAAGTAACCATGATTTTAGGGGTATATCAGGTTATCTGTGTACATAGATTGATGCCCTCGTACCTCTTGCCAGCAGTTGTTCATCAGCTTGTACACTCTTTCAGAAGACATCTTTGGTTTGAAAAGCCTCAGTCCAGCTGAGATTTTTTCAACAGCTTCAGAGTTGGAAAGGTGTTCAAATGGGATCTTGCCTTCACTAAACACCTCCCACACCAACACTCCTAAAGAAAAGAGAAAAGAATGGTAATACAGGTATGGGATCCCTTATCCGGAAACCCGTTATCCAGAAAGCTCCGAATTACGGAAAGCCCGTCTCCCAAAGACTCCATTTTAATCAAATAATTCAGAATTTTAAAACTGATTTCCTTTTTCTCTGTTGTAAAAAAACAGTACCTTGTAATTGATCCCAATTAAGATATAATTAGTCCTTATTGGATGCAAAACAATCCTGTTGGGTTTAATTAATATTTTATTGATTTTTTAGTAGACTTAAGGTATGGAGATCCAAATTACAGAAAGACCCCTTATCCGGAATACCCTTGGTCCCGAGCATTCTGGATAATAGGTCCTATACCTGTATATGGTTAACTGAACCAGCACTGATCCACTAGAACAGAGGGTGGGACTAACCAGTGGCTGCCCCTATATCAGAATGTGAATAGAAGTCATCAGCCAGCCCTAATTTATTGAACAAAATTAATTTCTGCTACTTACCAAAGGACCACACATCGGATCTGCTGCTGTAAAGGCCAAAACGGAAAACTTCTGGAGCCGACCATTTAACAGGAAATTTGGTGCCAGAGGAGCTGGTGTACTGATCATCCAGAACAAACCTGCCAATACAAGTGATCGGAACCCTATTTATCTATATTCTCTACCCATGACATTGGTATTCCTTAATAGTCAGTGAGGCTGCTCCCCAAGGATGAAGCTAGGGGTTTAGCCTAAAGGCCAGTTAGGGTGAGAATTTGCAAGATTTGCCCTTTGCTTTGTTAGATACACCTGAAAGACAAGGGCAGTTTGGAGGTGATTATGTATTTGCTGTCCTAGATCTTGATACTATGACTGATAAATATTTTCCTATGAACTAAGGGGGGCCTTGGCCAAAGGTTGGCCATTCCAGTGGGGCTTGCATTAACACCGTTTGACAACTGCTGCTTACAGTAATCGATGGAGGAGTTTGACATTTTCTCTTTACAGTGGTTTCTGAACCTGAAATGAGTAACACTTACCTGGTCATCCCAAAATCTGAAACCTTGACTACCAATGATTCCCCCACCAGGCAGTTGCGTGCAGCCTATTGGGGAATACAAGATAATGGCGTTATTACCCAGACTATTACTGTTGCTGTGCTTTGCCTCCATCTATAAACAGCCCATGCGTTGTTCAACCTACCAAGTCCCTGTGAATAAAATTGGACCTTTCCAAGTACTGCATCCCCTCACATACATCCTGGCACATCCCCAAAGCTGTTTCCTTGGAGAGCGTCCCTCGATGACTGCGCAGGTAGTTAAACAGGCAGCCATATTTCATGTACTCAAACACTAGAAAAATGGGCACCTGTTGGGTGCAAACTCCCAGAAGCTGCACCAATTTAGGGTGAGAAAGTTTCCTGTAGATAAAAGAAAGAAAACATCTAGTGGGTATGCATCAACAGCAATCTTATAGGGCTACTGTACAAACACTGGCAACATTTGCCATAGCCTTGTAAATCATATCAATATCAACCAATTAGATTTCATTATTATAACTGAAGCTGATCAGTAAAAGCAAACTGCTTATTGGTTGCTATATGTGATGCAAAAGTGATTAAAGGGGTTGTTCACATTCACATTAACAGAACAATATTTGCCATATAAATAGTTAACAAAACATGTGCAGCTTCAGAAAAATTCACCTCTGGGGGGGGGCAGTGGGTTACAGGGCTCGGGCAAACTTTCTTATTTAATAAGGGAGCAGTCCTGCTTACATAAGGACCTGGGCTTCCTCCACAAAGTCCTCCTCAGACATCATCCCTTCCCGAATCATCTTTACTGCCACTTTGGTAGTGCCCTGCCATATTGCCAGCTGTACAACCCCAAACTGGCCACTGCCAATCTCTTCCTTGAGTGTCAGGTGTGTGGGGTCAATTTCCCACTTACCTATGGATCAGAGAACAAAAAAAGGCTTGGAATCCCGTCAACAGCATCATCAACTAAAACCGTGAATAAGCATTATTTTCAATACTGGGTTAGAAATGTGTTTATTCAAAGGGGAAGTACGTGTTTAGTGTATGAAATGTTTTTGTTTGCATTTAACATTTCCAGATATATGTGCCATACTGTTGGCATGTATCAGTATATACAACCTTTAGTACAATCTTCGTTTCGACTAATCTTCCCGCAATGCCATCCCGTCGTCTAGAATATAAATCGGCGGTGAAATGGCATACGCATTGGTGCGATGTCCCGCAGTCGCCCGAAGTTGTCTTCAGAGGAAACTTCGTCAACGAAGATTTATCGCGGGCCGACTAATCTCCCCGTGTACCACTGCCCTAAGGGCCATGGCAGACAGGGAGATTAGTCGCCCACAACAAATCTCCATTGTTGCGGGCGACTAATCTCCCCGATATGCCATCCCACCGGCTAGAATATCACGGGTGGGATGGCATATATGGCGCTGCGATTTCACAAAATCATGGAAGTTTCCTCTCAAGGCAACTTCCGCGATTTTGGGAAATCGCAGCGCCGCATATGCCATCCCACCGGTCTGCCACGGCCCTAAGGGTGAAGACACATGGAGCTACTAGTAGAAGCTACTTGTAGTGGCTACTAAAATAGACAATGATGATCATTTACTAATAACAGTATTGTCAATGGCAGGGTATTTTTTGGCATTTAGTAGCCGTGAAAAACTAGCTTCTACTAGTAGCTCTGAGTGTCTTCACACATTACTTGTCATGGCTACTAAAAAAGACAATGCAGATCATTTACTGATAATTGTCTCTATGTGTGTTTTAGCAGAGGCAATTCTCAGTATTGTCTATGGCAGGACATTTTCTGGAGTTTAGTAGCCTTGAAAAAGTAGCTGCTACTAGTAGCTCAGTGTGTCAGGAATTTCTAAATATGTTAAGATAAAGCCAAACTGATATGCCTATTTAACTGTGTGCAGCATATCACTTATCTTGCTACACAGAGGATAGCCTTCCACTATGATAGTTGGTACCTTTGGAGATGCAGTGTTCAGTAGAGTGGGCATTATGCCATTCTTTCATCTGGAAATAACTCCTGTTGACATTGTCTTATATGTCTGTTTGGGCTTTGGCACATGGGGAGATTAGTTGCCATCACCTGCCATCCCACCGGCAAAAATGTAAGTCGCCGGTGGGATGGCACACGCGGCGGCGTGATTTTGGGAAATCGCTGAAAAAGCCTCGTGAGGCAACTTCGGCGACTTGCCGAAATCACGCCGCCGCGTGTGCCATCCCACCGCCGACTTACATTTTTGCCGGTGGGATGGCAGGTGATGGCAACTCGGGGAGATTAGTCGCCCGCGAACAGGGAGTTTTGTCGCGGGCGACTAATCTCCCCGTGTGCCAGAGCCCTAAAACTGTGCTGAGTAAACATGGCCCAGGTCAGTTTGTTCTCCTTCAAATCTTTTAATCAGCTGGCTTCTGCATTATTATTTCAAGTGTCAGAACCAGCAGTGCAGACAGCCAGACAGATACTGCTTTACTTGCAATTTACAAACTTTAAAACCACTACAAATGTGTCAATAATATTCACTGGATTGGCGGTTCTAGGTGAGGCTGATCTCTCTAACAGCCGGGAGACCAGTTTCACTAGTAGTGGTGGGGAGGAGAGCAGAGCTAGGCCTAAACAGATGGTGGTTATAGGGGATTCGATCATTAGGAAAGTGGACAGGGTAATCTGTCAAGCGGATCGCTTCAACCGGACAGTTTGCTGTCTTCCTGGTGCCAGGGTTCGGCATGTGGTTGATCGGGTTGACACATTATTGGGAGGGGCTGGGCATGACCCGGCTGTCTTGGTACATATCGGTACTAACGACAAAATGAACGGTAGGTGGGGGACTTTAAAGAGTGAGTTCAGGGATCTAGGCTCTAAGATTAGGCAAAGGTCCTCCAATGTCATTTTTTCGGAAATTTTGCCGGTGCCACGTGCAAGTTTAGGGAGACAGCGGGAGCTTAGGGAGCTAAATGCGTGGCTAAAGTCTTGGTGTAGGAAGGAAGGGTTTGGGTTCCTAGAGCACTGGGCTGACTTTTCCTTGGGGTACAATCTATACAGCCCTGACGGATTGCACCTCAATGGAAGGGGGTCTGCTGTGCTAGGGGAGAGAATGGTTAAGAGGTTGGAGGAGTGTTTAAACTAGACAAGGGGGGGGGGTGGGTGAGCTAGAATTCCATGGGAAAATTAGTGTAGACGGGGTAGGGGGACTAGCAAAGGGTTGTGGGGGAGGAGTGAGGGGGGCATATAGTTTATCAGATAAGGAGCTTCCGTTACAAGGAAAGCAGTCTCATAATTGCCTTAGCTCTAATTCTCCCTTAGCTAATGTAAACATCAGAGGGAGATGTAATAATCTCCGCTGCATGCTGGCTAATGCGCGTAGCTTGTCGGGTAAATTAGGGGAGCTGCAAGCTATTGCATGTATTGAAAATTATGATTTAATAGGTATCACTGAGACCTGGTGGGATGATAAATGCGACTGGGCTGCGAATTTAAATGGTTATACACTTTTTAGGAGGGACAGAGAGATTAAAAAGGGTGGAGGGGTTTGTCTTTACGTAAAGTCAGACTTAAAGCCATGTAATAAAGACATTACCAATGAAAACGTCGAATCTCTTTGGGTAGAAATTTCTGTAGGGCTGAAGGTCACAAAGAAAATGATCATTGGTGTATGCTATAAACCACCCCGTATAGATGAAGGGGATGAGGCCCAACTATTGTTGCAAATGGAGGAGGCTTCAAAACTAGGTCAAGTTGTTGTTATGGGGGACTTTAATTATCCGGACATTGACTGGAGTAATGGGGTGGCTAAGTCAGAAAAAGCTAGTAGGTTTGTAAATATGCTAAATGACAACTTTTTATTTCAGGCAGTTCAAGAACCCACTAGGAATGACGCTATTTTGGACCTGGTAATATCTAATAATAATGAACTCATCTCTAACATTTGTGTGGGTGAGCATTTGGGGAACAGTGATCACAACATGGTCTCCTTTGAGATAATGCTGCAGAGACAGCGCTATAAGGGAGTAACTAAAACGCTCAATTTTAGACGTGCAGACTTTGCCAGTATAAGGGCATCTCTGCAATGTGTCAACTGGGAAAGGCTTTTCATGGGGTTAGACACAGAAGGAAAATGGAACATCTTTAAAACATTGCTTTGTAGGTATACACAACAGTATATCCCCCTTGTAAGCAAGGAGAGGCAGCGCAAAGCAAAACCTTTATGGCTGAATAAAAGTGTTAGGGTCGAGGTTGGTAAGAAAAAACGTGCTTTTAGGGCATTCAAGTTAGCTGGGACAGCAGAAACTTTCATCATGTACAAGGAAGCAAATAAAGCAGCAAAAAAGCTATCAAGCAAGCTAAAATAGAAATGGAAAGGGATATTTCAGCTAGGAGTAAAAAGAATCCTAAATTATTTTTTAATTATGTGAATAGTAAAAAAATGAAGCAAGAAGGGGTGGGAACTTTATTATCACGGGGGGGTAAGTTGGTTGATGAGAACGGGGAAAAAGCTGAAATTTTGAACTCTTATTTTTCATCTGTCTATACATCTGAGGAGCCAGATAATGAAGGCTTCCCTTGTAATATGCCCAGTTCTAGTAATTTAGCTACTGACGCGTGGGTCACTCGGGAGGAAATTCAAAAGAGACTTGAACATGTAAAGGTAAACAAAGGTCCAGGGCCGGATGGGATTCATCCCAGGGTATTAAATGAGCTGAGCGCTGTGATTGCCAAACCTCTTCACTTAATTTTTCAGGATTCATTGAGGTCTGGCATGGTGCCAAGAGACTGGCGGATTGCTAATGTGGTGCCGTTATTTAAAAAGGGATCCCGTTCTCAGCCTGAAAACTATAGGCCTGTTAGTCTGACATCAGTAGTAGGAAAACTTTTGGAAGGGGTAATAAGGGATAGGGTACTTGAATACATTGCAGTTCACAATACTATTAGTTTGTGCCAGCATGGTTTTATGCGTAACAGATCTTGCCAGACTAATTTAGTCGCCTTTTATGAGGAGGTGAGCAGGAACCTTGATGCTGGAATGGCAGTTGATGTCATCTACTTGGACTTTGCTAAAGCGTTTGATACAGTACCTCACAGAAGGTTAATGATCAAATTAAGGAATATTGGCCTAGAACATAATATTTGTAATTGGATAGAGAACTGGCTGAAGGATAGAGTACAAAGAGTGGTTGTAAATGGAACATTTTCTAATTGGACCAGTGTGGTTAGTGGAGTACCGCAGGGGTCAGTCCTTGGGCCTTTGCTTTTTAACTTGTTTATTAATGACCTGGAGGTGGGCATAGACAGTACTGTTTCTATTTTTGCTGATGACACTAAATTGTGCAAAACTATAAGTTCCATGCAGGATGCTGCCGCTTTGCAGAGCGATTTGACAAAATTAGATAACTGGGCAGCAAACTGGAAAATGAGGTTCAATGTTGATAAGTGTAAAGTTATGCACTTTGGTAGAAATAATATAAACGCAAACTATCTACTGAATGGGAGTGTGTTGGGGGTTTCCTTAATGGAGAAGGATCTAGGGGTTTTTGTTGATAACAAGTTGTCTAATGCCAGGCAGTGTCATTCTGTGGCTACTAAAGCAAATAAAGTGCTGTCTTGTATAAAAAAGGGCATTGACTCAAGGGATGAGAACATAATTTTGCCCCTTTATAGGTCCCTGGTAAGGCCTTACCTTGAGTATGCAGTGCAGTTTTGGGCTCCAGTCCTTAAGAAGGATATTAATGAGCTGGAGAAAGTGCAGAGATGTGCAACTAAACTGGTTAAGGGGATGGAAGGGTTAAACTATGAGGTTAGACTGTCGAGGTTGGGGTTGTTCTCTCTGGAAAAGAGGCGCTTGCGAGGGGACATGATTACTCTGTACAAGTACATTAGAGGGGATTATAGGCAGTTGGGGGATGTTCTTTTTTCCCATAAAAACAATCAACGCACCAGAGGTCACCCCTTTAGATTAGAGGAAAGGAGCTTCCATTTGAAGCAGCGTAGGTGGTTTTTCACGGTGAGGGCAGTGAGGTTATGGAATGCCCTTCCTAGTGATGTGGTAATGGCAGATTCTGTTAATGCCTTTAAGAGGGGCCTGGATGAGTTCTTGATCAATCAGAATATCCAAGGCTATTGTGATACTAATATCTACAGTTAGTACTAGTGGTTGTATATATAGTGTATGTATGTGAGTGTATAGATTGGTAGGTGTGGGTTAAGTGTGCTGGGTTTACTTGGATGGGTTGAACTTGATGGACACTGGTCTTTTTTCAACCCTATGTATGTAACTATGTAATAGATGGGAAGGGAACTCACCATAGCTGAGCCCAGCAGTTACAGGAGCAGTTTCCTTCCAGGAACACACAGGATAGCGAAGCCGGGTCACCAGGCCTGAAACAGTCAACAAGGAAATTAAAACGGATTCTCTATAGAGAGTAGATACAAATTTGTACTGAATAAAACAGTAGTACCTGGTACACTACAGTAGTGTTAACTGGTGAGGCAGTCAACTGCAGCAGTACACTAATGGCCCGGGAACTGCTGTGGCCTCTGCTTTATATATGTAAGTGAATAAAGCAACAAGTATATGAACTGCCCACTAGTTGTGTTTATTCTGTATGGTTTGTCAGAGCATGATGGGTGGGGTCCATAAAGAAGTAAGTTATATGGTGTGAGTGTGAGCTCATGTGCTCAGAATGATGGATTCAGAGGCCCCTATATTCTTATGGGTAATAGAGATTCAGATACAGAATGGATCTTTAAGAGTCAAGAAAAGATAAAGATAACTGGGTAAAAAGACAGAGGTAGATTGGTAAATGACAGACACACAGAGATGATAGATGGAGATAAAGATAGATCGATAGATGATAGATAGATGATAGAGAGATGATAGATAGATAGATAGATAGATAGATGATAGATAGATAGATGATTGATAGATAGATAGATGATAGATAGATAGAATTACATATCTGTACCTGCTCCGTTATGCTGGTGGTAGTTAATTAGCTCGGGGATGGAGTTGAAGACGTGCTTCTCAGCCAGGTAATATTTGGCTGGGGAGTCATTTGTGTGGCGGATATGGTAATGTTTCACTGCATGATTGTTCTCTCTGGATCCATATGAAAGCAAACAGGAATAGGGCAGATTAAATAAAGGTTATGACTGATGTGAATATAAATATCTGTGTAGAAAACACAGGTTTAAGGGGTGGGGATGCTATTCAGCCTTTGCTTTATGCCCATTATGTTGTTAAGTACTATGGTGGCTAAAGGAATCTGTAGCAGAAGCTGCCTTCATATGGGCTGGCCCTGAACCCCATTACATGGGAATGTTGGTATCTCTGATTTAACTGAACTAATGGGAGCTTTGTGGGGGGGGGGAGGATGTAGAAAGAAGTAAGGAGCTTCAATTACCCAAGAGCTTTGGTGAAGATGGATACAGTGTACAACCCCGGCTGCCTTGAGTCTCGAACCATAAAGGCTCCTTCTTTACCCTGTTAAGGAAAAACAGAGACAGAAACAGCACTGGGTGAGTGAAGTTATACTCATAATAAGCAGTACCCTGAACGGTCAGAGGGAAACAATATGGCAGCTCCCTTCTATAATATCAATATTCTGAAACAATATGGCAACAACTACCCTTACATATAAATACAAATATACAGAGAAAGAATGTTCTGGGCACATAATAAGCTATATCCTCATACTGTCCTGAGAGAAACAATATGGCAGTTTGTACACACACATATAAATACAGATATACAGAGAAACAGCATCTTTGCCCAATTTGAAATACTTACTTGGTCTGTCAGTAACTTTACTGCTAAGTTCCTGCTAACATTTTTGTTATACCATCTGAAAAAAAAAAAAAAAGGAAAATCATTTCTATACTCTTCTATCTGCTCATCACACAACTTTCTGGTTGCTATGCTAAATGGGACTTTAGCAACCAGATAGCTGCTGAAATCCTGATCTGCTCAACAAAAAGTTAAAAATAAAAAAAAAATAAAAACAACCAATTACAAGTTACAAATCAAAATATCACTGTTTACACAATCCGAAAGTGATTTTGTGGGTGAACTACCTCTTTGAAAAATGTGGCTCTGTGATATGTACTGCATGCTGAATGAATGGAATTAAAAATACAATAATATACTAATAGAGGGGCTATGATGTAATGTAGCTAACCATAGCAAATATTTGTTATCTTATAGTTAACTGATCAAATATATTGCTGATTGGATGCTAGTGGTAACTACGCTGCTCAGCATTGGCCCAGGTAGTGCTTGCTATCCTCACCATACACAGCGTCACTGGAGGGTATGATTTCAGGTCAGATTCTATATAAATAAATAATGATAATGGGCACCTGGCAGGTAGAAGTACTGTAAGCAGTGTAGCAGGATTTGGGAATATAAGAAGAGCAAAGAGTTCTAGAATAGAAGGTAGGCTCTCGCAGACCACATGTACATTTAACAGGTGAATGCTCTGGTTTTGACAGGAAGTTCCTATCTTAACCCTACAGGAGAGTGTAAATTACTCTCTTGCAGTATCATTGGCTGCCCCTGCCCACTGTCCATAGCCTCTATGAAGATAAGAGAGAGCATATGATTGGTAGGCTGTAGGGCAGCATGGAGTGGCTGAGCTCTTCCTACAGATGTTAGACTACATCTTGGCTCTCAGGGAGTGGTGGGAGTTATAGTTTAAGGACATCTGGGGGACATTCCCTGATGCAGAGGGCCTACAATACTTCATCCAATGATCAAGCAACTAGTTCCACAGGCCAGTAATCAATGCTTTAGCACAGAAAGGAAGTGTAGGACAGGGCCCCGTATCTAATCTCTAGTACCAATGCTGGTTGGCTGGCTGACAAAGAAGAACTTTGTGCATTGCCACAAGGGACTTAATTCAACAGGAACCATTTCAGTCACTTACTTATAAGCCAATAAGCTGTCCTCTGTCTTCTTGGCAAGGTAGCTGCTGGGTACATGTCCGACGTGCCTGCAAAAATCACATAAAATGGCATTTGTACAGGGTAAAAGTAACACTATCACCAATATAAAAAAGAGCAAAAGACAAAATCTATGCACCGCAGGGATGCACCGAATCCAGCATTCGGCTCGGGATTCGGTACATCCCTAATTCAAATACTGAGCTGGTCAGAATCAATGAGTAACCTTCTAAAGTTCCTCTGATGTTATGCTTTATGGCAGGGTGCAGACACTGAACGAGAACAACAATCTATGCAACAATCTATTTGATCTAATCTATCTGCCATCATAAATCAATACTTTAGCACAGTGCTGTCCAACTGTTGCCTCCCCCCCCCCCATCCTTGTGTGGCCCCCCATCTCTCTTGCTGTGACTGATTATCTTTGTGTAAATTTTAAAAGGTATTAGTACAAAGACTTACTGTTAAGCGATCAGTTACTTGCGTAGGCATGATAGGTTTCCCTTTCTCCTTACATATTCTGCCTACCCTGCTCTACCCTCCCTGATTGCCATACTCTGCCTGCCCTGTTCTACCCTACATGTGTGAACTATATTCTGCCTGCCCTGCTCTACTCTGCTTTTGTGTGCCATATTCTGCCTCCCTTTCTCTAAGTCTACCCTGCCTGTGACTGCCATACTTTGCCTGCCCTATGTGTGCCATACTTTGCCTGCCCTATGCTGCCTGAGTGTGGCATACTCTGGCTGCCCTTGCAGCCTGTGTGCCACACTCTGCCTGCCCTATATTCCCTGTGTACCATACTTTGCCTTCCCTATGCCTACCTGTGTGTGCCATACTATGTCTGCCCAATGCTGCCTGTGTGTGCCATACTCTGCCTGCCCTATGCTGCCTGTGTGTGCCACACTCTGCCTGCCCTATGCCTACCTGTGTGTGCCATACTCTGCCTGCCCCATGCTGCCTGTGTGTGCCATACTCTGCCTGCCCTACACTGCCTGTGGAAGATTAACCAAGCGGGGGTTTGTTGTGGGAGTTTGTTAGCATTTGGAAATGTGCTGTTGGTTGCTGTGCTATCCAAAAGGGTGGAGGAGGCATATGGATTTAAGGGTATGTCTTAATATTATATAATAAACTTCACATGCAGTATGAGTAATGGGTGTGTGCTACCACAATTAAAGTGGGTATGGTTTTAACAATGGTTTTAGCTGCTCTTAGTAGCTTATTGTACTGTGTAATTGGCCAAACCAATGGCCTGTCAAGGATCAGCCAAATATCTATTGTGCCGTTTAAAAAATTCCACTGGGTAAAGTCTGCCTGGTCGGTCCTGTTCATGTGTCCGATCTCATCAACTTGAAATGTAAATGTGTGACAAACTGGAACTGGTGATTTCACCAGTAGTACAATAATACTGGGGCACTAACCCACCCATTTTTATCCAGAACTTTCCACCAATGAGGTTCTGATGTGTCCAGTGGCAGATATTCTTCCCCTCTACAAAGCGTCAGCTCCTGGCTGCTTTGTGCCTTGTAATCATACAGTGCCACCTCCCAGCCTTGGTTCGCCTGGAAGACCTGGAGAGAGAAAAGCACAAGAACCAGGCTCATCATGGAAATGAAACAGGCGAAAAATCAATAGAACTGTGTGGCTCATTTATAATTGCAAAGTGCTAGAAGCAATAACACCCTTACATCACTACGTTATATTGCCCACAATGAAGTGTTTTCCCATAAATTCCAGCACAACAGCATACACCTCAACTTGCCCAGAATTCACCAACATATTAACTTGTTATCAGTGAAATGTTTTCTTCATTTTGTTTCCTTTTACATGGGGATTGGCTTATAACACAATGGAGACAAAAACATGAATATGGCCTATTTATGCTTTCATTCACTTTATGGTTTCTGAATGAATGTCTCTGTTCTGCCTAGTTTGGAAGTGAGAAAAGGAACAAGCCATTCCAAAGCCACATTTACAGGTTACTTTCATTTGCAATGTACTAGGGGTGAAAGTGTATCTGTTCCCATGGGGGACTCAGCCCTGTGCACTCCTATTTCCCCGTGAGTTATATGGATAATTAGACATAAATACATAGATCGTAGATAGATAGATAGATAGATAGATACCAGTATACATACCATGTTGTCATTGGGTGTGGGGGGCAGAGGCTTCTTTGAGACTGCAAGGAAAACATATAGAGTGTTACATAAAGCTAAGTACAGGGATTTCTTAATAATAATTATAATAATAATAATAGCTATAATGGAAGAGTTAATAAAAAAGTGCAAAGTTCACTTCCCAGCATGGCTGTATATACACTTTCTTCTAACTGCCTGGGGATGGGCAAACTACTTGCTGGGAGTTGTAGTTCTACCTCTGGCGTGGTGCAGGTAGCCCATTCCTGCTTTAACACTTGCATGTATAATACATTTAGGGTAATCTTTAAAATGGGAAGTTTACACACAGCGAGCAATAGTCAGCTGCACGTGTGAACGTGATAGGGACATAAGATTATAAGCTTCTCTGGGGCAGGGACTGATGGGAATGTGATAGGGACCGTAGATTGTAAGCTCCACTGATGGGTACAGTATGTAACAGGGACCTTAGATTGTAAGCTCCACTGGGGCAGGGACTGATGGGAATGTGATAGGGACATAAGATTGTAAGCTTCACTGGGTCAGGGACTGATGGGAATGTGATAGGGACCTTAGATTGTAAGCTCCACTGGGGTAGGGACTGATGGAAATATAACGTAGACCTTAGACTGTAAGCTCCACTGGGGTAGGGACTCATGGAAATGTGATAGGGACCTTAGATTGGATTTTAAGCTCCACTGAGGCAGGGACTGATGGGAATGTGACAGGGACCTTAGATTGTAAGCTCCACTGGGGCAGGGACTGATGGGAATGTGACAGGGACCTTAGATTGTAAGCTCCACTGGGGCAGGGACTGATGGGAATGTGATAGGGACCTTAGATTGTAAGCTCTACTGGGGCAGGGACTGATGGGTATATCACACAGTGTAACATTCAGGGCAGAGAGTGAGAGGAGGGAGGTTAAAGACCAGTGTTAGGGTGTGTGTAAAGGTGGCTATACACAGGAAGATTAGCTCATTTGGCGAGGTCGCCAAGTGAGCGGATCTTCTCGCGATATGCTCACCTACCAGGCCCCCTAGGGCATATTCTAGATGTGGCCTTACAAGCGCTCTGTAAAGTGGAAGGATAACCCGGAGGGGGTCCTGCGAATCAATGCCCCTTTTATTACAGCTCAAAACCTTGCTTGCCCTTGCAGCCGCTGCCTGGCATTGCTTGCTACAGCCAAGTTTATTATCTACAACAGTGATCCCCGACCAGTGGCTCATAAACAACATGTTGTTCACCAACCCCTTGGATGTTGCTCCCAGTGTCCCCAAAGCAGGCGATTATTTTTCAGTTCCTTGCTTGGTGGCAAGTTTTGGTTGCATATAAACAAGATGTACTACCAAAGTCTCCTATAAGCTGATAGTCTGCATAGAGGTTAATATAGATAAATGGACGGCACTCACTTCACAGTCAAAAAGACTATATTGTCTTTTTGACTGTGAAGTGAGTGCCCTCCATTTATCTATATTTATTATATGTTTTACCCATAGGAGTGAGCACCTAATATGTAATTTTCTGACATTGGCACCTTCACCACAAGGAAAGCGGATACGCTAGCTTATACACAGGCTGAGGTCAATGAGATAATTTCCAGGTTTTCCTCTAAAGGTGGCCATACACGAGCAGATCCGCTCGCTTGGCGATGTCGCCAAGCGAGCGGATCTTCCCCCGATATCCCCACCTATGGGTGGGCGATATCGGGGACCATTTAGGTAAAAAAAATAATAATCCGATCGTTTGGCCCTGGGGCCAGACGATCGGATTATGTGGGCGGCAATGGGGCAGTCGGATCGGGGACCGCATCAACGAGCCGATGCGGTCCCCGATCCGACCAGATTTTCTAACCTGGCCGATCGAGATCTGGCCAATTTCAGGCCAGATATCGGTCGGCCAGGCCGATCTGCTCTCCCCATACACGGGCCGATTAGCTGCCGAATCGGTCCAAGGGACCGATATCGGCAGCTATAGTCGGCCCGTGTATGGCCACCTTTACTCTCTTAACTTTGAATCTGATTGACAGAAAGATTAGAATTTCTGTCTAAAAAGGAGGTCAATTTACAGCTGCTTTCGGATACTCTTATTGAATATTTGAAGGTTTAAAGAATACAGAGAAGCCTACGGTTGGGTATTAAACCAACTGTTTATAAAGAGGATTCAACATACTGTAAAAATTGGGAGAAAATCCTTAATAAAAGTAGTCTTGACCTTATGACTTTGACTATAGAAGGGATACAAACAAAACTGACTAAACTAAGGGGTGATGTTAAAGAGGTGAAATCAAACACTATCAGCAACTCAGACTATCTCAATACCAGAATTCTGACGATTACATTTACCCTAGAATATGACAAGAAACAGGTACATTTTTTGGATGTTCTTGTTGAACTGGAAGGGGGTAATATCTGTACGGATGTATTTAGGAAACCAACTGATAGGATCACATACTTGAACCCTAAAAACTTTCATCCTCCTTCTACTACAGTAGGTCTTCCCTATAGTCGGTTATTGAGAGTGAAGCGAATTGTAAGCAAAGAAGACAAATTTGAAGTGAGAGCGGAGTAAATAATTACACACTTTAAAAGTATAGGCTATGATACAGATCTCTTGGAAAAGTCAAAAAGGAAAGTTGAGAGAACCTGTAGATCCGATTTATTTTCAAAGAAATTATCTAAAAAATCTAACAGATTACCTTTTGTTACCACATATTCTTCCCAGTCAGGATATGTGAAGGATATAATACATAAACACTGGCATCTTCTACTGATGATGGCGTACAAGTGAGCCACCAATCTGAGAGACCAATTACCGTATATACTCGAGTATAAGCCGATCCGAATATAAGCCGAGGTACCTAATTTTACCTAAAAAAACTGGAAAAACGTATTGACTCTGCTACGTTCTAAGTTTCAATAATCAATAATCTGGAGAAGTGATGGAAAAGTTAGCTAGTTAGTAATACTAAACATGTTTTGTTTTTGTTTTTTTCTTCGCTCAGGATATGTACCGGTATGCCTTTTTTTAAATGACACTGCTGCATAAAACTATAAATAAATGACCATTAAATGCATCAGCACAACACTGACGCTATGGGCAAAGTGCTATGGCCATTTGTGAAATAAAGTGAACTTCATCTTGTCCCAGCAATCCGCATGTGCAGGGCAGTAAGCGATAATTGTGCCGGTAGCGCTTAGGTCACCAAGTTCACGAAGCCGGCGCATGCACATTAGGAGCAGGCGCAAGGAGGAAGGGACATAAACATTTTTAAAATGGCGGCGTGAAAGATCGAACGGGAGATTCTTCGGATGGATGGCGCAACGATCCAGGAGCAGCTGGTGAGTTTTTAATGCGGCGGTTCAGGAGGGGGCCTGATGCTTTAAATAAAATATACCGATTTTTCACTTTTCTTCTCCTTTGACTGACGAACGCGAATGCCAGTATAACATGCGTTTTTAACTTCCCTGCTGCGCGCATGTGTGTGGGGCTTTAGAGGTGGTGCGGGTAGCCTGTCCTGTTGGCGGGGGCAGCAGCAACCACTTGGAGGGGGTCTGTTATTAGTTAACTACTCGAGTATAAGCCGAGATTGCTTTTTTCAGCACATTTTGTGTACTGAAAATCTCGGCTTATACTCGAGTATATACGGTAGTCCATGCTTTGAATGAACCAGCAAAAAAGCAAGGTACATGGTTAAGTGGCACTAAGGGGATGTATAAATGCGACAATTTTGTAGTCCATTCTGACAAGTTTCATCAAAGGGTATGAGATTAAGGACTATATCAAATGCCAATCTGATTTCGTTATCTACCGTATATCCTGAAATGTCCCTGTGGCAAGATATATGTGGGTGAAACTACTAGGACCTTGACAACAAGAATTGGTAAGCATAGAAGTGATGTTAGATTAGGTAAAAGTACATCTCCCATTGCCAGGCACTTTATGCAGGAGAAACATCAGGTGAGCCAATTGCGGTTCATGGGAATTGAAAGAGTGATGACCCCTATACGGGGTGGTGATAGGGAATTACTGTTAAAACGACGCAAGCTAAAATGGATTTACAAGTTAAATGCTCTCTCTCCAAATGGTTTAAATGAGGACAGAGAACTATCATTATTCTTCTGAACTTCTGTCTTGTTTATGATCTCTATTACCTCAGCTGTGTATGTGAGAGTTCAATATCATTCTGATGTTTTAATATATTTGTTATCTAATTTTACAGATGGCACATCCTTTCTAAATGGATTGGGGCATATTATGCTACTGGAACGGATCTTATGCACTATGAATTTTTATTGACACCATGGGGCTGATTTACTAATCCACGAATCCGAATGGGAAAAATTCGGATTGGAAAACGAACATTTTGCGACTTTTTTGTATTTTTTGCAACTTTTTCATAGCCATTACAAATTTCGTGAATTGTCGCGACTTTTTCATAGCCATTTTGACTTTCGTGAATTGTTGCGACTTTTTCATAGCCATTACAAATTTCGTGAATTGTCACGACTTTTTCATAGCCTTTACAAATTTCGTGAATTGTCGCAGCTTTTTCATAGCCATTTTGATTTTCGTGAATTGTCGCAACTTTTTCGTATTGATCACTCGAAAAAGTCGCAAAATACCGATCATTACCAAAAAAACGCATTCGGACACTTTTCGGACGTTCATGGATTAGTAAATGTGCCCCCATGTCTTTATCAATGCACTGGCACTTTATATTTATTTGATCAATGTGTATATTTTGAATGGTCCCTATGTATTTTTAGATACCCCATGCTTATTATGTGATATGCACTGTCACTTTGTCTATTAAGTATATAAATTCTGATTACTTCACTGAATAATGAATTCTTCTGAGAGATGGATTTAAATAATATATGGATTTTGAATGATATGGTGTGCATATTAGCAGTTCACCTATCAAGCCATGCTTATTTATTAATTTTATGTGTAATATTTAGTTCTCAGAATTTGCACTTTCACTTTTACCACTGTTCTTATTTCTAAGGATTTTATGCCTCTTACTAAGTAAATGATGTGCCATCATAATGCTATTTTTAAATATGTACGGTTTATTTTTATAAATATATACAATATTTTGTATATGTGCTATGTGAGATTAATGATGCTTTTCTTGATTAAAGACAACTTGTTGGTTGCTATGGTTGGTTGCTATGACCGGTTGCTATGATACGAGTTTGGTTAATATGCTGTAACGCTTTTCTGACCCAATTTGGAATAAACCCAGGCTAGTGGTAAATAGAGAGCATGGGTTACATTTGCGACACTTAATACAAAGGGGTGAGCCTCCGCTATATGGGAGAATCAGGATGGAGCGAGGGTGTAGTGGAACTACAACTAGCTGAGGTGTGGTGTGCAGGTGGTAAAAGATGGACGCCAGAGGATTCTTGCTGATCAACTATAGTACAATTTATTGAAAGGCACAACTTGATAGTGCAGCAGGGTATACTCACAGACACAGCAGTGTATGATGGTCACAGATAGTACAGCAGATGTGACCCTTTAGGCACAGAATAACCCACTTGGAGGATGCACAGAGGATTAGTTGACACCTGAGATATAGACCTTTCAGAAGGGAGTGTTCCGGCCGACTGTGGTCCAGGGGAGAGCTCCTAACACTGGTACCTGGCGTCTAATAAAACCGGTCCCTAAAGAACGACTACAGAGCCGGGGTGGACTAAACCCTTTGTTACAACTCCTGGTTGGGGCTATTGACTGCCCTTACTAAATAGTCTGACTACAATCACCTCTCCTAGAGGGTGCTATAATAAATCTGTCTGTGCTGGCTTAACCTCGTTCACGGGGCCCTGTCCCCGACTTAGCACTAGGGTAGGTGGTCCCCTAGGGTACAAATGGCTTCTGGGCCTATGTTCTGGTCCAGGCTCAGTTGGGATCTGTCCAGAACACAGCATGCGGCCAAAAGAGGAAGCCACTTCCTTGTACAAGACACTATATAGTCTGCCAAGGGGAGTGGTCAACCTGGGCTAAACCTATAGAGGGTAGCCTAATAACAGTAACCTGAGATCAGAGGGCTCTGCCCTATAACAATACAGATTAGATAAGAATAAGGGATAACACCATAGGGAGCTTAACCCTATGGGTCCCTACATTCACCCGGGGGAAAAATCCATTCCGACCCGGCAATGGCAAATAATATTAATTACACATTTCAAGCAATAACAGTAGTGCATTGATTTAGTGCAAAAATACAGTACCCATACATCCGTTTCTGATACCCTCTCCTGAGGAGTATCCGGTACATTGGATAGCTGTAAATGAAAATTTTAAGGCACAGAAATTTTTAACTGTTTCGTTACTAGTTACGTTTCTGTAAACCATTTACAATACATGAGTGTCACTATGGATCACTCAGGCACTTACTTATATAGATCCTTGAGATACCTTCTGGCTCTGCAACAGAGGTAAAACAGGCACAATACTTAGACATCTTGAGTCACCTTCCTGCCCCTAAACAGTGGTGCTCAGGTACACACTTAGGTATCCTTGATATACCACCTGTAACCTGCAACAGGGATATAACAGATACACTTACACATGAGGACGATCCTGCCTTCACTCAGGGGTCCCCAGGCACATGCTTGGCTGTAAAGAAACTGTTATTGGGCACAATTTAAACTGTAATACATCCCCACCCATCAACTTTATTAAGTCCAGGCCTTCCACCCTAACCCAGTGTTCATGAATCTCCCGACATGCACTCCGTAGGTGTGGATTAGGCAAAGGGTTCTACCCTTGGATGAGGTAGATGAAAATAGAAGTTGAAGTGGGATGGGGCGCAGCAGTCTTTGTTTGTTCACCCAACTGGTAACTTTACAGTCTCTCCTTGAGAGAGTTCCAACTTAAAAGAAAACAAGTCCACCACTGTGGACATAACTTGAAGAACTGGGTCACCCTATGGCGGCAAAAATACGGCAGTCTCTTTAGGGGTGCCCAAATATGGTGGGTAATCCCTTTAACAGCTAGGGAAATTCTACCCACCTCCCACCCGGGGGAAAATCCCATCAGGGAGGGGCATCCAGAACCGCATGGGGTTTTCCACCCACCTAATGGAGGTTGCGGTCAAACCTTGCCTTTGTTGCCTCGTAAGAGATGTAGTAGCCCGGATGGGGCTTGTCGATCTTGCCTCCACTGGGGAGGTCGGATAACAAAGAGAAATTTCGGTCCTCTTGATACTTGCCACAGGAGCGAACCCGGTGTTTGAGGACGGTCCGGCCAAACCACCACTCTCGGGCGATGTTTGCAAGGTAGTCCACATCCTGGTGGCGTCGCTGTGGGTTGGTGGTAAGCAAGCCCCCAAAGCCAATCTTCTCTCTACGGGTCAGCTCCCCGTAGATCCACTCATCAAGGTGCTTGTCCACCTCATCGTATACCCACTCGGGGGCATAAGGCATATAAAATTGCCAGAGTTCATAAACTTTAGAGTTTATCAGTCTCTGCACCCGGGAAACAGCCCGGTACTTTTCAGGGTCTGCACGGCCCGGAGCCACCCAGCAGGTCTCATCCTTACTGAAACTGTATGGAGGTGGTGGGGTATCCGGCATCCCAATGGCAGCCTCAGATTCCTGTGGGGGCAACTGTGGAGGAGTGGCTTCCTCTCCCTGAGGATCTCTCTCTATGGGGCGCCCGAACTCCATGGCACTCCAATTGGGTTTGGGGTATTTGCGCCTGGATTGTCCAGGTACTGGGATACCACCCGGTGATAATCCTCCACTAGCCCCATCTGGTGTGGTAGAACGGCCTCTGCCTAGCCTGGCAGAGAGCCCCAGCAATTGTAGCTGTTTCTCCACAGGGGTGACTTCAACCCCCACAGAACTGGCTGTAGATTTTGCCTTCCTGTTGTAGGGCCATATGGCCTCAGACACACTGTCCAGAACTTCTCCTGAGTGGTCGGAAGAGGACAGCAATATATCCCCAGATGATTCAGCCTGGGGTGGTGACACAATTTCCTTCGGTTCTGGGATAGGAATTGGGGTAGTAGGCCTCAGGGGGCTTGTACTGACTCTGAGGGGGGTCTCCACCCTCACTATGGGGTCGGTCCAGCATTTGTTGGTGCAGGCAGGGCAGCTGGCTCTCACATCCTGCAACGCCTTACTAACCTCCTGTCCACAGCACCCACAGTATGGCACTACCAGTTCCTCCCCTTCATCTCCGTACTCAACTCCAAAAGTGCCCAGCCACATATACCTTTTCTGTGGCGGCGGGCTATCAGTGCGGGTCGCCATCTTGGGACCAATGAAGTTATGGCTGCAGCCGCAGCAATGTAGTGCAAACCCCTGTTGTAAGATATCCCACACTGCAAGAGCCTCCTGTAGGCGTGCTCGGGGATCACTGGCTATTGTACAGGGTTTGGCAAGATAATTATTATTGGGTAGATCCGGATGCAGCCGCGATCCGGTCTAAGCACAGGCACAGTCCCAATAGCGTAGGCTGTGACGCTGGTATGTATTGATTTTCTGCTGTATATGTCGGTCGCAGCCGCAATCCGACTCTTTATGCAGATATGGGGTAACCCACAGCCGTGGGGTACTCACTGTTCTTGCGCACCTCGGTGCGATAGTACCCAGGCCGCAGCCGCTGGTCCTGGGTTGCGCAGGTATCCGTTCCAACTGCAGCCGCAGTGGCAGATAATTTCTGGCAAAGGTATTTGCAGGTGATTTTAGCGTGTTGGCAGCCGCGCAACACGTAGGCTCAGAAGCTTTTGAGGGAGCTCACCCACACGCGTCTCTTCTGCTCAAGTGAGAGGCACAAGATGGCCGCCGTGACGTCAATGTCACGGAAAATGGCCGCCAAATCTCACAAACAACCCGCCTCTCGCGGGATTTCGTAGCAAGAAGAGCGCCAAAATTATAAGGGCGGTGATTGACAGCTCCGCCAGCCAATGGGAGTAACGGGAGGAATCCTCAAGCCCGAACCCACGGCCAATTAGTTATCTGAGATTTCGATCAGGACTGCAGGCGCCTTTTGCCTAACGCGTCCGGCAGTGCCTGTCAGCAAGTTTTAAAGCAACACACACACTTTTTACTCAGCCCCTCAGGTAATGGCTCCGAAAATTTCAAAATAATTTTAACCCTTCGGGCCCCATACGTTGGGCGCCATAAATGTAACGCTTTTCTGACCCAATTTGGAATAAACCCAGGCTAGTGGTAAATAGAGAGCATGGGTTACATTTGCGACACTTAATACAAAGGGGTGAGCCTCCGCTATATGGGAGAATCAGGATGGAGCGAGGGTGTAGTGGAACTACAACTAGCTGAGGTGTGGTGTGCAGGTGGTAAAAGATGGACGCCAGAGGATTCTTGCTGATCAACTATAGTACAATTTATTGAAAGGCACAACTTGATAGTGCAGCAGGGTATACTCACAGACACAGCAGTGTATGATGGTCACAGATAGTACAGCAGATGTGACCCTTTAGGCACAGAATAACCCACTTGGAGGATGCACAGAGGATTAGTTGACACCTGAGATATAGACCTTTCAGAAGGGAGTGTTCCGGCCGACTGTGGTCCAGGGGAGAGCTCCTAACACTGGTACCTGGCGTCTAATAAAACCGGTCCCTAAAGAACGACTACAGAGCCGGGGTGGACTAAACCCTTTGTTACAACTCCTGGTTGGGGCTATTGACTGCCCTTACTAAATAGTCTGACTACAATCACCTCTCCTAGAGGGTGCTATAATAAATCTGTCTGTGCTGGCTTAACCTCGTTCACGGGGCCCTGTCCCCGACTTAGCACTAGGGTAGGTGGTCCCCTAGGGTACAAATGGCTTCTGGGCCTATGTTCTGGTCCAGGCTCAGTTGGGATCTGTCCAGAACACAGCATGCGGCCAAAAGAGGAAGCCACTTCCTTGTGCAAGACACTATATAGTCTGCCAAGGGGAGTGGTCAACCTGGGCTAAACCTATAGAGGGTAGCCTAATAACAGTAACCTGAGATCAGAGGGCTCTGCCCTATAACAATACAGATTAGATAAGAATAAGGGATAACACCATAGGGAGCTTAACCCTATGGGTCCCTACAATGCCAATAGTACCTGCTATATGTGTGAAATAATACGCCTATATGCGCATGCGTGAAACTGTGCGCCTATGTGTGTGCGCTAAATTACGTGAAAAGGCTGCGTTACTGTGCGGGAAAGTGTTCATGCGGAAATGACGTCGGCATACGTGACGTCACCTACCAGGAAGTAAGCCAGGGGCTTGTTGTGAGAGAAAAATTGGCGTTTAATGAGAGAGGGTATTTATGTCTTCCACATGAACTTTTGCATCAGGATTCCCCTTGAGAAAGGCTCTTTGCCGAAACGTTGGGGTAATTCTCATCTTTGGCAAGTGTATCCGCTAACCTGTGTGTCTCTTTTTGCTTATGCACATTTTGTGGTATGTATTATCTTATAACTTTATGTGTTATTTTCTGTAATTTTGTAATTAAAATTGATTGTTGTTAAACCCTCTGTATATTTTATAAAGGATTACTACTTTTTCAATACTACCACTGTGCTTGTGTGCAAACCCTTACTCTATTTGAAATTATTGTCTGCATAGAGGTTACCAAATAGCCAATCACAGCCTTTATTTGGCACCCACATTAACTTATGATGCTTGTGTTGCTTTTCTTTTCAAGCCTTTTTTTTAGGCTCACGAGCAAGAAAGGTTGGGGATCCCTGATCTACAAGAACTCCAAGGTCCTTCTCCATTAGGGATTTGCCTAGTGCAGTCCCATTAAGGGTATAAGTGGCTTGCATATTTTTACATCCCAGGTGCATGACTTTTACCCACATTAAATCTCATCTGCCACTTAGCTGCCTAGATTGTTAGATTGCTGAATCAACCCCTGACCTACCCACTAACACACCAATCATATCACATTGGAAAATGCTTACTCTCAAAGCTATCACTCTCCTATGGACACTACCAGTTCCTCTCTAGTTGTAAAAGATGGTTCAGATTACATCAGCAAGTTCCCAGTGCTAGTATACATAACAGCGGCCCCCTGTGTAATCTAGGCACTGGTCCCATAACACAATGAATAAAACTCTGTGGGACAAAACACACTCTCGTTTATCATACTTATGAATGTTCCTAAATGAGGATGTATTTATGAATAGAGCTGTTTAACCATCACCGCTGCCTTGGTGTCCCATTGAGTGCGTGCCACATGGTACTTTGATTCTGTGTTTCTCCCTGTGCTGTGGGTCTGGGGCATTGAACGGAGTAAACATTTCTAGTGAAGGGCTTGGGCACCTGAGCCCTCTATTTCATCTGGTGAGCTTGTTTCCATATTTATAAATTGTTTAAAATTGTAACTGGTAGCCAACAAGTTCCTTTATATACATAAAAAAGCTGTTTTAACCTAAGATAGGTTGGGAGCCTCCTTTTGGTATAGTAGCAAGTTCCTAAATGGTCTACACTTGTAACATCAACCTTAATTTTACCATCAGATAGAATAGGAAAGCAGACCATCACAAAGCAAAAGCACTCATAGGTGTTGATGCTGAAGGTAACTATACAAAGTAGTGGGAAGTGAGAGAGAGGAAGAAAAATAGATGGTATCTGTGGTTTAGGAATGTGGTGAGAATGGGGGACAAACACAACTAGAAGCTAGGTGTATAAACTGACTTACTATAGGGAACACTTGTGTGTTGCAAAAACAACCCCCAGGATATCAGTTTTTGCTGTCGAGTCTAGTAACTTTCTTTTTACAAAGTTACATAGTTACGCTGGGTTAAAAAAAGACCAATGTCCATCAAGTTCAACCCTTCCAAGCAAACCCAGCACATACAAACCTATACTTACCTATCTGTACACTCACATACAGACCCATACTGACCTATCTATCCACTCACATACAGACCCACACTGACCTATCTATCCACTCACATACAGACCCACACTGACCTATCTATCCACTCACATACAGACCCATACTGACCTATCTATCCACTCACATACAGAGCCATACTGACCTATCTATCCACTCACATACAGACCCATACTGACCTATCTATACACTCACATACAGACCCACACTGACCTATCTATCCACTCACATACAGACCCATACTGACCCATCTATCCACTCACATACAGACCCACACTGACCTATCTATCCACTCACATACAGACCCACACTGACCCATCTATCCACTCACATACAGACCCACACTGACCCATCTATCCACTCACATACAGACCCATACTGACCTATCTATCCACTCACATACAGACCCACACTGACCTATCTATCCACTCACATACAGACCCATACTGACCTATCTATCCACTCACATACAGACCCACACTGACCCATCTATACACTCACATACAGACCCATACTGACCTATCTATCCACTCACATACAGACCCACACTGACCCATCTATCCACTCACATACAGACCCACACTGACCCACTCACATACAGACCCACACTGACCCATCTATCCACTCACATACAGACCCATACTGACCTATCTATCCCCTCCCATACAGACCCATACTGACCTATCTATCCCCTCCCATACAGACCCATACTGACCTATCTATCCACTCACATACAGACCCACACTGACCCATCTATCCACTCACATACAGACCCACACTGACCTATCTATCCACTCACATACAGACCCACACTGACCTATCTATCCACTCACATACAGACCCATACTGACCTATCTTTACACTCACATACAGACCCATACTGACCTATCTATACACTCACATACAGACCCATACTGACCCATCTATCCACTCACATACAGACCCATACTGACCCATCTATCCACTCACATAACTGACCTATCTATACACTCCCATACATAGATCATATATACCAATAGCCTTGGATACAATGCTTGTTCAAGAACTCATCCAGGTCCCTCTTATAGGCATTAACAGAATCTGCCATTACAGCATCACTAGGAAGGGCATTCCCCAACCTCACTGCCCTCACCGTGAAAACCATCTACGCTACTTCAAATGAAAGTTTTATGGGAGAAAAGGACACCCCCTATCTGTCTATAACCCCCTCTAATATACAGACTAATCATGTTTTCCAGAGAAAACAATAAACCATTAAAGGGGTGGTTCACCTTTAAGTTGCTCTTAGTATGCTATAGAATGCCCTGTTCATAGCAACTTAGCAATTCGGTCTTCATTATCTATTTTTTATAGTTTCTAAATTATTTTCCAGCTTTCAAATTAGGGTCACTAACCCCAGAATCCAAAAAACTATTGCACTGTAAAGTTACAAACTTTATTATTATTGTTACTTTTTATTTATTATCTTTTTATTATTTTATTCATTCTCATTTTCATATTCAAGTCTCTCACTGACTAGTTGCTAAGATAAACAAGACCTGAAGTTCCAATGCGGAGAGCTGCTTAACTAAATAAACTAACTAAATAACTGAAAATAAAAACCACAAAAATTAAAAAACGAAAACTAGTTGCAAAATGTCTATCAATATCTATGTCATACTAAAAGGTAATCTAAAGATCAACAAACCCTTTAGTGGAGTAATGTAGTAGGTATATTTTGGCCCTTATAATTTAAAATATTGTATTTCAACACCACAGGTATGATACATTCTTGCCAACCTGATATAACCTAGTCCTACTTCCATGCCAAAAAGGCCTGGACATTTTGCCGACAGGCTTATGTAATAAGATGCAAACATTGTGCCCCCTTCCAGCAATCCATATAAACTAATCTCTCATTTGGTTTAAAAGTTCCAGTTGTCCCAGAAGCTTGTTCAGTAGCTTAGGAGACATTGGGCACTCATATACAAATATGGGGCAATGTGCAAAGTACAAAAAAATGTGGTGCAAAGCGCCATATTTTTGCCTACTGTAAATATCATCCACTTACAATGCAGCTTGCGCCTGTAATATAAAAGATGGCACATGGGTTTCCTGTACCCTTACCAGCATGCCATTCTGCAGGGGCAAGTTTCATTCAGAGCCTTATATGTCTTACATAAGCTCACTGTACTCTGCACTAAATGTGAATGCCAAGGTAGAACTGGTGCAGGGGCATTGCTCAGATATAATGTACTGTACATGATACACTTTGATGGACAGGATGTGCAGCCTGTTATAGAGCTCTGATAGGATCAACTGCTGTAAATATTCCTCACCACAATCAGATAAAAGAGGACATATGGAGTCATTACATCAGTGCTTATAAAAAGAGATAAACTGATTCTGACGTTCCTGTATAGAGACCAGACATTGTACAGTATATATACAAAAGCCGTAGTCAACGTATATTCTAATGGGTCATGGTGATATGACCAGTGGGATTGGGAGAAACATGAAACACGGAGGATGGTTCACAGAGAGAGTCTCCCTGGGGCACAATTAAAGGAAATATATAGTTTAAAAACATGTATTTTACCATCCCACTATACACCCCTTAATGGGATAATCACATGGGTTCCCTTATATTAAGCAACCACCAGTGATTAGAATTTTGTACCACAGACTCCGGACTGCCGTGTAAAAGAGCTCACTTATTGGAAGACTTAACATTGAAGGTAACCACAAGTGTGCATCGTTTGCCAATAATAACAATGCATGCTATAACAGGCAAGACACACAGCATAACAAGACAGAGGGAAGGACATCACTCACCATCTTTGCTCCTGTCGTACAAGGCACAGCCGGTGGCCATTTTCTCTGTCTGGAAGCAACATCTCCATCTCCCTTCCAACCAGAAGTTGGAGTGATATTTAGCCACAAGAAAGTCATTGTCTTTGGTCTCTGCAGAGAGAAAGTGGACACTGAGAGACATTTATGGCCCCCAAACATTTAAAAATAAGAACACTTAAGCCCACACTCTGATCCACTAGGAACACCCAGTTACTTGTAGACACATGCTTTGATCTACCAGAATCTCCCAAGGGTGGCCAGCCCCACAGTTCAGGACACTCTGATTACCTGGTAGATCAGTGTGTTGCCAGCTTTAGTCACACAAGTCATTGCCTATGGCTGGTGTTTAGAGGTGACAAAGTATGGCATTGCGGGGAGATTAGTTGCCCGCGACAACAAAGATTTGTCTCGGGCGACTAATCTCCCCGTGTACCACTGCCTTAAGAGTGTATCTCTTTATCTGCAAATTTGTTATCTAGAAGCTAGGGACCTAGGGGTTTGCAGACACAGGGTTTTCTTTTATAATTTGCATCATCATTTCTTAAAGGGGACATGTCACCCTAAGAAATAATTACAAATTGTTTTCTATTGTGTTTGTCAAGCAAAATAAACTTTAGTTACACTATATCAATTTTTTTTAAACTTATTTCCTTCAGCACTGGAATTCACCATTGCAGAAAACAGGCAGGCTCCATTTTGTGGACACTGTTATTAAGGCAAGCTGTGCATTCTTCCTGTGCCACTATGGGGGTACCTGATGCCCAAGTCCATGCACTGGTTACACAATTAGATGGTGAGGAGGGAAGGGGAATGTGAGGAGTGCAGTGACATCTACGAAGTTCTGAATTGAAAGTGAAAGTAACTGTCTGCCCCACCCCTATGCCTAAGGCATAGAGGAGGGTCAGGCAATATATGATTGACAGCTGGGACTTTTAAATGCTTATATAATGGGTATAGATGTGTTAATAAAAAAATGACTTTTGGTTACATGTTTAATTTGAAAAGGGCTTTTATTATACAGTTTTTTATGTCTGGGTGACGGGTCCACTTTAAATACTAAATATTTAAAAAGCCCATTAGAATTGTTTTGTCATCATCCATTTAGATTAATGCAGCTTAGTTCCCATCCAGTAGAACAGGGACCCCCAACCTTTCTTACTTGTGAGCCACAGTCAAATGTAAAAAGACTTGGAGAGCAGCACAAGCATCATAAAACTTCATGGAGGTGCAAAATAGGGGCTAAGAATAGCTATTAGGTAGCCTCTATGCACCCTATCAGCTTACAGGGGGCTTTATTTGGTACTAAATCTTGTTTTTATTCAACCAAAACTTGCCACCAAGTCAGGAATTAAAAAAAAAATCTGGTTTGGGGGCACTGAGAGCAACATCCACTGGGTTGGTGAGCAGCATGTTGCCCCCGAGCCACTGGTTGGGAATCACTGCAGTAGAAGGATCAGTTTTATTATCACACACAGAAAACAAACAGCTTGGCTGAATAGGACTCAATAGGAAATACCAAAGTCGTGTTACCTTCTTTCAGTGCCAGCACCCACTTTTGACGACTCTCTCTGTCAGGAGCAAAGACGTACAGAAAATAATCATGGATAACCTGAAAAGAGAAATAAGGGTCTAAGAATACCCAATGTGGATAGGTTCCTGCCGGTTAATACCATTATAATGTTATGGTGCATGAGACAGGGCACTTGTCATGCTTATTTGGCTAAAGGCCATCTGTCTCCCAACTCAGTTCCAGATTTCCAATACAGTTCAATGAGTTTTCTCAATGAATTTAATTTGGATCATTGTCCTTTTTAATCACCAAATAAATGTATGTATTAGTGCTAAAATTAGTGGAAAATTTCCAACCTGGACACACACTTACCTGCCTGTTCTCAACCTAGGCCTGACCCTGCCCGAGGTTGGGAAAAAAATTCCACCACCCCATTGATGATGAGGGAGCCCAGCTGCAGCAGGGCAAGTACAACCCGCACAGGACTTGGATGTGGTGGCCTAATTGTCAGCCGCCAGTAAACCCGCAGGTCAGATGTGTTTTTCGGATTAGCCCGCACATAATTAGAATGTATGTATATATCTTATTTGCCTTACCTGAAATGGGTATTTGTTCCTGCAAGCAATGCTGAGATCAGTGGTAACAATCTCGACACATTTAATCCGAGCCAAGTCAATGGAGCCACGGAGAGCACGTATTTTCTGAAAAGGAGGGAACAGTAGTTAAGTGAATGTAAAGAAAGATACTGAGTGTAGCGGGTACTGTACATTATGAGAAATGTATATATGAAGGAACTGGTAAGGCCCACTGATAACATTAGCGTCAACACATTTTTTTTACTAGCCAATACAATAATAACCAGGACCAATCAATATTCCATTGTTTTTCACACTCTCTTGTTGGCCAAGCCCTCACGTATTTTTAACCATTATCCAAAATTTGTCTTAAGGTGGAATCAGTTTTTAAAATGGTACAATTTTTATCGACAATTTTCTTTATTTCTTCGTACTGTGGACTGAAGTAAGAATACATGATTATCATGTATTCTTACCTTCAGTCCACAGTACAATTAAATATACAGATTTTCTTTTGAAAATGTACCTATTTATACTTCATTGCTTTCACAAATCTTTATGTGCATGCAAAGTCCAGGCATTTTATCTTGTTTCAATGGAAAAAAAAACCCAACAAAATTTAATTAAAAAAACAAAACTTATGCTGAAATGACCTTCAGAGGAAGAATGTTCATTAGCACAATGTCTAACTAATCAAAACTTTGGATGTCAAACATATTTGTTCATGTAATAGATATATAAACCAATTCCACAATCCCCTTCAATAGGAACTTTTTGTCCACTTCATAGGTCTAGGATTGTGGTTTACAGACTTAACCAGTTCAAGACCCTTTTTGAGGTCAAAGACTTGTTTAGGGTGCCCGTAGCCCAAATATACACCTAAACCCAGATCTCCTAGGTACCCCAGGTTTGAGGTCAACCTGTCCATCATATGCAATTCTGAAACTGAGAAAAGTCACACCTTTCTCCAACTTCTTTTTAGATGTGGTCATTCAAGCCATCATTTAAAACTGACAATTTTTATTAGTTTTATTATCCATGTTGCGTTACATTGTTAGCAAGTTATTCATTACAATATTCTGCATTACTACAGTCATTATTGATTGGTAGCATGAGTGGCAGGAGATTATTGTAAGGCAATGAGCACATGGAAAGAGAAGGAGAATGAAAAGAAAAAGAGAATAAAAAAAGGGGGAGGGAGGAAAGTAAAAAAGAGGAGTAAGTATGAAGACATGAAATTATAACTATTTACAGTAAAGGACGATGTTATAGTGGCTGGGACCTTTTGATTTGGTGAAACAGGGGGTATCTCTTGTTATATTATAGTTAGCAATATGACTCTATGATTAGGCTCTAATAGCCATAAACAGCTGAGGGTCATTTTCAAGCAGTAGCCAGGGCATCCAAATTTTGCCGTATGCTTCCATGTCATTCTGTAACATATATGAAAGTTTTTCATTGGTGTCAAGCCATCATTTAAACCCAGAGATAGGCAATGTGTCCATTTGTGTCATTGGATGACCCTTTGCCAAGGTTGACAGATGTAAGCATTGGATAGAACTAACTGATATGTCAGGTTTCTTCAGTAGAAGGAAATATCTTTTAAAAATGTGTAACCATTCATGTTCCAGCGTGCAGTAGGTAGAAGCCCTGAAAGTGACAGGAAATAAGTATCTCTGCCAAACTGAAGAAAATGTCTCTACCGCTTACCATCTAGACTAGAGTAAGGTGTTATGAACATCTTTATTTTAAGAAATATTTACAATTTCATAATGAGCTTTGAATATGAACCTATTTTTGTGGCAATGACAAAATGCAGTATTTTCTTTTCCCTTTTCTCCTAGGCCCAAACCCTTTTCCTACTTAATGGTCTTCTAGTAGAAATGGGATTCCTTCCCAACTTTATGTTCTCATGTCCCTCCTCCACTTCTTAATTCTGCTCAGTGCCTGCCCTCTTCCTGCTCTCCTCTGGGTATTGGGAAAGCTTTACCCTTTAACTACTCTACTCATTTAATTGATTAGGGCACCTTGTTCACTTTTACAAATCTGAGGTTATTTAACCATAGTTTTCTAGCTGGCATGCTAAGCCTTGTCTATACTGCTAAGACATTCGAAAAGCTTGTATATCACTGAATAAAGAAACAGTGAAATTCAAGTGCAGCCATTCACAGTGTGGGCGAATGAAAGCTCCCCTGTTGGGTGGCCCTGCTGTAAGGCTTATGGACCACTATGGTCTTTTCAAGCAGAACCAGATATAAAAGCACCTATCCCTGATAACTGTTCCATCCCTGCTATTTTGTATTTGTACAGCAGACAATTATGCCAGTAGGCAGTTACCAATTATTAATACATATGTTTGAACAACAGGGAAATGTGTATACCATAGATATCCCATTATCTATTCCAATAAATGGTAACAGGGAGGGGGTATTTTGATCATGGCTGATCATTTGGATTTTCACAGTGTAAAACTTGTAATGCTCTGACAGATTTGTATCAGGCAGGTTTGAAAATTGCAATTTATGCATCCCTCCCCTGGCAGGTTCCATTGGCCCCTGAGGGCCAAAAGATTGGATCAGCCCAGTTTGGCCCATAACAGGGGTAACAGGCAGTAATTGTTTACCCACTGATTGGCACCAGTTTGGAAAACGTAACTAATGATATATTGATTGAGAGTATTGTTACAGCCCTTCTTTGTATTAAAAAAAAATGGTCCCTGATGGTTTTGGGGAGAGGAATAAAATAATCAATCCCCCCATTGTGCATGTCAAAAACATACAACTAGAGAATTCTCTGGCATTATTTAATTCAATTACTAATCACTAAATACACTGATTTGATTAATGTGTGGCACTTAAAAGGATGTTATTTCACTAAATTTGGGTTCTTAAACTTGGTTTTAAGATCCGTGTTTTTGACACAGTGTGTAAGTGTGTGGCACAGGTGCATCAGCTTCTAAGAATGCTGCACTATATTTTTATATTGTGTTCTTTTATCTTGTTTTCACAAAAAATGTGAATTTTGAACTTTTAATTTTGAACTCGTTAATGGATGCCTAAATCTGTTGTCAGACACTAGGAAGTAAGTGAAAGAGCAGCGCAAAGGGAAACTTCTCCCACTCATACAATGAGAGGTGTAGAGCAAGGAGATAAGCACATTCATATCTTGTCAGGGCTTAAAATTCTATCACAAATATACCCAGTGTGTAACACTGAGTGGAACAAACATAGATATTCACACATACTGGTAAATCATATCGACGTCTCCATGTAAAGAAATGATTGCGGAAATTCACACAATCATACTAAATAAGGGATGTGTATTCATTGTAATGTCTGTGTGTGGCAAAAACTTTTTTACACTTCATTTTCACACCTTACAGTGTTTTGATAAAATCGTGTATATTACCACAGGAATTATTAAAGGCTTGTGATTCTTCATCCTGACTGTGTGACACCTCTATTTGCCTTAGATTTGTGAAAAAAAGCTAAAAAGGCTAAAAAGCAACTGCCCGGTGCTGTAATATTGCGTGAACAGAATTTACAAGGCTGCAGGCTGAGTTATACAGGGAACTCTGAGTATCACTCATGTATTATAAGGGATAATGTACCCCCTACTGTAAATGATAAGGATATTAGCAGTCACTGAGGGGTTCTGTGCCCATATAAAGGCACAAGGCTGCAGGCTGAGTTATACAGGGAACTCTGAGTATCACTCATGTATTATAAGGGATAATGTACCCCCTACTGTAAATGATAAGGATATTAGCAGTCACTGAGGGGTTCTGTGCCCATATAAAGGCACAAGGCTGCAGGCTGAGTTATACAGGGAACTCTGAGTATCACTCATGTATTATAAGGGATAATGTACCCCCTACTGTAAATGATAAGGATATTAGCAGACACTGAGGGGTTCTGTGACCATATAAAGGCACAAGGCTGCAGGCTGAGTTATACAGGGAACGCTGAGTATCACTCATATATTATAAGGGATAATATACCCCCAATTGTAAATTATAAGGATATTAGAAGTCACTGAGTGACTATAAAGGTACAAGGCTGCAGTCTGGTTGTTTTTTTACTTCTGAATTCAAATAAAACAAATTCCTTGCATGATATATTTATTAAAGCCTAACAGCTGCCAAACTTATTCTTATTAAAAAAGCCCACTTAGGGAAAAATGGCTCAATTAATGAGTTATTTTTCCCCGAAACCCAGCGTGATTGCTCGAGCTGAAATTCTCAATATATGTAAAAAATATAATTATACGTAATGCACCTGTATTCTGTTAGACATATTTTTTTTTATCTCTGATAAATATGAACTTTTTTTGTAAAAATGTCTTTGCTTCAAAAGCACTACTAATGTTTAAATGAATGAAATATGCGTAACGTGGTGTGACTGTAAGAGATAAAAGAAAAAGAAAGTACAAGAAAGATGTGCTTGACTGTGTACTTGCGTTACATCGTGTCTGCGCAGTTGTGTAAGGCTGCACATATGTATACATTGGCAGACATGAGCTTTTCCTTATAAAGAAACCACAACCCATGCATAATGGTGTAACTCAGATGAGACAGCCCCACCCTAACAAACATTAGGGTAGGGGACTACAATACAGTAGACCCCAAGATCTGGGTCCCCCTGTCCCCAAGTAATTATGGAGTGTGCTGCATGGTAGTAACTCACTGCATGATTATAAACCGAGAAACTTGGTTCTTGTGATGCCTTGTTGCCCAAACCTCTCCCTGGAATTTGTCTCTGCATGGATGTTCTGCCCTTTGGCCTCTGTTTATCACTTGTTCTGACCTGACCTTACCCTGAGTGTTCACGTCATTAAGCCCTCCTGCTACTGCATCCAGCCTTGTCCCACCCTTGAGTGCTGTGGCTAAAGGAGAAGACACATGGAGCTACTTAGTAGCAGTTACTTTTCATTTCTACTAAAGGCCAGAAAATACCCTGCCATAGACAATACTGAGAACTGCTCTGCTAAAACACATCAGTAAATGATCAGCATTGTCTATATTAGTAGCCATGACAAGTAGCTGTTACTAATATCTTTGTGTGTCTTTACCCGAAGTGCTACAGAGGCTGTTTCCTGCAACTGATTCCACTAGTCCTGACAGCCGTTTGGCTCTTCGTGGGTGTCTGACGTTGCCAAAGATCTAGTTGGTCAATGATTGTCCAAAAATAGCTAAAGACCAATACATCCAGGGCTAGACTGGGCCAGTGAGGGAAAAAAATAGTGGGCCCTGCCAACCCAGACTGATTGCAGCGAGAAGTAAAAGGTAAGGGTGGGCATGGGGTTGCAACACCAGGTATGCAGAGTTAAGGGACACATGAATGGGGCAGGGGGGGGATGGCAGTCCCGGCGGGCGGACACCCTGATCCGATGCTGAATAAAACTAATTACAACCAGGGAAACCAACATTGTGTCTAACTCAGGGATCCCCAGCCTTTTATACCTGTGAGCCAAATTCAAATGGAAAAAGTGTTGGAGAGCAACACAAGCATGGATAAAGTTCCATGTGGGGTGCAAATAAGCTATTTGGTAGCCCCTATGTGGACTGACAGCCTACAGAAGGCTCTGTTTGGCTTTACACTGGGTTTTATGCAACTAAAGCTAGCCTCCAAACCAGAAATTAAAAAATTAACACCTACTTTGAGGCCATTGGGAGCAACATCCATGGGGTTGGTGAGTAACATGTTGCTCATAAACCACTGGTTGGGGATCACTTGTCTAACTGCTCAGGAAAAGAAGGATGGAATGAAGACAAACAGCTCTAAACAGGAATGATCTATGTGCCTGTTTTAAAAAGCTGACTTTTATCATTAAGGGTTTTGCTTCTCTAATTTATACCACATCCCTTTTGAGAAATGGAATGGTTTCTTGCTCTTTGGATTGTGTGTTCTCAAACATTTTACAGCAGATATTGGTTTCTTTTTAATCTATTAACAATAATGTCCATTGACTATATTACATTAGCTGAGAGATCCTGTCTAAAGAGCCACTGCCATCCCTTGTGATTGGCACAGGGCTACATTTACTGCCTTTTAGGGTGCTACAACTAAACAGGGGCACTGCAGTCATGAAGTGAGTTGAGAAACTTGCCTCAGGTGGCAGCACCCCCATATTTACCAGGGGCGGCAAAAAGCCACTAAAAGCTAAGAAAAACCCATTTAAAAATCTACAAATTGAGGATTTGGCATATCATATATCTTTATACAGAAGTCTTTGGTAAAATCTAATAAACCAGAAACACGTACAGAGTCAATTTTAATCAAATAATTAATTTCCTTTTCTCTGTAATAAGACAATACCTTGTACTTGATCCTAACTAAGATCCTTATTGAAAGCATTATATATAATGTTTAAATAATTTTTAGCAAAGTATGGTGATCCAATTATGCATAAAAACCCCAGGTCCCAAGCATTTTGGATAACAGGTCCCATACCTGTAATTAGAATTTAAAGTAGGGGGTACATTATCCCTTATAATACATGACTGAAACTCAGCCTTTATACGGACCCCTCAGTCACATTACATTATCCCTATAATAATACAGTAATGTAGCCTGCAGCCTTGTGCCTTTATATGGTCACAGAACCCCTCAGTGGCTGCTAATATCCTTATTATTTACAGTAGGGGGTACATTATCCCTTATAATACATGAGTGATACTCAGAGTTCCCTGTATAACTCAGCCTGCAGCCTTGTGCCTTTATATGGTCACAGAACCCCTCAGTGGCTGCTAATATCCTTATTATTTACAGTAGGGGGTACATTATCCCTTATAATACATGAGTGATACTCAGAGTTCCCTGTATAACTCAGCCTGCAGCCTTGTGCCTTTATATGGGCACAGAACCCCTCAGTGACTGCGAATATCCTTATTATTTACAGTAGGGGGTACATTATCCCTTATAATACATGAGTGATACTCAGAGTTCCCTGTATAACTCAGCCTGCAGCCTTGTGCCTTTATATGGGCACAGAAACCCTCAGTGACTTCTAATATCCTTATCATTTACAGTAGGGGGTACATTATCCCTTATAATACATGAGTGATACTCAGAGTTCCCTGTATAACTCAGCCTGCAGCCTTGTGCCTTTATATGGGCACAGAACCCCTCAGTAACTTCTAATATCCTTATCATTTAAAATAGAGGGTTCATTATCCCTTATAATACATGAGTAATAATTGGTCTGAAGGGACTGAGTTTGCAGCTTATATCAACCCATGTTTAACCAGGTTTAGACTTACACACTGAAGCAGAGGGTTTTTTGTCATTAATTATAATAAAATACCATAAACAGTGGCTTAAAGGGATACTGTCATGATTTTTATGGTAAATTTGTTATTTCTACTACTTATACTACCATTTAAAATATATTTTTTTTAGTTGCTGTATTGATGTGTATGCAGCCATCTCAGTGCATTGTGCCTGATGCTGAAGGAGCCAGCGCTACACAGTAGATCTGCTTTCAGGTAACCTATTGTTCCTCCTACTTCCATGTAACTGGAAGAGTCCCAAGCCGGACTTGGATTTCTTACTATTTAGTGCTATTCTAATATCTACTGGGAGCTGCTATCTTGCTACTTTCCCATTGTTCTGGGAAATTAAGAATATGGCTAGCCCCATGAGAAATTTCTAAATTAAATATAAAAAAAACTGTTTGTGTTTTTGAAAAATGGATTTCAATGTAGGATTCTGCTCGAGAAGCTCTATTGACTGATGCATTTTGAAAAAAACGTGTTTTTTCCATGACAGTATTCCTTTAAGAGTGGGGTTGTGTGAGCTTTGGACTGCAATCAAAGCTTTTGTATAGGGTTCACATGACAGTATTCCTTTATCTATTTTCTAAAAACTATTGAAAACTTTAGATCAATTGCAATTACTGGTACTACTTTCAGCATTTTCCATAGGCCATCAATAAGAAGCATGACACAGACCTGAAACTAAGCAATAGGTGTCACTTGACTGAGAGAAAATGTGCTGCTCCGAGTTGTCTTGAATAACTTGACTTGAAAGCAATAATAATATTGGGGTGGTTTATTAACGTTGGTGCCTAATTGCCCTGGTGAAGTCATCATGGAAATTAATATTTGAAAAAGAAAAGCAAAGATGTAATTGGTTATTATGGGTTGCGACATAGATTCAAGCATGCCCTGGACTTGGCTTGATGAGATATTATTGTCTAAACAGCAAAATCTCTTTAGGGCCTTCTGACACACCCCAAATTTTGTGGTGGGCCAGAATATTTGGGCAAATACTGATTGGGTTGGTTTCTATACTGGCTGTTTGTCTGTTTGTTTGTCTATTACCGGCGCATGGAGTAAATAGTAAATCTTCTTATTGTGTCCAAGGAAAGCAAATGTCATCTAAACGAAAGAGGGGCATCATTTAGTGTTTGTCTACCCCACTTGCAGAAGATAATTAGTTAGGGGTTACCAATAGGGAGGTATGCCACTTTATTGCTTACATTTAATAACAATAAAAATAAATGTTTACCAAATGTTACCAAAATTAACAGCTTTATAGAGGTTATATGTGGTTGTGGGGGGCCCAGACCATGGGATCTGCTTCTTCCGTAGGTGCTAGAAATCCCCCTTCCCCAACTGCTCTCTCCTACCTAACGTGGCACGAGCAGGGTACAGGAGCATGCGGGGGCCAGGTAGGGCTTGCTTTGCATGCCGTGCCCCTCCAAAGATTTTTTTTATGGGGAAGGGGTGCCTGAGGCACATTGTAGATACACCACTGGATGCAGGTACTGGCTCGATTGCCCTTTTTGTAGTTAAGAAGAAAATTTCCCCCCCTCTAGGGCAAACAGGAGATGCTAGAAGGCAGAAATTACAAAAAGGTTCACATTGATGGACATGTGTGTTTTTTCCACCACCATTTAATTTGTAACTGTGTTAATGTTATAACTGTAAAATATACACTTCAAGCCAACATGATTACATGATTACTAAAATACAGGTACAAACCACAAAGGGCTGGGTCAGAAAAGACATTTGCCCCAAGCCCACTGCATCAGGAGGGCAACAAAAACAAACTTTTCAGATGGAAACGCAACTGCCTGTATGGCAGGCAGTAAAGACAGGGCTGGCCTGCACTTGCTGCTGATTGGCTTTGCACCTTGCAATTTTTTTTTCTTTTTCTTAAATGACCTCCAGTTACTCTACTATATCATAATAAACAATGTAACATGGTTTATGATAATGAGCAGATATAAGCAACTAATGATGAAACAGCTGTTAGAGAAATACAACTTCCAGCAAGAATGCCCCAGCAAGAAGAATGCTGGAAGTTGTAGTTATAAAACTGAAATAACTTTATCTGGACTATGAATCAGAATAGTGGAATAAAGCCCAAGGAGGTTTGCGTTATGAATGCATATGCCTGCAGTCAGGACATCCAATATTGAGGCAGGTGTTTATTTAGAGGCCTATCATTTTTGTTAACACTGTTAGCACAGTTTTGTACTGAGGTCAAAAGATTAAAATATATTTATGAAGTCCTTTGGTACAGTAAGACAAAACTGCTGAAGCACTAAGCTTAGCGCATGTCAAGGATATAACCAACATTGCTACATGGGTCCTTACTGGTATGATAAAGACAAGAGAAAAACCCAGGGAGTAAGATGGGGCAGAAAGAGAAAGACAAGGATGTAGCTCCAACCCTAATAAGACACACAAGCATTCATATCAATACAACATTCACACAGACCCTTGTTTGTAGGAACACTGTGAACAAAGAAGCCAAAGAATGAAACCACATTCCAACCTAATGCCCTACAAACCCTTGTGCTACATTCGCTCACCCCTTGCCGATGCTCGTAGTAGTTGAGTGAAGAGTGGGTCAGGATGAAGATCCTGGACTTGTAGTTAGCTGGGGACGTCCTTCTCTTCTGCTGGGACTTCTTAATAAGCTGTTGTTGCAGGATAACAGGGTTATTCATCTGGGATACCAGACCCTGTTCCCAGAGTCACCAGAAGACCCCGAGGCAGATCACATAGAAAATATTTGTTTTTTACTTTTTTCAAGAAAAATTAAATGAGACCACCTAGTCCTTTAAGAAAACACTCTAAGAGAGAGGATGAACAATCACATGACTGCATGAGACTGTTAGCTGAAATACTCAAAAAGAAGGCAGAGTAGGGGAAGGGGTGCTGCCATAGAGAGCGGGGGAGTCACTTATCGAGACATCAGTGAGCAGAGCAAGGTGAAAAACTTGTTTTATGACCTCAAGCTTCAACCACATCCTTCTTTTTTCTATTAAGTTGCTTGTGTACAGCAGGGGCTCTCTCCAGCACATTTCACACATTTTTCTACCCACTGCTTTGCTGTATACCTTAATAACAAGTGCATTGCTCACAAAAAAGCACAAGAACTAACTTATAATGGACTAAATATTTCGAAGGCTTTAGTCATACATGTCTTATGTAACTTTACAAAAGTGGTTACATGTCTTATGTATCAATATGGAGGGCCACAAGTACCATATTGGTGAATTATAGTCAGTAAATAGCGCCATAATACTGGGGGGCAGAGAATAATGTTGTGAGCCCTTACCCCCCCCCCAAAAAGAATCAGCAGTGACTCAAGACTTGCACTTTAATTACTATATGCTTCCCTGTAGTTACCTGCACCAAGTAGGGTCATATAGTGAACTTACCATGTGGCCCGGGACTCTCAAGCATTCTGGTTAAGCTGGTTAAGCTTTGGCCGTGCCAAATATTCTCCACTTGAACTCAGCTCTTGCCAAAGCAGATCATCCTCCATAGCAATAATTATGCCCAAATAAGCTTGCATTACCCAGCCCAAGCTCAACCCAAATCAGCAATCCACCTACCACAGCTCTCCATGCTTCCATTTGTTGTCTGCCCAGTGGTGTATCCCTCCAATATCATCTTTATCCATCAGCATGACTTTCTGGCACTATATACCACAGCAGGATATTTGCCCTGTGCCTACCAATAGACTATCTGTCCCTTTAGCATTATAAATGACAGGCCTGGACTGGCAATCTGTGGAGTCTGGCATATGCCACAGGGACTGCTGTAATCTATCATAGACAGTCACTATTTAGAGGGCTGTTTTGGGCCTTTATGTACTTAAAATGCCAGGGCCTATTTTGAATTCCATTCTGGTCCTGATGACTGTGCAACACTATGCCCCTAATAACACAACTACCCAGAGGCTGTCACAAGTGCTTTGAAAATGTGCACTAAAGGTGTGATTTTGTGTCCCTTAGGGCCGTGGCAGATGGGGAGATTAGTCGCCCGTGACAAATCTCCCTAGTTGCGGGCGATTTATCTCCCCCATATGCCATCCCACCGGCTTAAATGTAAATCGCCGGTGAGATGGCATATGCAGTGACGTGATTTCCCGTAATCGCGGAAGTTTCCTCTCAAGGCATATGCCATCCCACCAGCGATTTACATTCAAGCCAGTGGAATGGCATATCAGGGAGATTACTCGCAGGCAACTTATCTCCCCGTCTACCACGGCCCTTAAGGTCCCCATACACTATAAGATCCGCTCGCTTGGCGATGTCGCCAAGCGAGCGGATCTTTACCCGATATCCCCACCTACGGGTGTGCGATATCGGGTAGGAAGTTGCTTTAAAAAAAAATAATCCGATCGTTTGGCCCTGGGGCCAAACGATCGGATTACAGTTGCGGCCATGGGGCAGTCGGTTCGGGGGCCGCATCAACGAGCCGATGCGGTCCCCGATCCGACTGGATTTTCTAACCTGGCCAATCAATATCTGGACAATTTCAGGCCAGATATCGGTTGGCCAGGCCGCTCGTTTCTTCCCATACACGGACCGATTAGCTGCTGAATCGGTCCAAGGGACCCATATCGGCAGCTTCTATCGGCCCGTGTATGGGGGGCTTAAGTGTTCCTACACTTGTAGCAGGGGCATCACTAAATTACCGCTCACAGCTCCCAAGCATACTTGTACACCAGCAGTATATCTGGCCCTTCAGCATCATGGCAATGCCACACTGTAGGGGCCATTTATTTATACCCCTGCTGCAAAAGCAAGAGCATTCCCTTAGTGCTCACTCTCAAAGCACTGACAGGGGCAGACCTCACATGCTGATAACAGGCTCCTCTGTCTCTTCATAGGCTGCTCCCAGTCTTCTCACAGACTGCCCTCCAGTTTCCACAAGTAATTTCAGCAATTTCCCACATGGAACCTCTCATTGTGCCACTGGCCCTAGAAACACAAAATACGCATTATTGTATCTCAATTTTAAAATGAAAGGTCCAGACCATAAACACCATAAAGAGAATAAAGATGAACATTTAAAAAATGTTTTATGTATGTCCAGCACCTACAAATATGTTCTATTTAATATGGGAATTGTTTTGAATTCTATGGGTGGGTAGAAAGCCATGAACCTATACTGTAGCAGACTCATGTTCACTACATCTTTTAAACCAGCTTGTTTTTGCTTTTAAGAGCAACAACCAGTAGTACAAAGACTATAACCAGCCAAACATATACTGCTTATAAAACATTCTTTTTGGGAAGCCACACGGCTCCCCCTGCAGTTGGCACCACGTTAAACGCTTCCAGCGCCTGCGCAGTAACACGCCATTGTTCAATAGTAACAGGTAATGGACGCTCTGGAAAGCGCGCTGACGTAACGTGACGTACCTCTTCCGGAAGTTGCTAGTGACTACTCGGAAGTGTTTGGTGTAGGGCGGAGATTGGCGGTGTGTTGTATTGGAGGAACGGAGCTGTTTGAAGGTGCGTGCGGTGGGGTGTGGGAATTATCCGGTATTGTATCCCTATTTAACGGCACACGGCGCTATCCCCATGACGCACAGTAATAGCCTTATAGGTTCTGGTACACAGCCTGTGAATAGTTCAGCCACATTGTTCTGAGTGCCCCATACTGGCATCTGTATGGCTGTAAAGTAAATGACAATACTGTCTGCTATATAGCCGTATAGCTTATATGTGTATATACAACACGTTGTGTATGCCTGCCTGCTATAGGCAAAGCCTGGGGGTCATAGTCATTAATAATATATATATACACAGAGAGGCGCACACCCTTCACAAAACCAGATGCCCTGGGTGCAGGTAAAACATAGAATATAAAGAAAGGGTAATGCACACACTGTGCTCAAAAAGTTGGATTTTTTTCAATAAACACTTTTTTTCTTGGCATTAAGTCCCTGTGTGTGCAGTATACATATATATATATATATATATATATATATATAATACCTTTCGGTCCACACTCCCATTAAACACACTTACTCCATACTTGATTGCAGGGTGCTGCACCTGGTTGTAGCTTGTATTCATTACAATTGATGATGCGCACTCCTGTATTTTTTTTAGTTCATTTATTGTTACATTATAAAGTTAAAAACATCAACGTTTCGGACCAGGTCTAGGACCTTTATCAAGATGTTAAGCCATAAAAAGTCACACACATAATGAGTCTTTATATAATACAAAATGCCTAACCCCGCCCACATTGAGCAGAGCCCCAACCCCAAATTGTGAATTAAAGAAAACACATCAGTACAATTAATTAATTGTAATAGTGTTTATTAATTGTACTGATATGTTTTCTTTAATTCACAATTTGTGTATTTTATTACATTAACATTTATTTATAAAGCGCCAACATATTCCGCAGCGCTGTACAATAAGTGGGTTACATACATTGGACATACAGAGTAACATATAAAGCAATCAATAACCAATACAAGAGGTGAAGAGAGCCCTGCCCAAAAGAGCTTACAATCTACAAGGAGAAAGGGTTGAGACACAAGGTGTGGGAATGGGCATGGCCAGAGTTGTGAGAGGTGTGGCACAGGGTATTGCTAAACTAGATTAGGGTAAGCCTCTCTAAATAAGTGTGTTTTTAGAGATCTCTTGAAGGCAGAGAGATTGGGAGAAAGTCTGACAGTTTGTGGGAGCGAATTCCAGAGAAGGGGGGCAGCCCTTGCAAAGTCTTGAATGCGAGCGTGTGAGGAGGGAATGAGAGAGGAGTTGAGGAGCAGGTCAGTATGTGCTATACAGGATACCTCGTTTCGTACGATAATCGGTGCGTGTATGGCATGTCGGCGAGTCGACCGATATCGCAGGAATCTGCTGATATCGGCCGACTCGCCGATCGGACCAGTTTGAAAATTTTGATCGGGCGCCATAGAAGGCGCCTGACCAAAATTCTCCCTTCAGAGCTGAATCGGCAGAAGGAGGTAAAAATCCTATTGTTTCTACCTTCTTACCTGCCGATTCAGCCTTGAAAGGTGTGTGGCGGATCTGACAATGTTTCGTGCGACCGATGGTCGTACGAAACATCGTCAGATCGCCACGTGTATGGCCAGCTTAAGGGTTGTGAAATGGGGTTGGGGCTATGCTCAATGTGGGCGGGGTTAGGCATTTTGTATTATATAAAGACTCATTATGTGTGTGACTTTTTATGGCTTAACATCTTGATAAAGGTCCTAGACCTGGACCGAAACGTTGATGTTTTTAACTTTATAATGTAACAATAAATGAACTAAAAAAATACAGGAGTGCGCATCATCAATTGGAATGCATATATATATATATATGTGCTGCACACACAGGGATTTATATTGTTATTTGTATGTAACTGAATGGGCTTTTTCTTTCTGTGTCACAGGTTCTCCTACTCACTTCATAATGGGGGAGCCTCAGCAGGTCAGCGCTTTGCCTATACCTCCCATGCAGTACATTAAGGAGTACACAGATGAAAACATCCGCAAGGGCCTGGCCCCCAAGCCTCCCCTCCCCATAAAGGACAGCTACATGATGTTTGGCAACCAGTTTCAGTGTGATGACCTTATTATCCGCCCTCTGGAAACTCAGGGCATCGAGAGGCTCCACCCCATGCAGTTCGACCATAAGAAGGAGCTGAGGAAGCTCCTTATGTCCATCCTGGTCAACTTTCTGGATATGTTGGACATCCTGATCCGAAGCCCAGGCAGCATCCGAAGGGAGGAGAAACTGGAGGACCTAAAGTTGTTATTTGTTCACATGCACCACCTTATTAATGAGTACAGGCCCCACCAGGCACGTGAGACCCTGCGGGTGATGATGGAGGTGCAGAAACGTCAGCGGCTGGAAACGGCAGAGAGGTTCCAGAAACATCTAGAGCGAGTGGTGGAGATGATCCAGAACTGTCTGGCATCGCTACCCAATGACCTCCCTCTTTCTGATGGCGCAGTCAGTGTAAAAACTGAACCAATGGATGTTCGGGAACCCTGTACGGACCATCATGCGGGGCCCCAGGAGGCAGCAGCAGCTTCTCTGAAAGAGACCACAATTGATAAGGATGCAGCTATGTGTGTTATCATCGATGAAATGACCTAGTCCAATAAGCAGTTCTAATCAGGACTCTTGAACTTTAGAAGTCACAAGGATTCATTGAAATGCAATAGCATGGCTCTATGTGTTGGTTGTATTCATCATGGGACTTGGCAAGGAAAATGTTTGTCCCAAGGGAACTCAGTCACAGCTATTGCTCATGTACATGTCTGTTTATTGTGCTTTTCTGCCATGCTTTTGAAAAGGCAGTATGCAAGAAGGCTAATATTTTTCAGTGTTTTCCCTGCCAGTTCATGTGTATGAGGAATGGAAGGTTGTAGTTCTGCAACACCTGGGTGGTAACTGCTTATTTGTGATTAAACAGACAAAGGACTGGGGTCAGACTTTTGAATGTTATCTAACTGATATACTATGTATGGAATCTACTCATTGCAAGTTATGTTTGTACAGTTATTCACATGTTCTGAGATATCAAAGTTTATTTAAAAGTTAATATTACAATTGTTTGTATCTTTTTCTCTCTGAATTGGAATATTTTAGTCTCAGATTGGTTTGGAGCATGAAAATCCCAAAATGGGTGCTGTTATCTGTTATAGGAGAAGTCCATATTTTGAAATGCTCGCCTTTACAGTTTATCATGTTTATTTACTTTAATATTTGTATTACTGCATTATAGTTTTAACCCTCTGTCACTTCTAGCATCTTTCCTATTAATTATCCACCTCCATTAAGGATGCTGTGTGCATTCACATTACATGCAAGCTTTCTATCTCCCCTGTGTCAGCCTTTGTGACAAAGCAAGGGTTAAATGACTGTGCTTAGGTTGGGATCAAATTCATGAATGGTAGCAATGAATATACATTTTATCATGATAGGAGGATGCTATGCTGCACTGTAAATAACAACACACTGTGAGCACTAAGGTGCAGGGACAAGAGCTGCTATACAGAAACAAAAACATGAGTACCAGGATCTGTGCATTTACAACATTCCATCCTCATTCTGATTGGTAGAATGGATATGTTTAAGTAAGCTCCACCCTGCAGTCTACAGATGCTGGCCAAAATATTTGGAAGGTAAACTTGTTGGCTGCCCCAGCCAGTTGTTATTTTCAGAAGGGTGGTGCTGTGGGCACCTAGGCCTTATTTCCTAAGGAGGTTGGTGAGATTACAGGAATCCCCATCAGTTGCAGGACAGGTGGCACTTACCAGCCTCTTTCTCATGGTCAGACCCCTGTACCTGTAGAAAAAAAAATACAACAAAAGGAGGAGGGCTGTGAAGCAAAATTTTTAGATCCTGCTACCCTTTAATATCTGTAGTTCATAGGAGCCAACTATGACTGCTTCAACAAAGGCTCCATATAGACAAGTGGGGTCATTTATAAACACTGGGCAAATTGACAGCTGGGCAGTAACCCATAGCAACCAATCAGATTGTTCAACTTGCAGCTGGCTGAAAAAAACTGTTCACTGATTGGTTGCTATGGGTTACAGCCCAAGTGCATATGTGCCCAGTGTTTATAAATGCACCTGAGGAAGGCTGTTTAGCCGAAACATGTAGTGCTTAAAGATGTCTCATTAAAACTACACTGCTTCACTGCAAATAAGCGTACTCTCCAGGTTTTTGTAAATTTATTTATAAATGAGCCCCAAGTGGTTTAGATCTGCTCGCTGTGCTTCCCCCCCCCTCCCCAGTGCAGTGGGTGTCTCACGCTGCTTCATATTTCATACCCATGCAGCACAATCTCATGTAGTTGCGCGCCGTGATGAGTCATGTAATCAGAGGCCTATCAGGTGCAAGCAGATTTGTCAAAAATGGTGGCCGCTTTCCCAAGAGAGGTAGCCAAATTAGCTGGGTGTTGCATACATTCATATAAAGGGCAACTATACCTAATTTGTTTACATTCAGATTTTTTCTTTATATGTTTAGAACTGGACTTCAAAAAAAACGGTAATGATTCTAGAACAGCTGCCTCCTTTAGCATTTAGACCCCACATCCAGCCTGTAAATTTTTGCAACATAAGCACCTTGTTCACCTCTCATTCAGCCTTTGCAATGACCCCTTCCCCATTCACGTTTATTTACTGTCCTGCTTATTCTTTACACTTTCCTCTGTATTTACCGACAACAACTTGTGCTCCCCTCCTGCACCTGTTCCCTTGTCTTTTTGTGACGTCTACCATATATTTTGTCCCTGCTTTAAAAAGTAGATGCAACCTTACCCTACCCATTTACACCCCACCCCCCATCATTTTTACCCTAGAACTATCCCTACTGGCACTATAGCCATCATCTTGCTAACAGTAATAGAAGGCTTGGTTATTCATGAGTATAAGTCCACCAAGATATAGGTGGAGCAACACTATGGAAAGTTAATATCCCCTTTAACTTAAGCCTCTTTTTGCTCTGCACTAGTTTCCTTCCTCTCTATCCTGCAGTTCTTTCTTCTTCCTACACATTTTCCTCTAAAGTCCCCCCCCTTTTTTTTTTTTTTTGTCAGTGGAGTTACAGTGCCTCACAGACTAGGCTCCCCTGTGCCCAGTAACCACGGCTCTGCTTCCTCTATAGTTACGCTGCTGCTTCTAATCAGTGGATTTATATAAGGACAACTTGGACAGTTTCTGTAAAGTGGGGGCTGGGGCGCAGCATGGGCGGATCAAGGGTAGAGCCAGAGTTTGGGTTGGAGTAGGAGGGATAAGGGCACAGCCTGGGGCCTAAAGGTCCCCATACACGGGCCGATAGTAGCTGCCGATATCGGTCCCTTGGACTGATTCGGCAGCTAATCGGCCCGTGTATGGGCACTCCCGACAGGCCTGCCCGACCGAGATCTGGCCTGAAATCGGCCAGATCTCGATCGGGCAGGTTAGAAAATCTGGTCGGATCAGGGACCGCATCGGCTGGTTGATGCGGTCCCCGAACCGACTTTGCCATTGTCCGTTGTTGTAATTCGATCGTTTGGCCCCAGGGCCAAACGATCGTATTACCCTGGATTCTCCCGATATCGCCCACCCGTAGGTGGGGATATCGGGAGAAGATCCGCACACTTGGCGACATCGTCAAGCGAGCGGATCTTATAGTGTATGGGGACCTTTAGTAAGAATAAATATTACCCCCCCCCTCCCCACCCTTCCAATATCAACCTAGACAGTTGCCTGGGGCTTATAACTCCCAGGAGCCCAAAATTACTAGAGGCCTAAAGGTCCCCATACACGGGCCGATAGTAGTTCGGCAGCTTATCAGCCTGTGTAGGGGCAGAAATGAGGGGCCTGCCCGACCGATATCTGGCCTGAAATTGGCCAGATATCGAATGGGCAGGTTAGAAAATTCAGTTGGATCGGGGACGCATCGGCTCCTTGATGCGGTCCCCGAACCGACTGCCCCATTGCCGCCCATTTTTTTTTACCTACACACTCCCCGATATTGCCCACCCGTAGGTGGGGATATCGAGTGAAGATCTGCTCGCTTGGCGATCCGAGAAAATCTCAACGTGAATTGGATCAGAGTAGCTTGGTCAGGGCACAGCCTTGGGCCTAAGAAAGAATGAATATGACCCCCTTTTAATGGCAACCTGGAGCCCCGGTGTCATAAAGTGGGGGCTGAACTGTAACACAGCATGGGTAGAGCCGAGGTGGAGCCAGAATTTGGGTGGAAGGGGTCAGGGCACTCCCTGGGGCCTAAGTAAGAATGAATATGGCCCTGCTTCTATTCACCAGCAGAGAACAACCAGCATTGTGGGAAAAGCATGGCTGCCCTTCATTATAAAGCACATGCAGTCCCTCTTTTACCCCCCCCCCCCCTTTATCACTGTAACACACATCTCAGTGTTCATAAATCCACTGAATCCTTCCATCTTGCATGACCCAAGCTTAAAATATATATTAGTAAATAAAAACAATTTAAAATATATATATATATATATTAGTATTATTATTAGTATTATTAGTGAGTATGCAGAAATGCTGATTAAACAAACAAAAAAGCAAAGCACTTACTAATGGGCTGCTGAAAACCCACAATAATAAAATGCAGACTCTGTACGTTCCAT